>NW_026623054.1:1457895-1745186 GCF_023065955.2 Ursus arctos | reverse complement strand
GTGTCTGGCATTTCCTTCCCCTTGCCACAGGCACCTGGGAGCATGTCTGCACGTGGAGAAAGACTTTCCCGTGGGAAGCCGGTTTTTGTCAAACGGGTCCCAGTGCTCTGCTCCTCTCTTTTCACTCCTGCTGCCAGAAGCCCAGGGAGGATGGGAGGGCTTAGAACATGGCTGGGCACTGTGGTTTCTTCCAGAGAAGTGGAGGGCATTTGCTTTACCTTGCCACAACCACTTGGGAGAGGGTCTGCACCTCAGGAAAACTGTTTCCGTGGGAAGCCGGCTTTTTGCAAAGGGGTCTCAGGGCCGTGGGCCTCGGCTGTCCCTCCGGCTCCCCAAAGCACAGGGACGAGGTGAGGGGCTTAGACCATGCCTGGGCAATGTTGTTTCTTACACCTGGGTGTGTGGCATTTTGTTGAGCTGGCTACCCCCACTTGGGATAGGTGTTCCACAGCAAGCACCTATTGTTCGTCGGAAGCCGTTTTTGCCCCAGGGGGTCTCCGGGCTGTGTTCATTGGGGTTGAACTCCTGCTAGCAAAACCGCCGGGTTGAGGGAAGGGTTCAGACTGTGCCTGGGCCCTGTGGTCTCTTCCAGGTCAGTGTATGGCATTTCCTTCCCCTTGCCACAGGCACCTGGGAGCATGTCTGCACGTGGAGAAAGACTTTCCCGTGGGAAGCCGGTTTTTGTCAAACGGGTCCCAGTGCTCTGCTCCTCTCTTTTCACTCCTGCTGCCAGAAGCCCAGGGAGGATGGGAGGGCTTAGAACATGGCTGGGCACTGTGGTTTCTTCCAGAGAAGTGGAAGGCATTTGCTTTACCTTGCCACAACCACTTGGGAGAGGGTCTGCACCTCAGGAAAACTGTTTCCGTGGGACGCCGGCTTTTTGCAAAGGGGTCTCAGGGCCGTGGGCCTCGGCTGTCCCTCCGGCTCCCCAAAGCACAGGGACGAGGTGAGGGGCTTAGACCATGCCTGGGCAATGTTGTTTCTTACACCTGGGTGTGTGGCATTTTGTTGAGCTGGCTACCCCCACTTGGGATAGGTGTTCCACAGCAAGCACCTATTGTTCGTCGGAAGCCGTTTTTGCCCCAGGGGTCTCCGGGCTGTGTTCGTTGGGGTTGAACTCCTGCTAGCAAAACCGCCGGGTTGAGGGAAGGGTTCAGACTGTGCCTGGGCCCTGTGGTCTCTTCCAGGTCAGTGTATGGCATTTCCTTCCCCTTGCCACAGGCACCTGGGAGCATGTCTGCACGTGGAGAAAGACTTTCCCGTGGGAAGCCGGTTTTTGTCAAACGGTTCCCAGTGCTCTGCTCCTCTCTTTTCACTCCTGCTGCCAGAAGCCCAGGGAGGATGGGAGGGCTTAGAACATGGCTGGGCACTGTGGTTTCTTCCAGAGAAGTGGAAGGCATTTGCTTTACCTCGCCACAACCACTTGGGAGAGGGTCTGCACCTCAGGAAAACTGTTTCCGTGGGACGCCGGCTTTTTGCAAAGGGGTCTCAGGGCCGTGGGCCTCGGCTGTCCCTCCGGCTCCCCAAAGCACAGGGACGAGGTGAGGGGCTTAGACCATGCCTGGGCAATGTTGTTTCTTACACCTGGGTGTGTGGCATTTTGTTGAGCTGGCTACCCCCACTTGGGATAGGTGTTCCACAGCAAGCACCTATTGTTCATCGGAAGCCGTTTTGCCCCAGGGGTCTCCGGGCTGTGTTCGTTGGGGTTCAACTCCTGCTAGCAAAACCGCCGGGTTGAGGGAAGGGTTCAGACTGTGCCTGGGCCCTGTGGTCTCTTCCAGGTCAGTGTCTGGCATTTCCTTCCCCTTGCCACAGGCACCTGGGAGCATGTCTGCACGTGGAGAAAGACTTTCCCGTGGGAAGCCGGTTTTTGTCAAACGGGTCCCAGTGCTCTGCTCCTCTCTTTTCACTCCTGCTGCCAGAAGCCCAGGGAGGATGGGAGGGCTTAGAACATGGCTGGGCACTGTGGTTTCTTCCAGAGAAGTGGAGGGCATTTGCTTTACCTCGCCACAACCACTTGGGAGAGGGTCTGCACCTCAGGAAAACTGTTTCCGTGGGAAGCCGGCTTTTTGCAAAGGGGTCTCAGGGCCGTGGGCCTCGGCTGTCCCTCCGGCTCCCCAAAGCACAGGGACGAGGTGAGGGGCTTAGACCATGGCTGGGCAATGTTGTTTCTTACACCTGGGTGTGTGGCATTTTGTTGAGCTGGCTACCCCCACTTGGGATAGGTGTTCCACAGCAAGCACCTATTGTTCGTCGGAAGCCGTTTTTGCCCCAGGGGTCTCCGGGCTGTGTTCGTTGGGGTTGAACTCCTGCTAGCAAAACCGCCGGGTTGAGGGAAGGGTTCAGACTGTGCCTGGGCCCTGTGGTCTCTTCCAGGTCAGTGTATGGCATTTCCTTCCCCTTGCCACAGGCACCTGGGAGCATGTCTGCACGTGGAGAAAGACTTTCCCGTGGGAAGCCGGTTTTTGTCAAACGGGTCCCAGTGCTCTGCTCCTCTCTTTTCACTCCTGCTGCCAGAAGCCCAGGGAGGATGGGAGGGCTTAGAACATGGATGGGCACTGTGGTTTCTTCCAGAGAAGTGGAGGGCATTTGCTTTACCTTGCCACAACCACTTGGGAGAGGGTCTGCACCTCAGGAAAACTCTTTCCGTGGGAAGCCGGCTTTTTGTAAAGGGGTCTCAGGGCCGTGGGCCTCGGCTGTCCCTCCGGCTCCCCAAAGCACAGGGACGAGGTGAGGGGCTTAGACCATGCCTGGGCAATGTTGTTTCTTACACCTGGGTGTGTGGCATTTTGTTGAGCTGGCTACCCCCACTTGGGATAGGTGTTCCACAGCAAGCACCTATTGTTCGTCGGAAGCCGTTTTTGCCCCAGGGGTCTCCGGGCTGTGTTCGTTGGGGTTGAACTCCTGCTAGCAAAACCGCCGGGTTGAGGGAAGGGTTCAGACTGTGCCTGGGCCCTGTGGTCTCTTCCAGGTCAGTGTATGGCATTTCCTTCCCCTTGCCACAGGCACCTGGGGTCATGTCTGCACGTGGAGAAAGACTTTCCCGTGGGAAGCCGGTTTTTGTCAAACGGGTCCCAGTGCTCTGCTCCTCTCTTTTCACTCCTGCTGCCAGAAGCCCAGGGAGGATGGGAGGGCTTAGAACATGGCTGGGCACTGTGGTTTCTTCCAGAGAAGTGGAAGGCATTTGCTTTACCTTGCCACAACCACTTGGGAGAGGGTCTGCACCTCAGGAAAACTGTTTCCGTGGGACGCCGGCTTTTTGCAAAGGGGTCTCAGGGCCGTGGGCCTCGGCTGTCCCTCCGGCTCCCCAAAGCACAGGGACGAGGTGAGGGGCTTAGACCATGCCTGGGCAATGTTGTTTCTTACACCTGGGTGTGTGGCATTTTGTTGAGCTGGCTACCCCCACTTGGGATAGGTGTTCCACAGCAAGCACCTATTGTTCGTCGGAAGCCGTTTTTGCCCCAGGGGTCTCCGGGCTGTGTTCGTAGGGGTTGAACTCCTGCTAGCAAAACCGCCGGGTTGAGGGAAGGGTTCAGACTGTGCCTGGGCCCTGTGGTCTCTTCCAGGTCAGTGTATGGCATTTCCTTCCCCTTGCCACAGGCACCTGGGAGCATGTCTGCACGTGGAGAAAGACTTTCCCGTGGGAAGCCGGTTTTTGTCAAACGGGTCCCAGTGCTCTGCTCCTCTCTTTTCACTCCTGCTGCCAGAAGCCCAGGGAGGATGGGAGGGCTTAGAACATGGCTGGGCACTGTGGTTTCTTCCAGAGAAGTGGAGGGCATTTGCTTTACCTCGCCACAACCACTTGGGAGAGGGTCTGCACCTCAGGAAAACTGTTTCTGTGGGAAGCCGGCTTTTTGCAAAGGGGTCTCAGGGCCGTGGGCCTCGGGTGTCCCTCCGGCTCCCCAAAGCACAGGGACGAGGTGAGGGGCTTAGACCATGCCTGGGCAATGTTGTTTCTTACACCTGGGTGTGTGGCATTTTGTTGAGCTGGCTACCCCCACTTGGGATAGGTGTTCCACAGCAAGCACCTATTGTTCGTCGGAAGCCGTTTTTGCCCCAGGGGTCTCCGGGCTGTGTTCGTTGGGGTTGAACTCCTGCTAGCAAAACCGCCGGGTTGAGGGAAGGGTTCAGACTGTGCCTGGGCCCTGTGGTCTCTTCCAGGTCAGTGTATGGCATTTCCTTCCCCTTGCCACAGGCACCTGGGAGCATGTCTGCACGTGGAGAAAGACTTTCCCGTGGGAAGCCGGTTTTTGTCAAACGGGTCCCAGTGCTCTGCTCCTCTCTTTTCACTCCTGCTGCCAGAACCCCAGGGAGGATGGGAGGGCTTAGAACATGGCTGGGCACTGTGGTTTCTTCCAGAGAAGTGGAAGGCATTTGCTTTACCTCGCCACAACCACTTGGGAGAGGGTCTGCACCTCAGGAAAACTGTTTCCGTGGGACGCCGGCTTTTTGCAAAGGGGTCTCAGGGCCGTGGGCCTCGGCTGTCCCTCCGGCTCCCGAAAGCACAGGGACGAGGTGAGGGGCTTAGACCATGCCTGGGCAATGTTGTTTCTTACACCTGGGTGTGTGGCATTTTGTTGAGCTGGCTACCCCCACTTGGGATAGGTGTTCCACAGCAAGCACCTATTGTTCGTCGGAAGCCGTTTTGCCCCAGGGGTCTCCGGGCTGTGTTCGTTGGGGTTCAACTCCTGCTAGCAAAACCGCCGGGTTGAGGGAAGGGTTCAGACTGTGCCTGGGCCCTGTGGTCTCTTCCAGGTCAGTGTATGGCATTTCCTTCCCCTTGCCACAGGCACCTGGGAGCATGTCTGCACGTGGAGAAAGACTTTCCCGTGGGAAGCCGGTTTTTGTCAAACGGGTCCCAGTGCTCTGCTCCTCTCTTTTCACTCCTGCTGCCAGAAGCCCAGGGAGGATGGGAGGGCTTAGAACATGGCTGGGCACTGTGGTTTCTTCCAGAGAAGTGGAGGGCATTTGCTTTACCTCGCCACAACCACTTGGGAGAGGGTCTGCACCTCAGGAAAACTGTTTCTGTGGGAAGCCGGCTTTTTGCAAAGGGGTCTCAGGGCCGTGGGCCTCGGGTGTCCCTCCGGCTCCCCAAAGCACAGGGACGAGGTGAGGGGCTTAGACCATGCCTGGGCAATGTTGTTTCTTACACCTGGGTGTGTGGCATTTTGTTGAGCTGGCTACCCCCACTTGGGATAGGTGTTCCACAGCAAGCACCTATTGTTCGTTGGAAGCCGTTTTTGCCCCAGGGGTCTCCGGGTTGTGTCGTTGGGGTTGAACTCCTGCTAGCAAAACCGCCGGGTTGAGGGAAGGGTTCAGACTGTGCCTGGGCCCTGTGGTCTCTTCCAGGTCAGTGTATGGCGTTTCCTTCCCCTTGCCCCAGGCACCTGGGAGCATGTCTGCACGTGGAGAAAGACTTTCCCGTGGGAAGCCGGTTTTTGTCAAACGGGTCCCAGTACTCTGCTCCTCTCTTTTCACTCCGGCTGCCAGAAGCCCAGGGAGGATGGGAGGGCTTAGAACATGGCTGGGCACTGTGGTTTCTTCCAGAGAAGTGGAGGGCATTTGCTTTACCTTGCCACAACCACTTGGGAGAGGGTCTGCACCTCAGGAAAACTGTTTCCGTGGGAAGCCGGCTTTTTGCAAAGGGGTCTCAGGGCCGTGGGCCTCGGCTGTCCCTCTGGCTCCCCAAAGCACAGGGACGAGGTGAGGGGCTTAGACCATGCCTGGGCAATGTTGTTTCTTACACCTGGGTGTGTGGCATTTTGTTGAGCTGGCTACCCCCACTTGGGATAGGTGTTCCACAGCAAGCACCTATTGTTCGTCGGAAGCCGTTTTTGCCCCAGGGGTCTCCGGGCTGTGTTCGTTGGGGTTGAACTCCTGCTAGCAAAACCGCCGGGTTGAGGGAAGGGTTCAGACTGTGCCTGGGCCCTGTGGTCTCTTCCAGGTCAGTGTATGGCATTTCCTTCCCCTTGCCACAGGCACCTGGGAGCATGTCTGCACGTGGAGAAAGACTTTCCCGTGGGAAGCCGGTTTTTGTCAAACGGGTCCCAGTGCTCTGCTCCTCTCTTTTCACTCCGGCTGCCAGAAGCCCAGGGAGGATGGGAGGGCTTAGAACATGGCTGGGCACTGTGGTTTCTTCCAGAGAAGTGGAGGGCATTTGCTTTACCTTGCCACAGCCACTTGGGAGAGGGTCTGCACCTCAGGAAAACTGTTTCCGTGGGAAGCCGGCTTTTTGCAAAGGGGTCTCAGGGCCGTGGGCCTCGGCTGTCCCTCCGGCTCCCCAAAGCACAGGGACGAGGTGAGGGGCTTAGACCATGCCTGGGCAATGTTGTTTCTTACACCTGGGTGTGTGGCATTTTGTTGAGCTGGCTACCCCCACTTGGGATAGGTGTTCCACAGCAAGCACCTATTGTTCGTCGGAAGCCGTTTTTGCCCCAGGGGTCTCCGGGCTGTGTTCGTTGGGGTTGAACTCCTGCTAGCAAAACCGCCGGGTTGAGGGAAGGGTTCAGACTGTGCCTGGGCCCTGTGGTCTCTTCCAGGTCAGTGTATGGCATTTCCTTCCCCTTGCCACAGGCACCTGGGAGCATGTCTGCACGTGGAGAAAGACTTTCCCGTGGGAAGCCGGTTTTTGTCAAACGGGTCCCAGTGCTCTGCTCCTCTCTTTTCACTCCTGCTGCCAGAAGCCCAGGGAGGATGGGAGGGCTTAGAACATGGATGGGCACTGTGGTTTCTTCCAGAGAAGTGGAGGGCATTTGCTTTACCTTGCCACAACCACTTGGGAGAGGGTCTGCACCTCAGGAAAACTCTTTCCGTGGGAAGCCGGCTTTTTGCAAAGGGTTCTCAGGGCCGTGGGCCTCGGGTGTCCCTCCGGCTCCCCAAAGCACAGGGACGAGGTGAGGGGCTTAGACCATGCCTGGGCAATGTTGTTTCTTACACCTGGGTGTGTGGCATTTTGTTGAGCTGGCTACCCCCACTTGGGATAGGTGTTCCACAGCAAGCACCTATTGTTCGTCGGAAGCCGTTTTTGCCCCAGGGGTCTCCGGGCTGTGTTCGTTGGGGTTGAACTCCTGCTAGCAAAACCGCCGGGTTGAGGGAAGGGTTCAGACTGTGCCTGGGCCCTGTGGTCTCTTCCAGGTCAGTGTATGGCATTTCCTTCCCCTTGCCACAGGCACCTGGGAGCATGTCTGCTCGTGGAGAAAGACTTTCTCTTGGGAAACCGGTTTTTGTCAAACGGGTCCCAGTGCTCTGCTCCTCTCTTTTCACTCCTGCTGCCAGAAGCCCAGGGAGGATGGGAGGGCTTAGAACATGGCTGGGCACTGTGGTTTCTTCCAGAGAAGTGGAGGGCATTTGCTTTACCTCGCCACAACCACTTGGGAGAGGGTCTGCACCTCAGGAAAACTGTTTCTGTGGGAAGCCGGCTTTTTGCAAAGGGGTCTCAGGGCCGTGGGCCTCGGGTGTCCCTCCGGCTCCCCAAAGCACAGGGACGAGGTGAGGGGCTTAGACCATGCCTGGGCAATGTTGTTTCTTACACCTGGGTGTGTGGCATTTTGTTGAGCTGGCTACCCCCACTTGGGATAGGTGTTCCACAGCAAGCACCTATTGTTCGTTGGAAGCCGTTTTTGCCCCAGGGGTCTCCGGGTTGTGTCGTTGGGGTTGAACTCCTGCTAGCAAAACCGCCGGGTTGAGGGAAGGGTTCAGACTGTGCCTGGGCCCTGTGGTCTCTTCCAGGTCAGTGTATGGCGTTTCCTTCCCCTTGCCCCAGGCACCTGGGAGCATGTCTGCACGTGGAGAAAGACTTTCCCGTGGGAAGCCGGTTTTTGTCAAACGGGTCCCAGTACTCTGCTCCTCTCTTTTCACTCCGGCTGCCAGAAGCCCAGGGAGGATGGGAGGGCTTAGAACATGGCTGGGCACTGTGGTTTCTTCCAGAGAAGTGGAGGGCATTTGCTTTACCTTGCCACAACCACTTGGGAGAGGGTCTGCACCTCAGGAAAACTGTTTCCGTGGGAAGCCGGCTTTTTGCAAAGGGGTCTCAGGGCCGTGGGCCTCGGCTGTCCCTCCGGCTCCCCAAAGCACAGGGACGAGGTGAGGGGCTTAGACCATGCCTGGGCAATGTTGTTTCTTACACCTGGGTGTGTGGCATTTTGTTGAGCTGGCTACCCCCACTTGGGATAGGTGTTCCACAGCAAGCACCTATTGTTCGTCGGAAGCCGTTTTTGCCCCAGGGGTCTCCGGGCTGTGTTCGTTGGGGTTGAACTCCTGCTAGCAAAACCGCCGGGTTGAGGGAAGGGTTCAGACTGTGCCTGGGCCCTGTGGTCTCTTCCAGGTCAGTGTATGGCATTTCCTTCCCCTTGCCACAGGCACCTGGGAGCATGTCTGCACGTGGAGAAAGACTTTCCCGTGGGAAGCCGGTTTTTGTCAAACGGGTCCCAGTGCTCTGCTCCTCTCTTTTCACTCCGGCTGCCAGAAGCCCAGGGAGGATGGGAGGGCTTAGAACATGGCTGGGCACTGTGGTTTCTTCCAGAGAAGTGGAGGGCATTTGCTTTACCTTGCCACAGCCACTTGGGAGAGGGTCTGCACCTCAGGAAAACTGTTTCCGTGGGAAGCCGGCTTTTTGCAAAGGGGTCTCAGGGCCGTGGGCCTCGGCTGTCCCTCCGGCTCCCCAAAGCACAGGGACGAGGTGAGGGGCTTAGACCATGCCTGGGCAATGTTGTTTCTTACACCTGGGTGTGTGGCATTTTGTTGAGCTGGCTACCCCCACTTGGGATAGGTGTTCCACAGCAAGCACCTATTGTTCGTCGGAAGCCGTTTTTGCCCCAGGGGTCTCCGGGCTGTGTTCGTTGGGGTTGAACTCCTGCTAGCAAAACCGCCGGGTTGAGGGAAGGGTTCAGACTGTGCCTGGGCCCTGTGGTCTCTTCCAGGTCAGTGTATGGCATTTCCTTCCCCTTGCCACAGGCACCTGGGAGCATGTCTGCACGTGGAGAAAGACTTTCCCGTGGGAAGCCGGTTTTTGTCAAACGGGTCCCAGTGCTCTGCTCCTCTCTTTTCACTCCTGCTGCCAGAAGCCCAGGGAGGATGGGAGGGCTTAGAACATGGATGGGCACTGTGGTTTCTTCCAGAGAAGTGGAGGGCATTTGCTTTACCTTGCCACAACCACTTGGGAGAGGGTCTGCACCTCAGGAAAACTCTTTCCGTGGGAAGCCGGCTTTTTGCAAAGGGTTCTCAGGGCCGTGGGCCTCGGGTGTCCCTCCGGCTCCCCAAAGCACAGGGACGAGGTGAGGGGCTTAGACCATGCCTGGGCAATGTTGTTTCTTACACCTGGGTGTGTGGCATTTTGTTGAGCTGGCTACCCCCACTTGGGATAGGTGTTCCACAGCAAGCACCTATTGTTCGTCGGAAGCCGTTTTTGCCCCAGGGGTCTCCGGGCTGTGTTCGTTGGGGTTGAACTCCTGCTAGCAAAACCGCCGGGTTGAGGGAAGGGTTCAGACTGTGCCTGGGCCCTGTGGTCTCTTCCAGGTCAGTGTATGGCATTTCCTTCCCCTTGCCACAGGCACCTGGGAGCATGTCTGCTCGTGGAGAAAGACTTTCTCTTGGGAAACCGGTTTTTGTCAAACGGGTCCCAGTGCTCTGCTCCTCTCTTTTCACTCCTGCTGCCAGAAGCCCAGGGAGGATGGGAGGGCTTAGAACATGGCTGGGCACTGTGGTTTCTTCCAGAGAAGTGGAGGGCATTTGCATTACCTTGCCACAACCACTTGTGAGAAGGTCTGCACCCCAGGAAAACTGTTTCCGTGGGAAGCCGGCTTTTTGTAAAGGGGTCTCAGGGCCGTGGGCCTCGGCTGTCCCTCCGGCTCCCCAAAGCACAGGGACGAGGTGAGGGGCTTAGACCATGCCTGGGCAATGTTGTTTCTTACACCTGGGTGTGTGGCATTTTGTTGAGCTGGCTACCCCCACTTGGGATAGGTGTTCCACAGCAAGCACCTATTGTTCGTCGGAAGCCGTTTTTGCCCCAGGGGTCTCCGGGCTGTGTTCGTTGGGGTTGAACTCCTGCTAGCAAAACCGCCGGGTTGAGGGAAGGGTTCAGACTGTGCCTGGGCCCTGTGGTCTCTTCCAGGTCAGTGTATGGCATTTCCTTCCCCTTGCCACAGGCACCTGGGAGCATGTCTGCACGTGGAGAAAGACTTTCCCGTGGGAAGCCGGTTTTTGTCAAACGGGTCCCAGTGCTCTGCTCCTCTCTTTTCACTCCTGCTGCCAGAAGCCCAGGGAGGATGGGAGGGCTTAGAACATGGCTGGGCACTGTGGTTTCTTCCAGAGAAGTGGAAGGCATTTGCTTTACCTTGCCACAACAACTTGGGAGAGGGTCTGCACCTCAGGAAAACTGTTTCCGTGGGACGCCGGCTTTTTGCAAAGGGGTCTCAGGGCCGTGGGCCTCGGCTGTCCCTCCGGCTCCCCAAAGCACAGGGACGAGGTGAGGGGCTTAGACCATGCCTGGGCAATGTTGTTTCTTACACCTGGGTGTGTGGCATTTTGTTGAGCTGGCTACCCCCACTTGGGATAGGTGTTCCACAGCAAGCACCTATTGTTCGTCGGAAGCCGTTTTTGCCCCAGGGGTCTCCGGGCTGTGTTCGTTGGGGTTGAACTCCTGCTAGCAAAACCGCCGGGTTGAGGGAAGGGTTCAGACTGTGCCTGGGCCCTGTGGTCTCTTCCAGGTCAGTGTATGGCATTTCCTTCCCCTTGCCACAGGCACCTGGGAGCATGTCTGCACGTGGAGAAAGACTTTCCCGTGGGAAGCCGGTTTTTGTCAAACGGGTCCCAGTGCTCTGCTCCTCTCTTTTCACTCCGGCTGCCAGAAGCCCAGGGAGATTGGGAGGGCTTAGAACATGGCTGGGCACTGTGGTTTCTTCCAGAGAAGTGGAGGGCATTTGCATTACCTTGCCACAACCACTTGTGAGAAGGTCTGCACCCCAGGAAAACTGTTTCCGTGGGAAGCCGGCTTTTTGTAAAGGGGTCTCAGGGCCGTGGGCCTCGGCTGTCCCTCCGGCTCCCCAAAGCACAGGGACGAGGTGAGGGGATTAGACCATGCCTGGGCAATGTTGTTTCTTACACCTGGGTGTGTGGCATTTTGTTGAGCTGGCTACCCCCACTTGGGATAGGTTTTCCACAGCAAGCACCTATTGTTCGTCGGAAGCCGTTTTTGCCCCAGGGGTCTCCGGGCTGTGTTCGTTGGGGTTGAACTCCTGCTAGCAAAACCGCCGGGTTGAGGGAAGGGTTCAGACTGTGCCTGGGCCCTGTGGTCTCTTCCAGGTCAGTGTATGGCATTTCCTTCCCCTTGCCACAGGCACCTGGGAGCATGTCTGCACGTGGAGAAAGACTTTCCCGTGGGAAGCCGGTTTTTGTCAAACGGGTCCCAGTGCTCTGCTCCTCTCTTTTCACTCCTGCTGCCAGAAGCCCAGGGAGGATGGGAGGGCTTAGAACATGGCTGGGCACTGTGGTTTCTTCCAGAGAAGTGGAAGGCATTTGCTTTACCTTGCCACAACCACTTGGGAGAGGGTCTGCACCTCAGGAAAACTGTTTCCGTGGGACGCCGGCTTTTTGCAAAGGGGTCTCAGGGCCGTGGGCCTCGGCTGTCCCTCCGGCTCCCCAAAGCACAGGGACGAGGTGAGGGGCTTAGACCATGCCTGGGCAATGTTGTTTCTTACACCTGGGTGTGTGGCATTTTGTTGAGCTGGCTACCCCCACTTGGGATAGGTGTTCCACAGCAAGCACCTATTGTTCGTCGGAAGCCGTTTTTGCCCCAGGGGTCTCCGGGCTGTGTTCGTTGGGGTTGAACTCCTGCTAGCAAAACCGCCGGGTTGAGGGAAGGGTTCAGACTGTGCCTGGGCCCTGTGGTCTCTTCCAGGTCAGTGTATGGCATTTCCTTCCCCTTGCCACAGGCACCTGGGAGCATGTCTGCACGTGGAGAAAGACTTTCCCGTGGGAAGCCGGTTTCTGTCAAACGGGTCCCAGTGCTCTGCTCCTCTCTTTTCACTCCTGCTGCCAGAAGCCCAGGGAGGATGGGAGGGCTTAGAACATGGCTGGGCACTGTGGTTTCTTCCAGAGAAGTGGAGGGCATTTGCTTTACCTCGCCACAACCACTTGGGAGAGGGTCTGCACCTCAGGAAAACTGTTTCTGTGGGAAGCCGGCTTTTTGCAAAGGGGTCTCAGGGCCGTGGGCCTCGGGTGTCCCTCCGGCTCCCCAAAGCACAGGGACGAGGTGAGGGGCTTAGACCATGCCTGGGCAATGTTGTTTCTTACACCTGGGTGTGTGGCATTTTGTTGAGCTGGCTACCCCCACTTGGGATAGGTGTTCCACAGCAAGCACCTATTGTTCGTCGGAAGCCGTTTTTGCCCCAGGGGTCTCCGGGCTGTGTTCGTTGGGGTTGAACTCCTGCTAGCAAAACCGCCGGGTTGAGGGAAGGGTTCAGACTGTGCCTGGGCCCTGTGGTCTCTTCCAGGTCAGTGTATGGCATTTCCTTCCCCTTGCCACAGGCACCTGGGAGCATGTCTGCACGTGGAGAAAGACTTTCCCGTGGGAAGCCGGTTTTTGTCAAACGGGTCCCAGTGCTCTGCTCCTCTCTTTTCACTCCTGCTGCCAGAAGCCCAGGGAGGATGGGAGGGCTTAGAACATGGCTGGGCACTGTGGTTTCTTCCAGAGAAGTGGAAGGCATTTGCTTTACCTTGCCACAACCACTTGGGAGAGGGTCTGCACCTCAGGAAAACTGTTTCCGTGGGACGCCGGCTTTTTGCAAAGGGGTCTCAGGGCCGTGGGCCTCGGCTGTCCCTCCGGCTCCCCAAAGCACAGGGACGAGGTGAGGGGCTTAGACCATGCCTGGGCAATGTTGTTTCTTACACCTGGGTGTGTGGCATTTTGTTGAGCTGGCTACCCCCACTTGGGATAGGTGTTCCACAGCAAGCACCTATTGTTCGTCGGAAGCCGTTTTTGCCCCAGGGGTCTCCGGGCTGTGTTCGTTGGGCTTGAACTCCTGCTAGCAAAACCGCCGGGTTGAGGGAAGGGTTCAGACTGTGCCTGGGCCCTGTGGTCTCTTCCAGGTCAGTGTATGGCATTTCCTTCCCCTTGCCCCAGGCACCTGGGAGCATGTCTGCACGTGGAGAAAGACTTTCCCGTGGGAAGCCGGTTTTTGTCAAACGGGTCCCAGTGCTCTGCTCCTCTCTTTTCACTCCTGCTGCCAGAAGCCCAGGGAGGATGGGAGGGCTTAGAACATGGCTGGGCACTGTGGTTTCTTCCAGAGAAGTGGAAGGCATTTGCTTTACCTCGCCACAACCACTTGGGAGAGGGTCTGCACCTCAGGAAAACTGTTTCCGTGGGACGCCGGCTTTTTGCAAAGGGGTCTCAGGGCCGTGGGCCTCGGCTGTCCCTCCGGCTCCCGAAAGCACAGGGACGAGGTGAGGGGCTTAGACCATGCCTGGGCAATGTTGTTTCTTACACCTGGGTGTGTGGCATTTTGTTGAGCTGGCTACCCCCACTTGGGATAGGTGTTCCACAGCAAGCACCTATTGTTCGTCGGAAGCCGTTTTTGCCCCAGGGGTCTCCAGGCTGTGTTCGTTGCGGTTGAACTCCTGCTAGCAAAACCGCCGTGTTGAGGGAAGGGTTCAGACTGTGCCTGGGCCATGTGGTCTCTTCCAGGTCAGTGTATGGCATTTCCTTCCCCTTGCCACAGGCACCTGGGAGCATGTCTGCACGTGGAGAAAGACTTTCCCGTGGGAAGCCGGTTTTTGTCAAACGGGTCCCAGTGCTCTGCTCCTCTCTTTTCACTCCTGCTGCCAGAAGCCCAGGGAGGATGGGAGGGCTTAGAACATGGCTGGGCACTGTGGTTTCTTCCAGAGAAGTGGAGGGCATTTGCTTTACCTTGCCACAACCACTTGGGAGAGGGTCTGCACCTCAGGAAAACTCTTTCCGTGGGAAGCCGGCTTTTTGCAAAGGGGTCTCAGGGCCGTGGGCCTCGGGTGTCCTCCGGCTCCCCAAAGCACAGGGACGAGGTGAGGGGCTTAGACCATGCCTGGGCAATGTTGTTTCTTACACCTGGGTGTGTGGCATTTTGTTGAGCTGGCTACCCCCACTTGGGATAGGTGTTCCACAGCAAGCACCTATTGTTCGTCGGAAGCCGTTTTTGCCCCAGGGGTCTCCGGGCTGTGTTCGTTGGGGTTGAACTCCTGCTAGCAAAACCGCCGGGTTGAGGGAAGGGTTCAGACTGTGCCTGGGCCCTGTGGTCTCTTCCAGGTCAGTGTATGGCATTTCCTTCCCCTTGCCACAGGCACCTGGGAGCATGTCTGCACGTGGAGAAAGACTTTCCCGTGGGAAGCCGGTTTTTGTCAAACGGGTCCCAGTGCTCTGCTCCTCTCTTTTCACTCCTGCTGCCAGAAGCCCAGGGAGGATGGGAGGGCTTAGAACATGGCTGGGCACTGTGGTTTCTTCCAGAGAAGTGGAGGGCATTTGCTTTACCTTGCCACAACCACTTGGGAGAGGGTCTGCACCTCAGGAAAACTCTTTCCGTGGGAAGCCGGCTTTTTGCAAAGGGGTCTCAGGGCCGTGGGCCTCGGGTGTCCTCCGGCTCCCCAAAGCACAGGGACGAGGTGAGGGGCTTAGACCATGCCTGGGCAATGTTGTTTCTTACACCTGGGTGTGTGGCATTTTGTTGAGCTGGCTACCCCCACTTGGGATAGGTGTTCCACAGCAAGCAGCTATTGTTCGTTGGAAGCCGTTTTTGCCCCAGGGGTCTCCGGGCTGTGTTCGTTGGGGTTGAACTCCTGCTAGCAAAACCGCCGGGTTGAGGGAAGGGTTCAGACTGTGCCTGGGCCCTGTGGTCTCTTCCAGGTCAGTGTATGGCATTTCCTTCCCCTTGCCACAGGCACCTGGAAGCATGTCTGCACGTGGAGAAAGACTTTCCCGTGGGAAGCCGGTTTTTGTCAAGCGGGTCCCAGTGCTCTGCTCCTCTCTTTTCACTCCTGCTGCCAGAAGCCCAGGGAGGATGGGAGGGCTTAGAACATGGCTGGGCACTGTGGTTTCTTCCAGAGAAGTGGAGGGCATTTGCTTTACCTTGCCACAACCACTTGGGATAGGTTCTGCACCTCAGGAAAACTGTTTCCGTGGGAAGCCGGCTTTTTGCAAAGGGGTCTCAGGGCCGTGGGCCTCGGGTGTCCCTCCGGCTCCCCAAAGCACAGGGACGAGGTGAGGGGCTTAGACCATGGCTGGGCAATGTTGTTTCTTACACCTGGGTGTGTGGCATTTTGTTGAGCTGGCTACCCCCACTTGGGATAGGTGTTCCACAGCAAGCACCTATTGTTCGTCGGAAGCCGTTTTTGCCCCAGGGGTCTCCGGGCTGTGTTCGTTGGGGTTGAACTCCTGCTAGCAAAACCGCCGGGTTGAGGGAAGGGTTCAGACTGTGCCTGGGCCCTGTGGTCTCTTCCAGGTCAGTGTATGGCATTTCCTTCCCCTTGCCACAGGCACCTGGGAGCATGTCTGCACGTGGAGCAAGATTTTCCCGTGGGAAGCCGGTTTTTGTCAAACGGGTCCCAGTGCTCTGCTCCTCTCTTTTCACTCCTGCTGCCAGAAGCCCAGGGAGGATGGGAGGGCTTAGAACATGGCTGGGCACTGTGGTTTCTTCCAGAGAAGTGGAGGGCATTTGCTTTACCTTGCCACAACCACTTGGGATAGGGTCTGCACCTCAGGAAAACTGTTTCCGTGGGAAGCCGTGTTTTTGCAAAGGGGTCTCAGGGCCGTGATACTCGGGTGTCCCTCCGGCTCCCCAAAGCACAGGGACGAGGTGAGGGGCTTAGACCATGCCTGGGCAATGTTGTTTCTTACACCTGGGTGTGTGGCATTTTGTTGAGCTGGCTACCCCCACTTGGGATAGGTGTTCCACAGCAAGCACCTATTGTTCGTCGGAAGCCGTTTTTGCCCCAGGGGTCTCCGGGCTGTGTTCGTTGGGGTTGAACTCCTGCTAGCAAAACCGCCGGGTTGAGGGAAGGGTTCAGACTGTGCCTGGGCCCTGTGGTCTCTTCCAGGTCAGTGTATGGCATTTCCTTCCCCTTGCCACAGGCACCTGGGAGCATGTCTGCACGTGGAGAAAGACTTTCCCGTGGGAAGCCGGGTTTTGTCAAACGGGTCCCAGTGCTCTGCTCCTCTCTTCTCACTCCTGCTGCCAGAAGCCCAGGGAGGATGGGAGGGCTTAGAACATGGCTGGGCACTGTGGTTTCTTCCAGAGAAGTGGAGGGCATTTGCTTTACCTTGCCACAACCACTTGGGAGAGGGTCTGCACCTCAGGAAAACTGTTTCCGTGGGAAGCCGGCTTTTTCAATGGGGTCTCAGGGCCGTTGGCCTTGGGTGTCCCTCCGGCTCCCCAAAGCACAGGGACGAGGTGAGGGGCTTAGACCATGCCTGGGCAATGTTGTTTCTTACACCTGGGTGTGTGGCATTTTGTTGAGCTGGCTACCCCCACTTGGGATAGGTGTTCCACAGCAAGCACCTATTGTTCGTCGGAAGCCGTTTTTACCCCAGGGGTCTCCGGGCTGTGTTCGTTGGGGTTGAACTCCTGCTAGCAAAACCGCCGGGTTGAGGGAAGGGTTCAGACTGTGCCTGGGCCCTGTGGTCTCTTCCAGGTCAGTGTATGGCATTTCCTTCCCCTTGCCCCAGGCACCTGGGAGCATGTCTGCACGTGGAGAAAGACTTTCCCGTGGGAAGCCGGTTTTTGTCAAACGGGTCCCAGTGCTCTGCTCCTCTCTTTTCACTCCGGCTGCCAGAAGCCCAGGGAGGATGGGAGGGCTTAGAACATGGCTGGGCACTGTGGTTTCTTCCAGAGAAGTGGAGGGCATTTGCTTTACCTTGCCACAGCCACTTGGGAGAGGGTCTGCACCTCAGGAAAACTGTTTCCGTGGGAAGCCGGCTTTTTGCAAAGGGGTCTCAGGGCCGTGGGCCTCGGCTGTCCCTCCGGCTCCCCAAAGCACAGGGACGAGGTGAGGGGCTTAGACCATGCCTGGGCAATGTTGTTTCTTACACCTGGGTGTGTGGCATTTTGTTGAGCTGGCTACCCCCACTTGGGATAGGTGTTCCACAGCAAGCACCTATTGTTCGTCGGAAGCCGTTTTGCCCCAGGGGTCTCCGGGCTGTGTTCGTTGGGGTTGAACTCCTGCTAGCAAAACCGCCGGGTTGAGGGAAGGGTTCAGACTGTGCCTGGGCCCTGTGGTCTCTTCCAGGTCAGTGTATGGCATTTCCTTCCCCTTGCCACAGGCACCTGGGAGCATGTCTGCTCGTGGAGAAAGACTTTCTCTTGGGAAACCGGTTTTTGTCAAACGGGTCCCAGTGCTCTGCTCCTCTCTTTTCACTCCTGCTGCCAGAAGCCCAGGGAGGATGGGAGGGCTTAGAACATGGCTGGGCACTGTGGTTTCTTCCAGAGAAGTGGAGGGCATTTGCTTTACCTTGCCACAACCACTTGGGATAGGGTCTGCACCTCAGGAAAACTTTCCGTGGGAAGCCGGCTTTTTGCAAAGGGGTCTCAGGGCCGTGGGCCTCGGGTGTCCTCCGGCTCCCCAAAGCACAGGGACGAGGTGAGGGGCTTAGACCATGCCTGGGCAATGTTGTTTCTTACACCTGGGTGTGTGGCATTTTGTTGAGCTGGCTACCCCCACTTGGGATAGGTGTTCCACAGCAAGCAGCTATTGTTCGTTGGAAGCCGTTTTTGCCCCAGGGGTCTCCGGGCTGTGTTCGTTGGGGTTGAACTCCTGCTAGCAAAACCGCCGGGTTGAGGGAAGGGTTCAGACTGTGCCTGGGCCCTGTGGTCTCTTCCAGGTCAGTGTATGGCATTTCCTTCCCCTTGCCACAGGCACCTGGAAGCATGTCTGCACGTGGAGAAAGACTTTCCCGTGGGAAGCCGGTTTTTGTCAAGCGGGTCCCAGTGCTCTGCTCCTCTCTTTTCACTCCTGCTGCCAGAAGCCCAGGGAGGATGGGAGGGCTTAGAACATGGCTGGGCACTGTGGTTTCTTCCAGAGAAGTGGAGGGCATTTGCTTTACCTTGCCACAACCACTTGGGATAGGTTCTGCACCTCAGGAAAACTGTTTCCGTGGGAAGCCGGCTTTTTGCAAAGGGGTCTCAGGGCCGTGGGCCTCGGGTGTCCCTCCGGCTCCCCAAAGCACAGGGACGAGGTGAGGGGCTTAGACCATGGCTGGGCAATGTTGTTTCTTACACCTGGGTGTGTGGCATTTTGTTGAGCTGGCTACCCCCACTTGGGATAGGTGTTCCACAGCAAGCACCTATTGTTCGTCGGAAGCCGTTTTTGCCCCAGGGGTCTCCGGGCTGTGTTCGTTGGGGTTGAACTCCTGCTAGCAAAACCGCCGGGTTGAGGGAAGGGTTCAGACTGTGCCTGGGCCCTGTGGTCTCTTCCAGGTCAGTGTATGGCATTTCCTTCCCCTTGCCACAGGCACCTGGGAGCATGTCTGCACGTGGAGAAAGATTTTCCCGTGGGAAGCCGGTTTTTGTCAAACGGGTCCCAGTGCTCTGCTCCTCTCTTTTCACTCCTGCTGCCAGAAGCCCAGGGAGGATGGGAGGGCTTAGAACATGGCTGGGCACTGTGGTTTCTTCCAGAGAAGTGGAGGGCATTTGCTTTACCTTGCCACAACCACTTGGGATAGGGTCTGCACCTCAGGAAAACTGTTTCCGTGGGAAGCCGTGTTTTTGCAAAGGGGTCTCAGGGCCGTGATACTCGGGTGTCCCTCCGGCTCCCCAAAGCACAGGGACGAGGTGAGGGGCTTAGACCATGCCTGGGCAATGTTGTTTCTTACACCTGGGTGTGTGGCATTTTGTTGAGCTGGCTACCCCCACTTGGGATAGGTGTTCCACAGCAAGCACCTATTGTTCGTCGGAAGCCGTTTTTGCCCCAGGGGTCTCCGGGCTGTGTTCGTTGGGGTTGAACTCCTGCTAGCAAAACCGCCGGGTTGAGGGAAGGGTTCAGACTGTGCCTGGGCCCTGTGGTCTCTTCCAGGTCAGTGTATGGCATTTCCTTCCCCTTGCCACAGGCAGCTGGGAGCATGTCTGCACGTGGAGAAAGACTTTCCCGTGGGAAGCCGGGTTTTGTCAAACGGGTCCCAGTGCTCTGCTCCTCTCTTCTCACTCCTGCTGCCAGAAGCCCAGGGAGGATGGGAGGGCTTAGAACATGGCTGGGCACTGTGGTTTCTTCCAGAGAAGTGGAGGGCATTTGCTTTACCTTGCCACAACCACTTGGGAGAGGGTCTGCACCTCAGGAAAACTGTTTCCGTGGGAAGCCGGCTTTTTCAATGGGGTCTCAGGGCCGTTGGCCTTGGGTGTCCCTCCGGCTCCCCAAAGCACAGGGACGAGGTGAGGGGCTTAGACCATGCCTGGGCAATGTTGTTTCTTACACCTGGGTGTGTGGCATTTTGTTGAGCTGGCTACCCCCACTTGGGATAGGTGTTCCACAGCAAGCACCTATTGTTCGTCGGAAGCCGTTTTTACCCCAGGGGTCTCCGGGCTGTGTTCGTTGGGGTTGAACTCCTGCTAGCAAAACCGCCGGGTTGAGGGAAGGGTTCAGACTGTGCCTGGGCCCTGTGGTCTCTTCCAGGTCAGTGTATGGCATTTCCTTCCCCTTGCCACAGGCACCTGGGAGCATGTCTGCACGTGGAGAAAGACTTTCCCGTGGGAAGCCGGTTTTTGTCAAACGGGTCCCAGTGCTCTGCTCCTCTCTTTTCACTCCTGCTGCCAGAAGCCCATGGAGGATGGGAGGGCTTAGAACATGGCTGGGCACTGTGGTTTCTTCCAGAGAAGTGGAGGGCATTTGCGTTACCTTGCCACAACCACTTGGGAGAGGGTCTGCACCTCAGGAAAACTGTTTCTGTGGGAAGCCGGCTTTTTGCAAAGGGGTCTCAGGGCCGTGGGCCTCGGCTGTCCCTCCGGCTCCCCAAAGCACAGGGACGAGGTGAGGGGCTTAGACCATGCCTGGGCAATGTTGTTTCTTACACCTGGGTGTGTGGCATTTTGTTGAGCTGGCTACCCCCACTTGGGATAGGTGTTCCACAGCAAGCACCTATTGTTCGTCGGAAGCCGTTTTGCCCCAGGGGTCTCCGGGCTGTGTTCGTTGGGGTTGAACTCCTGCTAGCAAAACCGCCGGGTTGAGGGAAGGGTTCAGACTGTGCCTGGGCCCTGTGGTCTCTTCCAGGTCAGTGTATGGCATTTCCTTCCCCTTGCCACAGGCACCTGGGAGCATGTCTGCTCGTGGAGAAAGACTTTCTCTTGGGAAACCGGTTTTTGTCAAACGGGTCCCAGTGCTCTGCTCCTCTCTTTTCACTCCTGCTGCCAGAAGCCCAGGGAGGATGGGAGGGCTTAGAACATGGCTGGGCACTGTGGTTTCTTCCAGAGAAGTGGAGGGCATTTGCTTTACCTTGCCACAACCACTTGGGATAGGGTCTGCACCTCAGGAAAACTTTCCGTGGGAAGCCGGCTTTTTGCAAAGGGGTCTCAGGGCCGTGGGCCTCGGGTGTCCCTCCGGCTCCCCAAAGCACAGGGATGAGGTGAGGGGCTTAGACCATGCCTGGGCAATGTTGTTTCTTACACCTGGGTGTGTGGCATTTTGTTGAGCTGGCTACCCCCACTTGGGATAGGTGTTCCACAGCAAGCACCTATTGTTCGTCGGAAGCCGTTTTTGCCCCAGGGGTCTCCGGGCTGTGTTCGTTGGGGTTGAACTCCTGCTAGCAAAACCGCCGGGTTCAGGGAATTGTTCAGACTGTGCTTGGGCCCTGTGGTCTCTTCCAGGTCAGTGTATGGCATTTCCTTCCCCTTGCCCCAGGCACCTGGGAGCATGTCTGCACGTGGAGAAAGACTTTCCCGTGGGAAGCCGGGTTTTGTCAAACGGGTCCCAGTGCTCTGCTCCTCTCTTTTCACTCCTGCTGCCAGAAGCCCAGGGAGGATGGGAGGGCTTAGAACATGGCTGGGCACTGTGGTTTCTTCCAGAGAAGTGGAGGGCATTTGCTTTACCTTGCCACAAACACTTGGGATAGGGTCTGCACCTCAGGAAAACTTTTTCCGTGGGAAGCCGGCTTTTTGCAAAGGGGTCTCAGGGCCGTGTGCCTCGGCTATCCCTCCGGCTCCCCAAAGCACAGGGAAGAGGTGAGGGGCTTAGACAATACCTGGGCAATCTTGTTTCTTACACCTGGGTGTGTGGCATTTTGTTGACCTGGCTACCCCCACTTGGGATAGGTGTTCCACAGCAAGCACCTAATGTTCGTCGGAAGCCGTTTTTGCCCCAGGGGTCTCCGGGCTGTGTTCGTTGGGGTTGAACTCCTGCTAGCAAAACCGCCGGGTTGAGGGAAGGGTTCAGACTGTGCCTGGGCCCTGTGGTCTCTTCCAGGTCAGTGTATGACATTTCCTTCCCCTTCCCCAGGCACCTGGGAGCATGTCTGCACGTGGAGAAAGACTTTCCCATGGGAAGCCGTGTTTTGTCAAACGGGTCCCAGTGCTCTGCTCCTCTCTTTTCACTCCTGCTGCCAGAAGCCCAGGGAGAATGGGAGGGCTTAGAACATGGCTGGGCACTGTGGTTTCTTCCAGAGAAGTGGAGGGCATTTGCTTTACCTTGCCACAACCACTTGGGAGAGGGTCTGCACCTCAGGAAAACTGTCTCCGTGGGAAGCCGGCTTTTTGCAAAGGGGTCTCAGGGCCGTGGGCCTCGGCTGTCCCTCCGGCTCCCCAAAGCACAGGGACGAGGTGAGGGGCTTAGACTATGCCTGGGCAATGTTGTTTCTTACACCTGGGTGTGTGGCATTTTGTTGACCTGGCTACCCCCACTTGGGATAGGTGTTCCACAGCAATCACCTATTGTTCGTCGGAAGCCGTTTTTGCCTCAGGGGTCTCCGGGCTGTGTTCGTTGGGGTTGAACTCCTGCTAGCAAAACCGCCGGGTTGAGGGAAGGGTTCAGACTGTGCCTGGGCCCTGTGGTCTCTTCCAGGTCAGTGTATGGCATTTCCTTCCCCTTGCCACAGGCACCTGGGAGCATGTCTGTACGTGGAGAAAGACTTTCCCGTGGGAAGCCGGTTTTTGTCAAACGGGTCCCAGTACTCTGCTCCTCTCTTTTCACTCCTGCTGCCAGAAGCCCAGGGAGGATGGGAGGGCTTAGAACATGGCTGGGCACTGTGGTTTCTTCCAAAGAAGTGGAGGGCATTTGCTTTACCTTGCCACAACCACTTGGGATAGGGTCTGCACCTCAGGAAAACTGTCTCCGTGGGAAGCCGGCTTTTTGCAAAGGGGTCTCATGGCCGTGGGCCTCGGCTGTCCCTCCGGCTCCCCAAAGTACAGGGACGAGGTGAGGGGCTTAGACCATGCCTGCGCAATGTTGTTTCTTACACCTGGGTGTGTGGCATTTTGTTGACCTGGCTACCCCCACTTGGGATAGGTGTTCCACAGCAAGCACCTATTGTTCGTCGGAAGCCGTTTTTGCCTCAGGGGTCTCCGGGCTGTGTTCGTTGGGGTTGAACTCCTGCTAGCAAAACCGCCGGGTTGAGGGAAGGGTTCAGACTGTGCCTGGGCCCTGTGGTCTCTTCCAGGTCAGTGTATGGCATTTCCTTCCCCTTGCCCCAGGCACCTGGGAGCATGTCTGCACGTGGAGAAGGACTTCCTCGTGGGAAGCCAGTTTCTGTCAAACGGGTCCCCGTGCTGTGCTCCACTCTTTTCACTCCTGCTGCCAGAATCCCAGGGAGGAGGGGAGGGCTTAGAACAAGGCTGGGCACTGGGTTTTCCTCCAGAGAATGGGATGGCATTTGCTTTCCCTTGCCACCACCCCTTGGGATAGGGTCTGCACCTCAGGAAAGCTGTTTCCGTGGGAAGACGGCTTTCTGCCCAACGGGCCTCAGTGCCGTGGGCCTCGGGCGTCCCTCCCGCTCCCCAGAGCACAGGGACTAGGTGAGGGGCTTAGACCATGCCTGGGCCATGTTGTTTCTACCACCTGGGTGTGTGGCATTTTGTTGAACTGGCTACCCCCACTTGGGATTGGTTTTCCACAGCAAGCGCCTATTGTTCGTCGTAAGCTGTTTTGGCCCCAGGGGTCTCCGGGCTGTGTTCGTTGGGGTTGAACTCCTGCTAGCAAAACCGCCGGGTTGAGGGAAGGGTTCAGACTGTGCCTGGGCCCTATGCTCTCTTCCAGGTCAGTGTATGGCATTTCCTTCCCCTTGCCACAGGCACCTGGGAACATGTCTGCACGTGGAGAAAGACTTTCCCGTGGGAAGCCGGTTTTTGTCAAACGGGTCCCAGTGCTCTGCTCCTCTCTTTTCACTCCTGCTGCCAGAAGCCCAGGGAGGATGGGAGGGCTTAGAACATGGCTGGGCACTGTGGTTTCTTCCAGAGAAGTGGAGGGCATTTGCTTTACCTTGCCACAACCACTTGTGAGAAGGTCTGCACCTCAGGAAAACTCTTTCCGTGGGATGCCGGCTTTTTACAAAGGGGTCTCAGGGCCGTGAGCCTCGGGTGTCCCTCCGGCTCCCCAAAGTACAGGGACGAGGTGAGGGGCTTAGACCATGGCTGGGCAATGTTGTTTCTTACACCTGGGTGTGTGGCATTTTGTTGAGCTGGCTACCCCCACTTGGGATAGGTGTTCCACAGCAAGCACCTATTGTTCGTCGGAAGCCGTTTTTGCCCCAGGGGTCTCCGGGCTGTGTTCGTTGGGGTTGAACTACTGCTAGCAAAACCGCCGGGTTGAGGGAAGGGTTCAGACTGTGCCTGGGCCCTGTGGTCTCTTCCAGGTCAGTGTATGGCGTTTCTTCCCCTTGCCACAGGCACCTGGGAGCATGTCTGCACGTGGAGAAAGACTTTCCCGTGGGAAGCCGGTTTTTGTCAAACGGGTCCCAGTGCTCTGCTCCTCTCTTTTCACTCCTGCTGCCAGAAGCCCAGGGAGGATGGGAGGGCTTAGAACATGGCTGGGCACTGTGGTTTCTTCCAGAGAAGTGGAGGGCATTTGCTTTACCTTGCCACAACCACTTGGGAGAGGGTCTGCACCTCAGGAAAACTGTTTCCGTGGGAAGCCGGCTTTTTGCAAAGGGGTCTCAGGGCCGTGGGCCTCGGCTGTCCCTCCGGCTCCCCAAAGCACAGGGACGAGGTGAGGGGCTTAGACCATGCCTGGGCAATGTTGTTTCTTACACCTGGGTGTGTGGCATTTTGTTGAGCTGGCTACCCCCACTTGGGATAGGTGTTCCACAGCAAGCAGCTATTGTTCGTTGGAAGCCGTTTTTGCCCCAGGGGTCTCCGGGCTGTGTTCGTTGGGGTTGAACTCCTGCTAGCAAAACCGCCGGGTTGAGGGAAGGGTTCAGACTGTGCCTGGGCCCTGTGGTCTCTTCCAGGTCAGTGTATGGCGTTTCTTCCCCTTGCCACAGGCACCTGGAAGCATGTCTGCACGTGGAGAAAGACTTTCCCGTGGGAAGCCGGTTTTTGTCAAGCGGGTCCCAGTGCTCTGCTCCTCTCTTTTCACTCCTGCTGCCAGAAGCCCAGGGAGGATGGGAGGGCTTAGAACATGGCTGGGCACTGTGGTTTCTTCCAGAGAAGTGGAGGGCATTTGCTTTACCTTGCCACAACCACTTGGGATAGGTTCTGCACCTCAGGAAAACTGTTTCCGTGGGAAGCCGGCTTTTTGCAAAGGGGTCTCAGGGCCGTGGGCCTCGGGTGTCCCTCCGGCTCCCCAAAGAACAGGGACGAGGTGAGGGGCTTAGACCATGGCTGGGCAATGTTGTTTCTTACACCTGGGTGTGTGGCATTTTGTTGAGCTGGCTACCCCCACTTGGGATAGGTGTTCCACAGCAAGCACCTATTGTTCGTCGGAAGCCGTTTTTGCCCCAGGGGTCTCCGGGCTGTGTTCGTTGGGGTTGAACTCCTGCTAGCAAAACCGCCGGGTTGAGGGAAGGGTTCAGACTGTGCCTGGGCCCTGTGGTCTCTTCCAGGTCAGTGTATGGCATTTCCTTCCCCTTGCCACAGGCACCTGGGAGCATGTCTGCACGTGGAGAAAGATTTTCCCGTGGGAAGCCGGTTTTTGTCAAACGGGTCCCAGTGCTCTGCTCCTCTCTTTTCACTCCTGCTGCCAGAAGCCCAGGGAGGATGGGAGGGCTTAGAACATGGCTGGGCACTGTGGTTTCTTCCAGAGAAGTGGAGGGCATTTGCTTTACCTTGCCACAACCCCTTGGGATAGGGTCTGCACCTCAGGAAAACTGTTTCCGTGGGAAGCCGTGTTTTTGCAAAGGGGTCTCAGGGCCGTGATACTCGGGTGTCCCTCCGGCTCCCCAAAGCACAGGGACGAGGTGAGGGGCTTAGACCATGCCTGGGCAATGTTGTTTCTTACACCTGGGTGTGTGGCATTTTGTTGAGCTGGCTACCCCCACTTGGGATAGGTGTTCCACAGCAAGCACCTATTGTTCGTCGGAAGCCGTTTTTGCCCCAGGGGTCTCCGGGCTGTGTTCGTTGGGGTTGAACTCCTGCTAGCAAAACCGCCGGGTTGAGGGAAGGGTTCAGACTGTGCCTGGGCCCTGTGGTCTCTTCCAGGTCAGTGTATGGCATTTCCTTCCCCTTGCCACAGGCACCTGGGAGCATGTCTGCACGTGGAGAAAGACTTTCCCGTGGGAAGCCGGGTTTTGTCAAACGGGTCCCAGTGCTCTGCTCCTCTCTTCTCACTCCTGCTGCCAGAAGCCCAGGGAGGATGGGAGGGCTTAGAACATGGCTGGGCACTGTGGTTTCTTCCAGAGAAGTGGAGGGCATTTGCTTTACCTTGCCACAACCACTTGGGAGAGGGTCTGCACCTCAGGAAAACTGTTTCCGTGGGAAGCCGGCTTTTTCAATGGGGTCTCAGGGCCGTTGGCCTTGGGTGTCCCTCCGGCTCCCCAAAGCACAGGGACGAGGTGAGGGGCTTAGACCATGCCTGGGCAATGTTGTTTCTTACACCTGGGTGTGTGGTATTTTGTTGAGCTGGCTACCCCCACTTGGGATAGGTGTTCCACAGCAAGCACCTATTGTTCGTCGGAAGCCGTTTTTACCCCAGGGGTCTCCGGGCTGTGTTCGTTGGGGTTGAACTCCTGCTAGCAAAACCGCCGGGTTGAGGGAAGGGTTCAGACTGTGCCTGGGCCCTGTGGTCTCTTCCAGGTCAGTGTATGGCATTTCCTTCCCCTTGCCACAGGCACCTGGGAGCATGTCTGCACGTGGAGAAAGACTTTCCCGTGGGAAGCCGGTTTTTGTCAAACGGGTCCCAGTGCTCTGCTCCTCTCTTTTCACTCCTGCTGCCAGAAGCCCATGGAGGATGGGAGGGCTTAGAACATGGCTGGGCACTGTGGTTTCTTCCAGAGAAGTGGAGGGCATTTGCGTTACCTTGCCACAACCACTTGGGAGAGGGTCTGCACCTCAGGAAAACTGTTTCTGTGGGAAGCCGGGTTTTTGCAAAGGGGTCTCAGGGCCGTGGGCCTCGGCTGTCCCTCCGGCTCCCCAAAGCACAGGGACGAGGTGAGGGGCTTAGACCATGCCTGGGCAATGTTGTTTCTTACACCTGGGTGTGTGGCATTTTGTTGAGCTGGCTACCCCCACTTGGGATAGGTGTTCCACAGCAAGCACCTATTGTTCGTCGGAAGCCGTTTTTGCCCCAGGGGTCTCTGGGCTGTGTTCGTTGGGGTTGAACTCCTGCTAGCAAAACCGCCGGGTTGAGGGAAGGGTTCAGACTGTGCCTGGGCCCTGTGGTCTCTTCCAGGAGAGTGTATGGCATTTCCTTCCCCTTGCCACAAGCACCTGGGAGCATGTCTGCACGTGGAGAAAGACTTTCCCGTGGGAAGCAGGGTTTTGTCAAACGGGTCCCAGTGCTCTGCTCCTCTCTTTTCACTCCTGCTGCCAGAAGCCCAGGGAGATTGGGAGGGCTTAGAACATGGCTGGGCACTGTGGTTTCTTCCAGAGAAGTGGAGGGCATTTGCTTTACCTTGCCACAACCACTTGTGAGAAGGTCTGCACACCAGGAAAACTGTTTCCGTGGGAAGCCGGCTTTTTGCAAAGGGGTCTCAGGGCCGTGGGCCTCGGCTGTCCCTCCGGCTCCCCAAAGCACAGGGACGAGGTGAGGGGCTTAGACCATGCCTGGGCAATGTTTTTTCTTACACCTGGGTGTGTGGCATTTTTTGAGCTGGCAACCCCCACTTGGGATAGGTGTTCCACAGCAAGCACCTATTGTTCGTCGGAAGCCGTTTTTGCCCCAGGGGTCTCCGGGCTGTGTTCGTTGGGGTTGAACTCCTGCTAGCAAAACCTCCGGGTTGAGGGAAGGGTTCAGACTGTGCCTGGGCCCTGTGGTCTCTTCCAGGTCAGTGTATGGCATTTCCTTCCCCTTGCCACAGGCACCTGGGAGCATGTCTGCACGTGGAGAAAGACTTTCCCATGGGAAGCAGGGTTTTTGTCAAACGGGTCCCAGTGCTCTGCTCCTCTCTTTTCACTCCTGCTGCCAGAAGCCCTGGGAGGATGGGAGGGCTTAGAACATGGCTGGGCACTGTGGTTTCTTCCAGAGAAGTGGAGGGCATTTGCTTTACCTTGCCACAACCACTTGGGAGAGGGTCTGCACCTCAGGAAAACTGTTTCCGTGGGAAGCCGGCTTTTTGCAAAGGGGTCTCAGGGCCGTGAGCCTCGGGTGTCCCTCCGGCTCCCCAAAGCACAGGGACGAGGTGAGGGGCTTAGACCATGCCTGGGCAATGTTGTTTCTTACACCTGGGTGTGTGGCATTTTGTTGAGCTGGCTACCCCCACTTGGGATAGGTGTTCCACAGCAAGCACCTATTGTTCGTCGGAAGCCGTTTTTGCCCCAGGGGTCTCCGGGCTGTGTTCGTTGGGGTTGAACTCCTGCTAGCAAAACCGCCGGGTTGAGGGAAGGGTTCAGACTGTGCCTGGGCCCTGTGGTCTCTTCCAGGTCAGTGTATGGCATTTCCTTCCCCTTGCCACAGGCACCTGGGAGCATGTCTGCACGTGGAGAAAGACTTTCCCGTGGGAAGCCGGTTTCTGTCAAACGGGTCCCAGTGCTCTGCTCCTCTCTTTTCACTCCTGCTGCCAGAAGCCCAGGGAGGATGGGAGGGCTTAGAACATGGCTGGGCACTGTGGTTTCTTCCAGAGAAGTGGAGGGCATTTGCTTTACCTCGCCACAACCACTTGGGAGAGGGTCTGCACCTCAGGAAAACTGTTTCTGTGGGAAGCCGGCTTTTTGCAAAGGGGTCTCAGGGCCGTGGGCCTCGGGTGTCCCTCCGGCTCCCCAAAGCACAGGGACGAGGTGAGGGGCTTAGACCATGCCTGGGCAATGTTGTTTCTTACACCTGGGTGTGTGGCATTTTGTTGAGCTGGCTACCCCCACTTGGGATAGGTGTTCCACAGCAAGCACCTATTGTTCGTTGGAAGCCGTTTTTGCCCCAGGGGTCTCCGGGTTGTGTCGTTGGGGTTGAACTCCTGCTAGCAAAACCGCCGGGTTGAGGGAAGGGTTCAGACTGTGCCTGGGCCCTGTGGTCTCTTCCAGGTCAGTGTATGGCGTTTCCTTCCCCTTGCCCCAGGCACCTGGGAGCATGTCTGCACGTGGAGAAAGACTTTCCCGTGGGAAGCCGGTTTTTGTCAAACGGGTCCCAGTACTCTGCTCCTCTCTTTTCACTCCGGCTGCCAGAAGCCCAGGGAGGATGGGAGGGCTTAGAACATGGCTGGGCACTGTGGTTTCTTCCAGAGAAGTGGAGCGCATTTGCTTTACCTTGCCACAACCACTTGGGAGAGGGTCTGCACCTCAGGAAAACTGTTTCCGTGGGAAGCCGGGTTTTGCAAAGGGGTCTCAGGGCCGTGAGCCTCGGGTGTCCCTCCGGCTCGCCAAAGCACAGGGACGAGGTGAGGGGCTTAGACCATGCCTGGGCAATGTTGTTTCTTACACCTGGGTGTGTGGCATTTTGTTGAGCTGGCTACCCCCACTTGGGATAGGTGTTCCACAGCAAGCACCTATTGTTCGTCGGAAGCCGTTTTTGCCCCAGGGGTCTCCGGGCTGTGTTCGTTGGGGTTGAACTCCTGCTAGCAAAACCGCCGGGTTGAGGGAAGGGTTCAGACTGTGCCTGGGCCCTGTGGTCTCTTCCAGGTCAGTGTATGGCATTTCCTTCCCCTTGCCACAGGCACCTGGGAGCATGTCTGCACGTGGAGAAAGACTTTCCCGTGGGAAGCCGGTTTTTGTCAAACGGGTCCCAGTGCTCTGCTCCTCTCTTTTCACTCCTGCTGCCAGAAGCCCAGGGAGGATGGGAGGGCTTAGAACATGGCTGGGCACTGTGGTTTCTTCCAGAGAAGTGGAAGGCATTTGCTTTACCTTGCCACAACCACTTGGGAGAGGGTCTGCACCTCAGGAAAACTGTTTCCGTGGGACGCCGGCTTTTTGCAAAGGGGTCTCAGGGCCGTGGGCCTCGGCTGTCCCTCCGGCTCCCCAAAGCACAGGGACGAGGTGAGGGGCTTAGACCATGCCTGGGCAATGTTGTTTCTTACACCTGGGTGTGTGGCATTTTGTTGAGCTGGCTACCCCCACTTGGGATAGGTGTTCCACAGCAAGCACCTATTGTTCGTCGGAAGCCGTTTTTGCCCCAGGGGTCTCCGGGCTGTGTTCGTTGGGGTTGAACTCCTGCTAGCAAAACCGCCGGGTTGAGGGAAGGGTTCAGACTGTGCCTGGGCCCTGTGGTCTCTTCCAGGTCAGTGTATGGCATTTCCTTCCCCTTGCCCCAGGCACCTGGGAGCATGTCTGCACGTGGAGAAAGACTTTCCCGTGGGAAGCCGGTTTTTGTCAAACGGTTCCCAGTGCTCTGCTCCTCTCTTTTCACTCCTGCTGCCAGAAGCCCAGGGAGGATGGGAGGGCTTAGAACATGGCTGGGCACTGTGGTTTCTTCCAGAGAAGTGGAAGGCATTTGCTTTACCTCGCCACAACCACTTGGGAGAGGGTCTGCACCTCAGGAAAACTGTTTCCGTGGGACGCCGGCTTTTTGCAAAGGGGTCTCAGGGCCGTGGGCCTCGGCTGTCCCTCCGGCTCCCGAAAGCACAGGGACGAGGTGAGGGGCTTAGACCATGCCTGGGCAATGTTGTTTCTTACACCTGGGTGTGTGGCATTTTGTTGAGCTGGCTACCCCCACTTGGGATAGGTGTTCCACAGCAAGCACCTATTGTTCGTCGGAAGCCGTTTTTGCCCCAGGGGTCTCCAGGCTGTGTTCGTTGCGGTTGAACTCCTGCTAGCAAAACCGCCGTGTTGAGGGAAGGGTTCAGACTGTGCCTGGGCCCTGTGGTCTCTTCCAGGTCAGTGTATGGCATTTCCTTCCCCTTGCCACAGGCACCTGGGAGCATGTCTGCACGTGGAGAAAGACTTTCCCGTGGGAAGCCGGTTTTTGTCAAACGGGTCCCAGTGCTCTGCTCCTCTCTTTTCACTCCTGCTGCCAGAAGCCCAGGGAGGATGGGAGGGCTTAGAACATGGCTGGGCACTGTGGTTTCTTCCAGAGAAGTGGAGGGCATTTGCTTTACCTTGCCACAACCACTTGGGAGAGGGTCTGCACCTCAGGAAAACTCTTTCCGTGGGAAGCCGGCTTTTTGCAAAGGGGTCTCAGGGCCGTGGGCCTCGGGTGTCCTCCGGCTCCCCAAAGCACAGGGACGAGGTGAGGGGCTTAGACCATGCCTGGGCAATGTTGTTTCTTACACCTGGGTGTGTGGCATTTTGTTGAGCTGGCTACCCCCACTTGGGATAGGTGTTCCACAGCAAGCACCTATTGTTCGTCGGAAGCCGTTTTTGCCCCAGGGGTCTCCGGGCTGTGTTCGTTGGGGTTGAACTCCTGCTAGCAAAACCGCCGGGTTGAGGGAAGGGTTCAGACTGTGCCTGGGCCCTGTGGTCTCTTCCAGGTCAGTGTATGGCATTTCCTTCCCCTTGCCACAGGCACCTGGGAGCATGTCTGCACGTGGAGAAAGACTTTCCCGTGGGAAGCCGGTTTTTGTCAAACGGGTCCCAGTGCTCTGCTCCTCTCTTTTCACTCCTGCTGCCAGAAGCCCAGGGAGGATGGGAGGGCTTAGAACATGGCTGGGCACTGTGGTTTCTTCCAGAGAAGTGGAGGGCATTTGCTTTACCTTGCCACAACCACTTGGGAGAGGGTCTGCACCTCAGGAAAACTCTTTCCGTGGGAAGCCGGCTTTTTGCAAAGGGTTCTCAGGGCCGTGGGCCTCGGGTGTCCCTCCGGCTCCCCAAAGCACAGGGACGAGGTGAGGGGCTTAGACCATGCCTGGGCAATGTTGTTTCTTACACCTGGGTGTGTGGCATTTTGTTGAGCTGGCTACCCCCACTTGGGATAGGTGTTCCACAGCAAGCACCTATTGTTCGTCGGAAGCCGTTTTTGCCCCAGGGGTCTCCGGGCTGTGTCGTTGGGGTTGAACTCCTGCTAGCAAAACCGCCGGGTTGAGGGAAGGGTTCAGACTGTGCCTGGGCCCTGTGGTCTCTTCCAGGTCAGTGTATGGCGTTTCCTTCCCCTTGCCCCAGGCACCTGGGAGCATGTCTGCACGTGGAGAAAGACTTTCCCGTGGGAAGCCGGTTTTTGTCAAACGGGTCCCAGTACTCTGCTCCTCTCTTTTCACTCCGGCTGCCAGAAGCCCAGGGAGGATGGGAGGGCTTAGAACATGGCTGGGCACTGTGGTTTCTTCTAGAGAAGTGGAGGGCATTTGCTTTACCTTGCCACAACCACTTGGGAGAGGGTCTGCACCTCAGGAAAACTGTTTCCGTGGGAAGCCGGGTTTTTGCAAAGGGGTCTCAAGGCCGTGAGCCTCGGGTGTCCCTCCGGCTCCCCAAAGCACAGGGACGAGGTGAGGGGCTTAGACCATGCCTGGGCAATGTTGTTTCTTACACCTGGGTGTGTGGCATTTTGTTGAGCTGGCTACCCCCACTTGGGATAGGTGTTCCACAGCAAGCACCTATTGTTCGTCGGAAGCCGTTTTTGCCCCAGGGGTCTCCGGGCTGTGTTCGTTGGGGTTGAACTCCTGCTAGCAAAACCGCCGGGTTGAGGGAAGGGTTCAGACTGTGCCTGGGCCCTGTGGTCTCTTCCAGGTCAGTGTATGGCATTTCCTTCCCCTTGCCACAGGCACCTGGGAGCATGTCTGCACGTGGAGAAAGACTTTCCCGTGGGAAGCCGGGTTTTGTCAAACGGGTCCCAGTGCTCTGCTCCTCTCTTCTCACTCCTGCTGCCAGAAGCCCAGGGAGGATGGGAGGGCTTAGAACATGGCTGGGCACTGTGGTTTCTTCCAGAGAAGTGGAGGGCATTTGCTTTACCTTGCCACAACCACTTGGGAGAGGGTCTGCACCTCAGGAAAACTGTTTCCGTGGGAAGCCGGCTTTTTCAATGGGGTCTCAGGGCCGTTGGCCTTGGGTGTCCCTCCGGCTCCCCAAAGCACAGGGACGAGGTGAGGGGCTTAGACCATGCCTGGGCAATGTTGTTTCTTACACCTGGGTGTGTGGCATTTTGTTGAGCTGGCTACCCCCACTTGGGATAGGTGTTCCACAGCAAGCACCTATTGTTCGTCGGAAGCCGTTTTTACCCCAGGGGTCTCCGGGCTGTGTTCGTTGGGGTTGAACTCCTGCTAGCAAAACCGCCGGGTTGAGGGAAGGGTTCAGACTGTGCCTGGGCCCTGTGGTCTCTTCCAGGTCAGTGTATGGCATTTCCTTCCCCTTGCCACAGGCACCTGGGAGCATGTCTGCACGTGGAGAAAGACTTTCCCGTGGGAAGCCGGTTTTTGTCAAACGGGTCCCAGTGCTCTGCTCCTCTCTTTTCACTCCTGCTGCCAGAAGCCCATGGAGGATGGGAGGGCTTAGAACATGGCTGGGCACTGTGGTTTCTTCCAGAGAAGTGGAGGGCATTTGCGTTACCTTGCCACAACCACTTGGGAGAGGGTCTGCACCTCAGGAAAACTGTTTCTGTGGGAAGCCGGCTTTTTGCAAAGGGGTCTCAGGGCCGTGGGCCTCGGCTGTCCCTCCGGCTCCCCAAAGCACAGGGACGAGGTGAGGGGCTTAGACCATGCCTGGGCAATGTTGTTTCTTACACCTGGGTGTGTGGCATTTTGTTGAGCTGGCTACCCCCACTTGGGATAGGTGTTCCACAGCAAGCACCTATTGTTCGTCGGAAGCCGTTTTTGCCCCAGGGGTCTCTGGGCTGTCTTCGTTGGGGTTGAACTCCTGCTAGCAAAACCGCCGGGTTGAGGGAAGGGTTCAGACTGTGCCTGGGCCCTGTGGTCTCTTCCAGGAGAGTGTATGGCATTTCCTTCCCCTTGCCACAAGCACCTGGGAGCATGTCTGCACGTGGAGAAAAACTTTCCCGTGGGAAGCCGGTTTTTGTCAAACGGTTCCCAGTGCTCTGCTCCTCTCTTTTCACTCCTGCTGCCAGAAGCCCAGGGAGATTGGGAGGGCTTAGAACATGGCTGGGCACTGTGGTTTCTTCCAGAGAAGTGGAGGGCATTTGCTTTACCTTGCCACAACCACTTGTGAGAAGGTCTGCACCCCAGGAAAACTGTTTCCGTGGGAAGCCGGCTTTTTGCAAAGGGGTCTCAGGGCCGTGGGCCTCGGCTGTCCCTCCGGCTCCCCAAAGCACAGGGACGAGGTGAGGGGCTTAGACCATGCCTGGGCAATGTTTTTTCTTACACCTGGGTGTGTGGCATTTTTTGAGCTGGCAACCCCCACTTGGGATAGGTGTTCCACAGCAAGCACCTATTGTTCGTCGGAAGCCGTTTTTGCCCCAGGGGTCTCCGGGCTGTGTTCGTTGGGGTTGAACTCCTGCTAGCAAAACCGCCGGGTTGAGGGAAGGGTTCAGACTGTGCCTGGGCCCTGTGGTCTCTTCCAGGTCAGTGTATGGCATTTCCTTCCCCTTGCCACAGGCACCTGGGAGCATGTCTGCACGTGGAGAAAGACTTTCCCATGGGAAGCAGGGTTTTTGTCAAACGGGTCCCAGTACTCTGCTCCTCTCTTTTCACTCCGGCTGCCAGAAGCCCAGGGAGGATGGGAGGGCTTAGAACATGGCTGGGCACTGTGGTTTCTTCCAGAGACGTGGAGGGCATTTGCTTTACCTTGCCACAACCACTTGGGATAGGGTCTGCACCTCAGGAAAACTCTTTCCGTGGGAAGCCGGCTTTTTGCAAAGGGTTCTCAGGGCCGTGGGCCTCGGGTGTCCCTCCGGCTCCCCAAAGCACAGGGACGAGGTGAGGGGCTTAGACCATGCCTGGGCAATGTTGTTTCTTACACCTGGGTGTGTGGCATTTTGTTGAGCTGGCTACCCCCACTTGGGATAGGTGTTCCACAGCAAGCACCTATTGTTCGTCGGAAGCCGTTTTTGCCCCAGGGGTCTCCGGGCTGTGTCGTTGGGGTTGAACTCCTGCTAGCAAAACCGCCGGGTTGAGGGAAGGGTTCAGACTGTGCCTGGGCCCTGTGGTCTCTTCCAGGTCAGTGTATGGCATTTCCTTCCCCTTGCCCCAGGCACCTGGGAGCATGTCTGCACGTGGAGAAAGACTTTCCCGTGGGAAGCCGGTTTTTGTCAAACGGGTCCCAGTACTCTGCTCCTCTCTTTTCACTCCGGCTGCCAGAAGCCCAGGGAGGATGGGAGGGCTTAGAACATGGCTGGGCACTGTGGTTTCTTCTAGAGAAGTGGAGGGCATTTGCTTTACCTTGCCACAACCACTTGGGAGAGGGTCTGCACCTCAGGAAAACTGTTTCCGTGGGAAGCCGGGTTTTTGCAAAGGGGTCTCAAGGCCGTGAGCCTCGGGTGTCCCTCCGGCTCGCCAAAGCACAGGGACGAGGTGAGGGGCTTAGACCATGCCTGGGCAATGTTGTTTCTTACACCTGGGTGTGTGGCATTTTGTTGAGCTGGCTACCCCCACTTGGGATAGGTGTTCCACAGCAAGCACCTATTGTTCGTCGGAAGCCGTTTTTACCCCAGGGGTCTCCGGGCTGTGTTCGTTGGGGTTGAACTCCTGCTAGCAAAACCGCCGGGTTGAGGGAAGGGTTCAGACTGTGCCTGGGCCCTGTGGTCTCTTCCAGGTCAGTGTATGGCATTTCCTTCCCCTTGCTACAGGCACCTGGGAGCATGTCTGCACGTGGAGAAAGACTTTCCCGTGGGAAGCCGGTTTTTGTCAAACGGGTCCCAGTGCTCTGCTCCTCTCTTTTCACTCCTGCTGCCAGAAGCCCATGGAGGATGGGAGGGCTTAGAACATGGCTGGGCACTGTGGTTTCTTCCAGAGAAGTGGAGGGCATTTGCGTTACCTTGCCACAACCACTTGGGAGAGGGTCTGCACCTCAGGAAAACTGTTTCTGTGGGAAGCCGGCTTTTTGCAAAGGGGTCTCAGGGCCGTGGGCCTCGGCTGTCCCTCCGGCTCCCCAAAGCACAGGGACGAGGTGAGGGGCTTAGACCATGCCTGGGCAATGTTGTTTCTTACACCTGGGTGTGTGGCATTTTGTTGAGCTGGCTACCCCCACTTGGGATAGGTGTTCCACAGCAAGCACCTATTGTTCGTCGGAAGCCGTTTTTGCCCCAGGGGTCTCTGGGCTGTCTTCGTTGGGGTTGAACTCCTGCTAGCAAAACCGCCGGGTTGAGGGAAGGGTTCAGACTGTGCCTGGGCCCTGTGGTCTCTTCCAGGTCAGTGTATGGCATTTCCTTCCCCTTGCCACAAGCACCTGGGAGCATGTCTGCACGTGGAGAAAGACTTTCCCGTGGGAAGCAGGGTTTTGTCAAACGGGTCCCAGTGCTCTGCTCCTCTCTTTTCACTCCTGCTGCCAGAAGCCCAGGGAGATTGGGAGGGCTTAGAACATGGCTGGGCACTGTGGTTTCTTCCAGAGAAGTGGAGGGCATTTGCATTACCTTGCCACAACCACTTGTGAGAAGGTCTGCACCCCAGGAAAACTGTTTCCGTGGGAAGCCGGCTTTTTGCAAAGGGGTCTCAGGGCCGTGGGCCTCGGCTGTCCCTCCGGCTCCCCAAAGCACAGGGACGAGGTGAGGGGCTTAGACCATGCCTGGGCAATGTTGTTTCTTACACCTGGGTGTGTGGCATTTTGTTGAGCTGGCTACCCCCACTTGGGATAGGTGTTCCACAGCAAGCACCTATTGTTCGTCGGAAGCCGTTTTTGCCCCAGGGGTCTCCGGGCTGTGTTCGTTGGGGTTGAACTCCTGCTAGCAAAACCGCCGGGTTGAGGGAAGGGTTCAGACTGTGCCTGGGCCCTGTGGTCTCTTCCAGGTCAGTGTATGGCATTTCCTTCCCCTTGCCACAGGCACCTGGGAGCATGTCTGCACGTGGAGAAAGACTTTCCCATGGGAAGCAGGGTTTTTGTCAAACGGGTCCCAGTGCTCTGCTCCTCTCTTTTCACTCCTGCTGCCAGAAGCCCAGGGAGGATGGGAGGGCTTAGAACATGGCTGGGCACTGTGGTTTCTTCCAGAGAAGTGGAGGGCATTTGCTTTACCTTGCCACAACCACTTGGGATAGGGTCTGCACCTCAGGAAAACTCTTTCCGTGGGAAGCCGGCTTTTTGCAAAGGGTTCTCAGGGCCGTGGGCCTCGGGTGTCCCTCCGGCTCCCCAAAGCACAGGGACGAGGTGAGGGGCTTAGACCATGCCTGGGCAATGTTGTTTCTTACACCTGGGTGTGTGGCATTTTGTTGAGCTGGCTACCCCCACTTGGGATAGGTGTTCCACAGCAAGCACCTATTGTTCGTCGGGGGCCGTTTTTGCCCCAGGGGTCTCCGGGCTGTGTCGTTGGGGTTGAACTCCTGCTAGCAAAACCGCCGGGTTGAGGGAAGGGTTCAGACTGTGCCTGGGCCCTGTGGTCTCTTCCAGGTCAGTGTATGGCGTTTCCTTCCCCTTGCCCCAGGCACCTGGGAGCATGTCTGCACGTGGAGAAAGACTTTCCCGTGGGAAGCCGGTTTTTGTCAAACGGGTCCCAGTACTCTGCTCCTCTCTTTTCACTCCGGCTGCCAGAAGCCCAGGGAGGATGGGAGGGCTTAGAACATGGCTGGGCACTGTGGTTTCTTCTAGAGAAGTGGAGGGCATTTGCTTTACCTTGCCACAACCACTTGGGAGAGGGTCTGCACCTCAGGAAAACTGTTTCCGTGGGAAGCCGGGTTTTTGCAAAGGGGTCTCAAGGCCGTGAGCCTCGGGTGTCCCTCCGGCTCGCCAAAGCACAGGGACGAGGTGAGGGGCTTAGACCATGCCTGGGCAATGTTGTTTCTTACACCTGGGTGTGTGGCATTTTGTTGAGCTGGCTACCCCCACTTGGGATAGGTGTTCCACAGCAAGCACCTATTGTTCGTCGGAAGCCGTTTTTGCCCCAGGGGTCTCCGGGCTGTGTTCGTTGGGGTTGAACTCCTGCTAGCAAAACCGCCGGGTTGAGGGAAGGGTTCAGACTGTGCCTGGGCCCTGTGGTCTCTTCCAGGTCAGTGTATGGCATTTCCTTCCCCTTGCTACAGGCACCTGGGAGCATGTCTGCACGTGGAGAAAGACTTTCCCGTGGGAAGCCGGTTTTTGTCAAACGGGTCCCAGTGCTCTGCTCCTCTCTTTTCACTCCTGCTGCCAGAAGCCCATGGAGGATGGGAGGGCTTAGAACATGGCTGGGCACTGTGGTTTCTTCCAGAGAAGTGGAGGGCATTTGCGTTACCTTGCCACAACCACTTGGGAGAGGGTCTGCACCTCAGGAAAACTGTTTCTGTGGGAAGCCGGCTTTTTGCAAAGGGGTCTCAGGGCCGTGGGCCTCGGCTGTCCCTCCGGCTCCCCAAAGCACAGGGACGAGGTGAGGGGCTTAGACCATGCCTGGGCAATGTTGTTTCTTACACCTGGGTGTGTGGCATTTTGTTGAGCTGGCTACCCCCACTTGGGATAGGTGTTCCACAGCAAGCACCTATTGTTCGTCGGAAGCCGTTTTTGCCCCAGGGGTCTCTGGGCTGTCTTCGTTGGGGTTGAACTCCTGCTAGCAAAACCGCCGGGTTGAGGGAAGGGTTCAGACTGTGCCTGGGCCCTGTGGTCTCTTCCAGGTCAGTGTATGGCATTTCCTTCCCCTTGCCACAAGCACCTGGGAGCATGTCTGCACGTGGAGAAAGACTTTCCCGTGGGAAGCAGGGTTTTGTCAAACGGGTCCCAGTGCTCTGCTCCTCTCTTTTCACTCCTGCTGCCAGAAGCCCAGGGAGATTGGGAGGGCTTAGAACATGGCTGGGCACTGTGGTTTCTTCCAGAGAAGTGGAGGGCATTTGCATTACCTTGCCACAACCACTTGTGAGAAGGTCTGCACCCCAGGAAAACTGTTTCCGTGGGAAGCCGGCTTTTTGCAAAGGGGTCTCAGGGCCGTGGGCCTCGGCTGTCCCTCCGGCTCCCCAAAGCACAGGGACGAGGTGAGGGGCTTAGACCATGCCTGGGCAATGTTGTTTCTTACACCTGGGTGTGTGGCATTTTGTTGAGCTGGCTACCCCCACTTGGGATAGGTGTTCCACAGCAAGCACCTATTGTTCGTCGGAAGCCGTTTTTGCCCCAGGGGTCTCCGGGCTGTGTTCGTTGGGGTTGAACTCCTGCTAGCAAAACCGCCGGGTTGAGGGAAGGGTTCAGACTGTGCCTGGGCCCTGTGGTCTCTTCCAGGTCAGTGTATGGCATTTCCTTCCCCTTGCCACAGGCACCTGGGAGCATGTCTGCACGTGGAGAAAGACTTTCCCATGGGAAGCAGGGTTTTTGTCAAACGGGTCCCAGTGCTCTGCTCCTCTCTTTTCACTCCTGCTGCCAGAAGCCCAGGGAGGATGGGAGGGCTTAGAACATGGCTGGGCACTGTGGTTTCTTCCAGAGAAGTGGAGGGCATTTGCTTTACCTTGCCACAACCACTTGGGATAGGGTCTGCACCTCAGGAAAACTCTTTCCGTGGGAAGCCGGCTTTTTGCAAAGGGTTCTCAGGGCCGTGGGCCTCGGGTGTCCCTCCGGCTCCCCAAAGCACAGGGACGAGGTGAGGGGCTTAGACCATGCCTGGGCAATGTTGTTTCTTACACCTGGGTGTGTGGCATTTTGTTGAGCTGGCTACCCCCACTTGGGATAGGTGTTCCACAGCAAGCACCTATTGTTCGTCGGGGGCCGTTTTTGCCCCAGGGGTCTCCGGGCTGTGTCGTTGGGGTTGAACTCCTGCTAGCAAAACCGCCGGGTTGAGGGAAGGGTTCAGACTGTGCCTGGGCCCTGTGGTCTCTTCCAGGTCAGTGTATGGCGTTTCCTTCCCCTTGCCCCAGGCACCTGGGAGCATGTCTGCACGTGGAGAAAGACTTTCCCGTGGGAAGCCGGTTTTTGTCAAACGGGTCCCAGTACTCTGCTCCTCTCTTTTCACTCCGGCTGCCAGAAGCCCAGGGAGGATGGGAGGGCTTAGAACATGGCTGGGCACTGTGGTTTCTTCTAGAGAAGTGGAGGGCATTTGCTTTACCTTGCCACAACCACTTGGGAGAGGGTCTGCACCTCAGGAAAACTGTTTCCGTGGGAAGCCGGGTTTTTGCAAAGGGGTCTCAAGGCCGTGAGCCTCGGGTGTCCCTCCGGCTCGCCAAAGCACAGGGACGAGGTGAGGGGCTTAGACCATGCCTGGGCAATGTTGTTTCTTACACCTGGGTGTGTGGCATTTTGTTGAGCTGGCTACCCCCACTTGGGATAGGTGTTCCACAGCAAGCACCTATTGTTCGTCGGAAGCCGTTTTGCCCCAGGGGTCTCCGGGCTGTGTTCGTTGGGGTTGAACTCCTGCTAGCAAAACCGCCGGGTTGAGGGAAGGGTTCAGACTGTGCCTGGGCCCTGTGGTCTCTTCCAGGTCAGTGTATGGCATTTCCTTCCCCTTGCCACAGGCACCTGGGAGCATGTCTGCACGTGGAGAAAGACTTTCCCGTGGGAAGCCGGTTTTTGTCAAACGGGTCCCAGTGCTCTGCTCCTCTCTTTTCACTCCTGCTGCCAGAAGCCCAGGGAGGATGGGAGGGCTTAGAACATGGCTGGGCACTGTGGTTTCTTCCAGAGAAGTGGAGGGCATTTGCTTTACCTCGCCACAACCACTTGGGAGAGGGTCTACACCTCAGGAAAACTGTTTCTGTGGGAAGCCGGCTTTTTGCAAAGGGGTCTCAGGGCCGTGGGCCTCGGGTGTCCCTCCGGCTCCCCAAAGCACAGGGACGAGGTGAGGGGCTTAGACCATGCCTGGGCAATGTTGTTTCTTACACCTGGGTGTGTGGCATTTTGTTGAGCTGGCTACCCCCACTTGGGATAGGTGTTCCACAGCAAGCACCTATTGTTCGTCGGAAGCCGTTTTTGCCCCAGGGGTCTCCGGGCTGTGTTCGTTGGGGTTGAACTCCTGCTAGCAAAACCGCCGGGTTGAGGGAAGGGTTCAGACTGTGCCTGGGCCCTGTGGTCTCTTCCAGGTCAGTGTATGGCATTTCCTTCCCCTTGCCACAGGCACCTGGGGTCATGTCTGCACGTGGAGAAAGACTTTCCCGTGGGAAGCCGGTTTTTGTCAAACGGGTCCCAGTGCTCTGCTCCTCTCTTTTCACTCCTGCTGCCAGAAGCCCAGGGAGGATGGGAGGGCTTAGAACATGGCTGGGCACTGTGGTTTCTTCCAGAGAAGTGGAAGGCATTTGCTTTACCTTGCCACAACCACTTGGGAGAGGGTCTGCACCTCAGGAAAACTGTTTCCGTGGGACGCCGGCTTTTTGCAAAGGGGTCTCAGGGCCGTGGGCCTCGGCTGTCCCTCCGGCTCCCCAAAGCACAGGGACGAGGTGAGGGGCTTAGACCATGCCTGGGCAATGTTGTTTCTTACACCTGGGTGTGTGGCATTTTGTTGAGCTGGCTACCCCCACTTGGGATAGGTGTTCCACAGCAAGCACCTATTGTTCGTCGGAAGCCGTTTTGCCCCAGGGGTCTCCGGGCTGTGTTCGTTGGGGTTCAACTCCTGCTAGCAAAACCGCCGGGTTGAGGGAAGGGTTCAGACTGTGCCTGGGCCCTGTGGTCTCTTCCAGGTCAGTGTATGGCGTTTCCTTCCCCTTGCCCCAGGCACCTGGGAGCATGTCTGCACGTGGAGAAAGACTTTCCCGTGGGAAGCCGGTTATTGTCAAACGGGTCCCAGTACTCTGCTCCTCTCTTTTCACTCCGGCTGCCAGAAGCCCAGGGAGGATGGGAGGGCTTAGAACATGGCTGGGCACTGTGGTTTCTTCCAGAGAAGTGGAGGGCATTTGCTTTACCTTGCCACAACCACTTGGGAGAGGGTCTGCACCTCAGGAAAACTGTTTCCGTGGGAAGCCGGCTTTTTGCAAAGGGGTCTCAGGGCCGTGGGCCTCGGCTGTCCCTCCGGCTCCCCAAAGCACAGGGACGAGGTGAGGGGCTTAGACCATGCCTGGGCAATGTTGTTTCTTACACCTGGGTGTGTGGCATTTTGTTGAGCTGGCTACCCCCACTTGGGATAGGTGTTCCACAGCAAGCACCTATTGTTCGTCGGAAGCCGTTTTTGCCCCAGGGGTCTCCGGGCTGTGTTCGTTGGGGTTGAACTCCTGCTAGCAAAACCGCCGGGTTGAGGGAAGGGTTCAGACTGTGCCTGGGCCCTGTGGTCTCTTCCAGGTCAGTGTATGGCATTTCCTTCCCCTTGCCACAGGCACCTGGGAGCATGTCTGCACGTGGAGAAAGATTTTCCCGTGGGAAGCCGGGTTTTGTCAAACGGGTCCCAGTGCTCTGCTCCTCTCTTCTCACTCCTGCTGCCAGAAGCCCAGGGAGGATGGGAGGGCTTAGAACATGGCTGGGCACTGTGGTTTCTTCCAGAGAAGTGGAAGGCATTTGCTTTACCTCGCCACAACCACTTGGGAGAGGGTCTGCACCTCAGGAAAACTGTTTCCGTGGGACGCCGGCTTTTTGCAAAGGGGTCTCAGGGCCGTGGGACTCGGCTGTCCCTCCGGCTCCCCAAAGCACAGGGACGAGGTGAGGGGCTTAGACCATGCCTGGGCAATGTTGTTTCTTACACCTGGGTGTGTGGCATTTTGTTGAGCTGGCTACCCCCACTTGGGATAGGTGTTCCACAGCAAGCACCTATTGTTCGTCGGAAGCCGTTTTGCCCCAGGGGTCTCCGGGCTGTGTTCGTTGGGGTTCAACTCCTGCTAGCAAAACCGCCGGGTTGAGGGAAGGGTTCAGACTGTGCCTGGGCCCTGTGGTCTCTTCCAGGTCAGTGTCTGGCATTTCCTTCCCCTTGCCACAGGCACCTGGGAGCATGTCTGCACGTGGAGAAAGACTTTCCCGTGGGAAGCCGGTTTTTGTCAAACGGGTCCCAGTGCTCTGCTCCTCTCTTTTCACTCCTGCTGCCAGAAGCCCAGGGAGGATGGGAGGGCTTAGAACATGGCTGGGCACTGTGGTTTCTTCCAGAGAAGTGGAGGGCATTTGCTTTACCTCGCCACAACCACTTGGGAGAGGGTCTGCACCTCAGGAAAACTGTTTCTGTGGGAAGCCGGCTTTTTGCAAAGGGGTCTCAGGGCCGTGGGCCTCGGCTGTCCCTCCGGCTCCCCAAAGCACAGGGACGAGGTGAGGGGCTTAGACCATGCCTGGGCAATGTTGTTTCTTACACCTGGGTGTGTGGCATTTTGTTGAGCTGGCTACCCCCACTTGGGATAGGTGTTCCACAGCAAGCACCTATTGTTCGTCGGAAGCCGTTTTTGCCCCAGGGGTCTCCGGGCTGTGTCGTTGGGGTTGAACTCCTGCTAGCAAAACCGCCGGGTTGAGGGAAGGGTTCAGACTGTGCCTGGGCCCTGTGGTCTCTTCCAGGTCAGTGTATGGCGTTTCCTTCCCCTTGCCCCAGGCACCTGGGAGCATGTCTGCACGTGGAGAAAGACTTTCCCGTGGGAAGCCGGTTTTTGTCAAACGGGTCCCAGTACTCTGCTCCTCTCTTTTCACTCCGGCTGCCAGAAGCCCAGGGAGGATGGGAGGGCTTAGAACATGGCTGGGCACTGTGGTTTCTTCCAGAGAAGTGGAGGGCATTTGCTTTACCTTGCCACAACCACTTGGGAGAGGGTCTGCACCTCAGGAAAACTGTTTCCGTGGGAAGCCGGCTTTTTGCAAAGGGGTCTCAGGGCCGTGGGCCTCGGCTGTCCCTCCGGCTCCCCAAAGCACAGGGACGAGGTGAGGGGCTTAGACCATGGCTGGGCAATGTTGTTTCTTACACCTGGGTGTGTGGCATTTTGTTGAGCTGGCTACCCCCACTTGGGATAGGTGTTCCACAGCAAGCACCTATTGTTCGTCGGAAGCCGTTTTTGCCCCAGGGGTCTCCGGGCTGTGTTCGTTGGGGTTGAACTCCTGCTAGCAAAACCGCCGGGTTGAGGGAAGGGTTCAGACTGTGCCTGGGCCCTGTGGTCTCTTCCAGGTCAGTGTATGGCATTTCCTTCCCCTTGCCACAGGCACCTGGGAGCATGTCTGCACGTGGAGAAAGATTTTCCCGTGGGAAGCCGGTTTTTGTCAAACGGGTCCCAGTGCTCTGCTCCTCTCTTTTCACTCCTGCTGCCAGAAGCCCAGGGAGGATGGGAGGGCTTAGAACATGGCTGGGCACTGTGGTTTCTTCCAGAGAAGTGGAGGGCATTTGCTTTACCTTGCCACAACCCCTTGGGATAGGGTCTGCACCTCAGGAAAACTGTTTCCGTGGGAAGCCGTGTTTTTGCAAAGGGGTCTCAGGGCCGTGATACTCGGGTGTCCCTCCGGCTCCCCAAAGCACAGGGACGAGGTGAGGGGCTTAGACCATGCCTGGGCAATGTTGTTTCTTACACCTGGGTGTGTGGCATTTTGTTGAGCTGGCTACCCCCACTTGGGATAGGTGTTCCACAGCAAGCACCTATTGTTCGTCGGAAGCCGTTTTTGCCCCAGGGGTCTCCGGGCTGTGTTCGTTGGGGTTGAACTCCTGCTAGCAAAACCGCCGGGTTGAGGGAAGGGTTCAGACTGTGCCTGGGCCCTGTGGTCTCTTCCAGGTCAGTGTATGGCATTTCCTTCCCCTTGCCACAGGCACCTGGGAGCATGTCTGCACGTGGAGAAAGACTTTCCCGTGGGAAGCCGGGTTTTGTCAAACGGGTCCCAGTGCTCTGCTCCTCTCTTCTCACTCCTGCTGCCAGAAGCCCAGGGAGGATGGGAGGGCTTAGAACATGGCTGGGCCCTGTGGTTTCTTCCAGAGAAGTGGAGGGCATTTGCTTTACCTTGCCACAACCACTTGGGAGAGGGTCTGCACCTCAGGAAAACTGTTTCCGTGGGAAGCCGGCTTTTTCAATGGGGTCTCAGGGCCGTTGGCCTTGGGTGTCCCTCCGGCTCCCCAAAGCACAGGGACGAGGTGAGGGGCTTAGACCATGCCTGGGCAATGTTGTTTCTTACACCTGGGTGTGTGGTATTTTGTTGAGCTGGCTACCCCCACTTGGGATAGGTGTTCCACAGCAAGCACCTATTGTTCGTCGGAAGCCGTTTTTACCCCAGGGGTCTCCGGGCTGTGTTCGTTGGGGTTGAACTCCTGCTAGCAAAACCGCCGGGTTGAGGGAAGGGTTCAGACTGTGCCTGGGCCCTGTGGTCTCTTCCAGGTCAGTGTATGGCATTTCCTTCCCCTTGCCACAGGCACCTGGGAGCATGTCTGCACGTGGAGAAAGACTTTCCCGTGGGAAGCCGGTTTTTGTCAAACGGGTCCCAGTGCTCTGCTCCTCTCTTTTCACTCCTGCTGCCAGAAGCCCATGGAGGATGGGAGGGCTTAGAACATGGCTGGGCACTGTGGTTTCTTCCAGAGAAGTGGAGGGCATTTGCGTTACCTTGCCACAACCACTTGGGAGAGGGTCTGCACCTCAGGAAAACTGTTTCTGTGGGAAGCCGGGTTTTTGCAAAGGGGTCTCAGGGCCGTGGGCCTCGGCTGTCCCTCCGGCTCCCCAAAGCACAGGGACGAGGTGAGGGGCTTAGACCATGCCTGGGCAATGTTGTTTCTTACACCTGGGTGTGTGGCATTTTGTTGAGCTGGCTACCCCCACTTGGGATAGGTGTTCCACAGCAAGCACCTATTGTTCGTCGGAAGCCGTTTTTGCCCCAGGGGTCTCTGGGCTGTGTTCGTTGGGGTTGAACTCCTGCTAGCAAAACCGCCGGGTTGAGGGAAGGGTTCAGACTGTGCCTGGGCCCTGTGGTCTCTTCCAGGAGAGTGTATGGCATTTCCTTCCCCTTGCCACAAGCACCTGGGACCATGTCTGCACGTGGAGAAAGACTTTCCCGTGGGAAGCAGGGTTTTGTCAAACGGGTCCCAGTGCTCTGCTCCTCTCTTTTCACTCCTGCTGCCAGAAGCCCAGGGAGATTGGGAGGGCTTAGAACATGGCTGGGCACTGTGGTTTCTTCCAGAGAAGTGGAGGGCATTTGCTTTACCTTGCCACAACCACTTGTGAGAAGGTCTGCACACCAGGAAAACTGTTTCCGTGGGAAGCCGGCTTTTTGCAAAGGGGTCTCAGGGCCGTGGGCCTCGGCTGTCCCTCCGGCTCCCCAAAGCACAGGGACGAGGTGAGGGGCTTAGACCATGCCTGGGCAATGTTTTTTCTTACACCTGGGTGTGTGGCATTTTTTGAGCTGGCAACCCCCACTTGGGATAGGTGTTCCACAGCAAGCACCTATTGTTCGTCGGAAGCCGTTTTTGCCCCAGGGGTCTCCGGGCTGTGTTCGTTGGGGTTGAACTCCTGCTAGCAAAACCGCCGGGTTGAGGGAAGGGTTCAGACTGTGCCTGGGCCCTGTGGTCTCTTCCAGGTCAGTGTATGGCATTTCCTTCCCCTTGCCACAGGCACCTGGGAGCATGTCTGCACGTGGAGAAAGACTTTCCCATGGGAAGCAGGGTTTTTGTCAAACGGGTCCCAGTGCTCTGCTCCTCTCTTTTCACTCCTGCTGCCAGAAGCCCAGGGAGGATGGGAGGGCTTAGAACATGGCTGGGCACTGTGGTTTCTTCCAGAGAAGTGGAGGGCATTTGCTTTACCTTGCCACAACCACTTGGGAGAGGGTCTGCACCTCAGGAAAACTGTTTCCGTGGGAAGCCGGCTTTTTGCAAAGGGGTCTCAGGGCCGTGAGCCTCGGGTGTCCCTCCGGCTCCCCAAAGCACAGGGACGAGGTGAGGGGCTTAGACCATGCCTGGGCAATGTTGTTTCTTACACCTGGGTGTGTGGCATTTTGTTGAGCTGGCTACCCCCACTTGGGATAGGTGTTCCACAGCAAGCACCTATTGTTCGTCGGAAGCCGTTTTTGCCCCAGGGGTCTCCGGGCTGTGTTCGTTGGGGTTGAACTCCTGCTAGCAAAACCGCCGGGTTGAGGGAAGGGTTCAGACTGTGCCTGGGCCCTGTGGTCTCTTCCAGGTCAGTGTATGGCATTTCCTTCCCCTTGCCACAGGCACCTGGGAGCATGTCTGCACGTGGAGAAAGACTTTCCCGTGGGAAGCCGGTTTCTGTCAAACGGGTCCCAGTGCTCTGCTCCTCTCTTTTCACTCCTGCTGCCAGAAGCCCAGGGAGGATGGGAGGGCTTAGAACATGGCTGGGCACTGTGGTTTCTTCCAGAGAAGTGGAGGGCATTTGCTTTACCTCGCCACAACCACTTGGGAGAGGGTCTGCACCTCAGGAAAACTGTTTCTGTGGGAAGCCGGCTTTTTGCAAAGGGGTCTCAGGGCCGTGGGCCTCGGGTGTCCCTCCGGCTCCCCAAAGCACAGGGACGAGGTGAGGGGCTTAGACCATGCCTGGGCAATGTTGTTTCTTACACCTGGGTGTGTGGCATTTTGTTGAGCTGGCTACCCCCACTTGGGATAGGTGTTCCACAGCAAGCACCTATTGTTCGTTGGAAGCCGTTTTTGCCCCAGGGGTCTCCGGGTTGTGTCGTTGGGGTTGAACTCCTGCTAGCAAAACCGCCGGGTTGAGGGAAGGGTTCAGACTGTGCCTGGGCCCTGTGGTCTCTTCCAGGTCAGTGTATGGCGTTTCCTTCCCCTTGCCCCAGGCACCTGGGAGCATGTCTGCACGTGGAGAAAGACTTTCCCGTGGGAAGCCGGTTTTTGTCAAACGGGTCCCAGTACTCTGCTCCTCTCTTTTCACTCCGGCTGCCAGAAGCCCAGGGAGGATGGGAGGGCTTAGAACATGGCTGGGCACTGTGGTTTCTTCCAGAGAAGTGGAGCGCATTTGCTTTACCTTGCCACAACCACTTGGGAGAGGGTCTGCACCTCAGGAAAACTGTTTCCGTGGGAAGCCGGGTTTTGCAAAGGGGTCTCAGGGCCGTGAGCCTCGGGTGTCCCTCCGGCTCGCCAAAGCACAGGGACGAGGTGAGGGGCTTAGACCATGCCTGGGCAATGTTGTTTCTTACACCTGGGTGTGTGGCATTTTGTTGAGCTGGCTACCCCCACTTGGGATAGGTGTTCCACAGCAAGCACCTATTGTTCGTCGGAAGCCGTTTTTGCCCCAGGGGTCTCCGGGCTGTGTTCGTTGGGGTTGAACTCCTGCTAGCAAAACCGCCGGGTTGAGGGAAGGGTTCAGACTGTGCCTGGGCCCTGTGGTCTCTTCCAGGTCAGTGTATGGCATTTCCTTCCCCTTGCCACAGGCACCTGGGAGCATGTCTGCACGTGGAGAAAGACTTTCCCGTGGGAAGCCGGTTTTTGTCAAACGGGTCCCAGTGCTCTGCTCCTCTCTTTTCACTCCTGCTGCCAGAAGCCCAGGGAGGATGGGAGGGCTTAGAACATGGCTGGGCACTGTGGTTTCTTCCAGAGAAGTGGAAGGCATTTGCTTTACCTTGCCACAACCACTTGGGAGAGGGTCTGCACCTCAGGAAAACTGTTTCCGTGGGACGCCGGCTTTTTGCAAAGGGGTCTCAGGGCCGTGGGCCTCGGCTGTCCCTCCGGCTCCCCAAAGCACAGGGACGAGGTGAGGGGCTTAGACCATGCCTGGGCAATGTTGTTTCTTACACCTGGGTGTGTGGCATTTTGTTGAGCTGGCTACCCCCACTTGGGATAGGTGTTCCACAGCAAGCACCTATTGTTCGTCGGAAGCCGTTTTTGCCCCAGGGGTCTCCGGGCTGTGTTCGTTGGGGTTGAACTCCTGCTAGCAAAACCGCCGGGTTGAGGGAAGGGTTCAGACTGTGCCTGGGCCCTGTGGTCTCTTCCAGGTCAGTGTATGGCATTTCCTTCCCCTTGCCCCAGGCACCTGGGAGCATGTCTGCACGTGGAGAAAGACTTTCCCGTGGGAAGCCGGTTTTTGTCAAACGGTTCCCAGTGCTCTGCTCCTCTCTTTTCACTCCTGCTGCCAGAAGCCCAGGGAGGATGGGAGGGCTTAGAACATGGCTGGGCACTGTGGTTTCTTCCAGAGAAGTGGAAGGCATTTGCTTTACCTCGCCACAACCACTTGGGAGAGGGTCTGCACCTCAGGAAAACTGTTTCCGTGGGACGCCGGCTTTTTGCAAAGGGGTCTCAGGGCCGTGGGCCTCGGCTGTCCCTCCGGCTCCCGAAAGCACAGGGACGAGGTGAGGGGCTTAGACCATGCCTGGGCAATGTTGTTTCTTACACCTGGGTGTGTGGCATTTTGTTGAGCTGGCTACCCCCACTTGGGATAGGTGTTCCACAGCAAGCACCTATTGTTCGTCGGAAGCCGTTTTTGCCCCAGGGGTCTCCAGGCTGTGTTCGTTGCGGTTGAACTCCTGCTAGCAAAACCGCCGTGTTGAGGGAAGGGTTCAGACTGTGCCTGGGCCCTGTGGTCTCTTCCAGGTCAGTGTATGGCATTTCCTTCCCCTTGCCACAGGCACCTGGGAGCATGTCTGCACGTGGAGAAAGACTTTCCCGTGGGAAGCCGGTTTTTGTCAAACGGGTCCCAGTGCTCTGCTCCTCTCTTTTCACTCCTGCTGCCAGAAGCCCAGGGAGGATGGGAGGGCTTAGAACATGGCTGGGCACTGTGGTTTCTTCCAGAGAAGTGGAGGGCATTTGCTTTACCTTGCCACAACCACTTGGGAGAGGGTCTGCACCTCAGGAAAACTCTTTCCGTGGGAAGCCGGCTTTTTGCAAAGGGGTCTCAGGGCCGTGGGCCTCGGGTGTCCTCCGGCTCCCCAAAGCACAGGGACGAGGTGAGGGGCTTAGACCATGCCTGGGCAATGTTGTTTCTTACACCTGGGTGTGTGGCATTTTGTTGAGCTGGCTACCCCCACTTGGGATAGGTGTTCCACAGCAAGCACCTATTGTTCGTCGGAAGCCGTTTTTGCCCCAGGGGTCTCCGGGCTGTGTTCGTTGGGGTTGAACTCCTGCTAGCAAAACCGCCGGGTTGAGGGAAGGGTTCAGACTGTGCCTGGGCCCTGTGGTCTCTTCCAGGTCAGTGTATGGCATTTCCTTCCCCTTGCCACAGGCACCTGGGAGCATGTCTGCACGTGGAGAAAGACTTTCCCGTGGGAAGCCGGTTTTTGTCAAACGGGTCCCAGTGCTCTGCTCCTCTCTTTTCACTCCTGCTGCCAGAAGCCCAGGGAGGATGGGAGGGCTTAGAACATGGCTGGGCACTGTGGTTTCTTCCAGAGACGTGGAGGGCATTTGCTTTACCTTGCCACAACCACTTGGGATAGGGTCTGCACCTCAGGAAAACTCTTTCCGTGGGAAGCCGGCTTTTTGCAAAGGGTTCTCAGGGCCGTGGGCCTCGGGTGTCCCTCCGGCTCCCCAAAGCACAGGGACGAGGTGAGGGGCTTAGACCATGCCTGGGCAATGTTGTTTCTTACACCTGGGTGTGTGGCATTTTGTTGAGCTGGCTACCCCCACTTGGGATAGGTGTTCCACAGCAAGCACCTATTGTTCGTCGGAAGCCGTTTTTGCCCCAGGGGTCTCCGGGCTGTGTCGTTGGGGTTGAACTCCTGCTAGCAAAACCGCCGGGTTGAGGGAAGGGTTCAGACTGTGCCTGGGCCCTGTGGTCTCTTCCAGGTCAGTGTATGGCGTTTCCTTCCCCTTGCCCCAGGCACCTGGGAGCATGTCTGCACGTGGAGAAAGACTTTCCCGTGGGAAGCCGGTTTTTGTCAAACGGGTCCCAGTACTCTGCTCCTCTCTTTTCACTCCGGCTGCCAGAAGCCCAGGGAGGATGGGAGGGCTTAGAACATGGCTGGGCACTGTGGTTTCTTCTAGAGAAGTGGAGGGCATTTGCTTTACCTTGCCACAACCACTTGGGAGAGGGTCTGCACCTCAGGAAAACTGTTTCCGTGGGAAGCCGGGTTTTTGCAAAGGGGTCTCAAGGCCGTGAGCCTCGGGTGTCCCTCCGGCTCCCCAAAGCACAGGGACGAGGTGAGGGGCTTAGACCATGCCTGGGCAATGTTGTTTCTTACACCTGGGTGTGTGGCATTTTGTTGAGCTGGCTACCCCCACTTGGGATAGGTGTTCCACAGCAAGCACCTATTGTTCGTCGGAAGCCGTTTTTGCCCCAGGGGTCTCCGGGCTGTGTTCGTTGGGGTTGAACTCCTGCTAGCAAAACCGCCGGGTTGAGGGAAGGGTTCAGACTGTGCCTGGGCCCTGTGGTCTCTTCCAGGTCAGTGTATGGCATTTCCTTCCCCTTGCCACAGGCACCTGGGAGCATGTCTGCACGTGGAGAAAGATTTTCCCGTGGGAAGCCGGGTTTTGTCAAACGGGTCCCAGTGCTCTGCTCCTCTCTTCTCACTCCTGCTGCCAGAAGCCCAGGGAGGATGGGAGGGCTTAGAACATGGCTGGGCACTGTGGTTTCTTCCAGAGAAGTGGAGGGCATTTGCTTTACCTTGCCACAACCACTTGGGAGAGGGTCTGCACCTCAGGAAAACTGTTTCCGTGGGAAGCCGGCTTTTTCAATGGGGTCTCAGGGCCGTTGGCCTTGGGTGTCCCTCCGGCTCCCCAAAGCACAGGGACGAGGTGAGGGGCTTAGACCATGCCTGGGCAATGTTGTTTCTTACACCTGGGTGTGTGGCATTTTGTTGAGCTGGCTACCCCCACTTGGGATAGGTGTTCCACAGCAAGCACCTATTGTTCGTCGGAAGCCGTTTTTACCCCAGGGGTCTCCGGGCTGTGTTCGTTGGGGTTGAACTCCTGCTAGCAAAACCGCCGGGTTGAGGGAAGGGTTCAGACTGTGCCTGGGCCCTGTGGTCTCTTCCAGGTCAGTGTATGGCATTTCCTTCCCCTTGCCACAGGCACCTGGGAGCATGTCTGCACGTGGAGAAAGACTTTCCCGTGGGAAGCCGGTTTTTGTCAAACGGGTCCCAGTGCTCTGCTCCTCTCTTTTCACTCCTGCTGCCAGAAGCCCATGGAGGATGGGAGGGCTTAGAACATGGCTGGGCACTGTGGTTTCTTCCAGAGAAGTGGAGGGCATTTGCGTTACCTTGCCACAACCACTTGGGAGAGGGTCTGCACCTCAGGAAAACTGTTTCTGTGGGAAGCCGGCTTTTTGCAAAGGGGTCTCAGGGCCGTGGGCCTCGGCTGTCCCTCCGGCTCCCCAAAGCACAGGGACGAGGTGAGGGGCTTAGACCATGCCTGGGCAATGTTGTTTCTTACACCTGGGTGTGTGGCATTTTGTTGAGCTGGCTACCCCCACTTGGGATAGGTGTTCCACAGCAAGCACCTATTGTTCGTCGGAAGCCGTTTTTGCCCCAGGGGTCTCTGGGCTGTCTTCGTTGGGGTTGAACTCCTGCTAGCAAAACCGCCGGGTTGAGGGAAGGGTTCAGACTGTGCCTGGGCCCTGTGGTCTCTTCCAGGAGAGTGTATGGCATTTCCTTCCCCTTGCCACAAGCACCTGGGAGCATGTCTGCACGTGGAGAAAGACTTTCCCGTGGGAAGCCGGTTTTTGTCAAACGGTTCCCAGTGCTCTGCTCCTCTCTTTTCACTCCTGCTGCCAGAAGCCCAGGGAGATTGGGAGGGCTTAGAACATGGCTGGGCACTGTGGTTTCTTCCAGAGAAGTGGAGGGCATTTGCTTTACCTTGCCACAACCACTTGTGAGAAGGTCTGCACCCCAGGAAAACTGTTTCCGTGGGAAGCCGGCTTTTTGCAAAGGGGTCTCAGGGCCGTGGGCCTCGGCTGTCCCTCCGGCTCCCCAAAGCACAGGGACGAGGTGAGGGGCTTAGACCATGCCTGGGCAATGTTTTTTCTTACACCTGGGTGTGTGGCATTTTTTGAGCTGGCAACCCCCACTTGGGATAGGTGTTCCACAGCAAGCACCTATTGTTCGTCGGAAGCCGTTTTTGCCCCAGGGGTCTCCGGGCTGTGTTCGTTGGGGTTGAACTCCTGCTAGCAAAACCGCCGGGTTGAGGGAAGGGTTCAGACTGTGCCTGGGCCCTGTGGTCTCTTCCAGGTCAGTGTATGGCATTTCCTTCCCCTTGCCACAGGCACCTGGGAGCATGTCTGCACGTGGAGAAAGACTTTCCCATGGGAAGCAGGGTTTTTGTCAAACGGGTCCCAGTACTCTGCTCCTCTCTTTTCACTCCGGCTGCCAGAAGCCCAGGGAGGATGGGAGGGCTTAGAACATGGCTGGGCACTGTGGTTTCTTCCAGAGACGTGGAGGGCATTTGCTTTACCTTGCCACAACCACTTGGGATAGGGTCTGCACCTCAGGAAAACTCTTTCCGTGGGAAGCCGGCTTTTTGCAAAGGGTTCTCAGGGCCGTGGGCCTCGGGTGTCCCTCCGGCTCCCCAAAGCACAGGGACGAGGTGAGGGGCTTAGACCATGCCTGGGCAATGTTGTTTCTTACACCTGGGTGTGTGGCATTTTGTTGAGCTGGCTACCCCCACTTGGGATAGGTGTTCCACAGCAAGCACCTATTGTTCGTCGGAAGCCGTTTTTGCCCCAGGGGTCTCCGGGCTGTGTCGTTGGGGTTGAACTCCTGCTAGCAAAACCGCCGGGTTGAGGGAAGGGTTCAGACTGTGCCTGGGCCCTGTGGTCTCTTCCAGGTCAGTGTATGGCGTTTCCTTCCCCTTGCCCCAGGCACCTGGGAGCATGTCTGCACGTGGAGAAAGACTTTCCCGTGGGAAGCCGGTTTTTGTCAAACGGGTCCCAGTACTCTGCTCCTCTCTTTTCACTCCGGCTGCCAGAAGCCCAGGGAGGATGGGAGGGCTTAGAACATGGCTGGGCACTGTGGTTTCTTCTAGAGAAGTGGAGGGCATTTGCTTTACCTTGCCACAACCACTTGGGAGAGGGTCTGCACCTCAGGAAAACTGTTTCCGTGGGAAGCCGGGTTTTTGCAAAGGGGTCTCAAGGCCGTGAGCCTCGGGTGTCCCTCCGGCTCGCCAAAGCACAGGGACGAGGTGAGGGGCTTAGACCATGCCTGGGCAATGTTGTTTCTTACACCTGGGTGTGTGGCATTTTGTTGAGCTGGCTACCCCCACTTGGGATAGGTGTTCCACAGCAAGCACCTATTGTTCGTCGGAAGCCGTTTTTACCCCAGGGGTCTCCGGGCTGTGTTCGTTGGGGTTGAACTCCTGCTAGCAAAACCGCCGGGTTGAGGGAAGGGTTCAGACTGTGCCTGGGCCCTGTGGTCTCTTCCAGGTCAGTGTATGGCATTTCCTTCCCCTTGCTACAGGCACCTGGGAGCATGTCTGCACGTGGAGAAAGACTTTCCCGTGGGAAGCCGGTTTTTGTCAAACGGGTCCCAGTGCTCTGCTCCTCTCTTTTCACTCCTGCTGCCAGAAGCCCATGGAGGATGGGAGGGCTTAGAACATGGCTGGGCACTGTGGTTTCTTCCAGAGAAGTGGAGGGCATTTGCGTTACCTTGCCACAACCACTTGGGAGAGGGTCTGCACCTCAGGAAAACTGTTTCTGTGGGAAGCCGGCTTTTTGCAAAGGGGTCTCAGGGCCGTGGGCCTCGGCTGTCCCTCCGGCTCCCCAAAGCACAGGGACGAGGTGAGGGGCTTAGACCATGCCTGGGCAATGTTGTTTCTTACACCTGGGTGTGTGGCATTTTGTTGAGCTGGCTACCCCCACTTGGGATAGGTGTTCCACAGCAAGCACCTATTGTTCGTCGGAAGCCGTTTTTGCCCCAGGGGTCTCTGGGCTGTCTTCGTTGGGGTTGAACTCCTGCTAGCAAAACCGCCGGGTTGAGGGAAGGGTTCAGACTGTGCCTGGGCCCTGTGGTCTCTTCCAGGTCAGTGTATGGCATTTCCTTCCCCTTGCCACAAGCACCTGGGAGCATGTCTGCACGTGGAGAAAGACTTTCCCGTGGGAAGCAGGGTTTTGTCAAACGGGTCCCAGTGCTCTGCTCCTCTCTTTTCACTCCTGCTGCCAGAAGCCCAGGGAGATTGGGAGGGCTTAGAACATGGCTGGGCACTGTGGTTTCTTCCAGAGAAGTGGAGGGCATTTGCATTACCTTGCCACAACCACTTGTGAGAAGGTCTGCACCCCAGGAAAACTGTTTCCGTGGGAAGCCGGCTTTTTGCAAAGGGGTCTCAGGGCCGTGGGCCTCGGCTGTCCCTCCGGCTCCCCAAAGCACAGGGACGAGGTGAGGGGCTTAGACCATGCCTGGGCAATGTTGTTTCTTACACCTGGGTGTGTGGCATTTTGTTGAGCTGGCTACCCCCACTTGGGATAGGTGTTCCACAGCAAGCACCTATTGTTCGTCGGAAGCCGTTTTTGCCCCAGGGGTCTCCGGGCTGTGTTCGTTGGGGTTGAACTCCTGCTAGCAAAACCGCCGGGTTGAGGGAAGGGTTCAGACTGTGCCTGGGCCCTGTGGTCTCTTCCAGGTCAGTGTATGGCATTTCCTTCCCCTTGCCACAGGCACCTGGGAGCATGTCTGCACGTGGAGAAAGACTTTCCCATGGGAAGCAGGGTTTTTGTCAAACGGGTCCCAGTGCTCTGCTCCTCTCTTTTCACTCCTGCTGCCAGAAGCCCAGGGAGGATGGGAGGGCTTAGAACATGGCTGGGCACTGTGGTTTCTTCCAGAGAAGTGGAGGGCATTTGCTTTACCTTGCCACAACCACTTGGGATAGGGTCTGCACCTCAGGAAAACTCTTTCCGTGGGAAGCCGGCTTTTTGCAAAGGGTTCTCAGGGCCGTGGGCCTCGGGTGTCCCTCCGGCTCCCCAAAGCACAGGGACGAGGTGAGGGGCTTAGACCATGCCTGGGCAATGTTGTTTCTTACACCTGGGTGTGTGGCATTTTGTTGAGCTGGCTACCCCCACTTGGGATAGGTGTTCCACAGCAAGCACCTATTGTTCGTCGGGGGCCGTTTTTGCCCCAGGGGTCTCCGGGCTGTGTCGTTGGGGTTGAACTCCTGCTAGCAAAACCGCCGGGTTGAGGGAAGGGTTCAGACTGTGCCTGGGCCCTGTGGTCTCTTCCAGGTCAGTGTATGGCGTTTCCTTCCCCTTGCCCCAGGCACCTGGGAGCATGTCTGCACGTGGAGAAAGACTTTCCCGTGGGAAGCCGGTTTTTGTCAAACGGGTCCCAGTACTCTGCTCCTCTCTTTTCACTCCGGCTGCCAGAAGCCCAGGGAGGATGGGAGGGCTTAGAACATGGCTGGGCACTGTGGTTTCTTCTAGAGAAGTGGAGGGCATTTGCTTTACCTTGCCACAACCACTTGGGAGAGGGTCTGCACCTCAGGAAAACTGTTTCCGTGGGACGCCGGCTTTTTGCAAAGGGGTCTCAGGGCCGTGGGCCTCGGCTGTCCCTCCGGCTCCCCAAAGCACAGGGACGAGGTGAGGGGCTTAGACCATGCCTGGGCAATGTTGTTTCTTACACCTGGGTGTGTGGCATTTTGTTGAGCTGGCTACCCCCACTTGGGATAGGTGTTCCACAGCAAGCACCTATTGTTCGTCGGAAGCCGTTTTGCCCCAGGGGTCTCCGGGCTGTGTTCGTTGGGGTTGAACTCCTGCTAGCAAAACCGCCGGGTTGAGGGAAGGTTTCAGACTGTGCCTGGGCCCTGTGGTCTCTTCCAGGTCAGTGTATGGCATTTCCTTCCCCTTGCCACAGGCACCTGGGAGCATGTCTGCACGTGGAGAAAGACTTTCCCGTGGGAAGCCGGTTTTTGTCAAACGGGTCCCAGTGCTCTGCTCCTCTCTTTTCACTCCTGCTGCCAGAAGCCCAGGGAGGATGGGAGGGCTTAGAACATGGCTGGGCACTGTGGTTTCTTCCAGAGAAGTGGAGGGCATTTGCTTTACCTCGCCACAACCACTTGGGAGAGGGTCTACACCTCAGGAAAACTGTTTCTGTGGGAAGCCGGCTTTTTGCAAAGGGGTCTCAGGGCCGTGGGCCTCGGGTGTCCCTCCGGCTCCCCAAAGCACAGGGACGAGGTGAGGGGCTTAGACCATGCCTGGGCAATGTTGTTTCTTACACCTGGGTGTGTGGCATTTTGTTGAGCTGGCTACCCCCACTTGGGATAGGTGTTCCACAGCAAGCACCTATTGTTCGTCGGAAGCCGTTTTTGCCCCAGGGGTCTCCGGGCTGTGTTCGTTGGGGTTGAACTCCTGCTAGCAAAACCGCCGGGTTGAGGGAAGGGTTCAGACTGTGCCTGGGCCCTGTGGTCTCTTCCAGGTCAGTGTATGGCATTTCCTTCCCCTTGCCACAGGCACCTGGGGTCATGTCTGCACGTGGAGAAAGACTTTCCCGTGGGAAGCCGGTTTTTGTCAAACGGGTCCCAGTGCTCTGCTCCTCTCTTTTCACTCCTGCTGCCAGAAGCCCAGGGAGGATGGGAGGGCTTAGAACATGGCTGGGCACTGTGGTTTCTTCCAGAGAAGTGGAAGGCATTTGCTTTACCTTGCCACAACCACTTGGGAGAGGGTCTGCACCTCAGGAAAACTGTTTCCGTGGGACGCCGGCTTTTTGCAAAGGGGTCTCAGGGCCGTGGGCCTCGGCTGTCCCTCCGGCTCCCCAAAGCACAGGGACGAGGTGAGGGGCTTAGACCATGCCTGGGCAATGTTGTTTCTTACACCTGGGTGTGTGGCATTTTGTTGAGCTGGCTACCCCCACTTGGGATAGGTGTTCCACAGCAAGCACCTATTGTTCGTCGGAAGCCGTTTTGCCCCAGGGGTCTCCGGGCTGTGTTCGTTGGGGTTCAACTCCTGCTAGCAAAACCGCCGGGTTGAGGGAAGGGTTCAGACTGTGCCTGGGCCCTGTGGTCTCTTCCAGGTCAGTGTATGGCGTTTCCTTCCCCTTGCCCCAGGCACCTGGGAGCATGTCTGCACGTGGAGAAAGACTTTCCCGTGGGAAGCCGGTTATTGTCAAACGGGTCCCAGTACTCTGCTCCTCTCTTTTCACTCCGGCTGCCAGAAGCCCAGGGAGGATGGGAGGGCTTAGAACATGGCTGGGCACTGTGGTTTCTTCCAGAGAAGTGGAGGGCATTTGCTTTACCTTGCCACAACCACTTGGGAGAGGGTCTGCACCTCAGGAAAACTGTTTCCGTGGGAAGCCGGCTTTTTGCAAAGGGGTCTCAGGGCCGTGGGCCTCGGCTGTCCCTCCGGCTCCCCAAAGCACAGGGACGAGGTGAGGGGCTTAGACCATGCCTGGGCAATGTTGTTTCTTACACCTGGGTGTGTGGCATTTTGTTGAGCTGGCTACCCCCACTTGGGATAGGTGTTCCACAGCAAGCACCTATTGTTCGTCGGAAGCCGTTTTTGCCCCAGGGGTCTCCGGGCTGTGTTCGTTGGGGTTGAACTCCTGCTAGCAAAACCGCCGGGTTGAGGGAAGGGTTCAGACTGTGCCTGGGCCCTGTGGACTCTTCCAGGTCAGTGTATGGCATTTCCTTCCCCTTGCCACAGGCACCTGGGAGCATGTCTGCACGTGGAGAAAGACTTTCCCGTGGGAAGCCGGTTTTTGTCAAACGGGTCCCAGTGCTCTGCTCCTCTCTTTTCACTCCTGCTGCCAGAAGCCCAGGGAGGATGGGAGGGCTTAGAACATGGCTGGGCACTGTGGTTTCTTCCAGAGAAGTGGAGGGCATTTGCTTTACCTTGCCACAACCACTTGGGAGAGGGTCTGCACCTCAGGAAAACTGTTTCCGTGGGAAGCCGGCTTTTTGCAAAGGGGTCTCAGGGCCGTGGGCCTCGGCTGTCCCTCCGGCTCCCCAAAGCACAGGGACGAGGTGAGGGGCTTAGACCATGCCTGGGCAATGTTGTTTCTTACACCTGGGTGTGTGGCATTTTGTTGAGCTGGCTACCCCCACTTGGGATAGGTGTTCCACAGCAAGCACCTATTGTTCGTCGGAAGCCGTTTTTGCCCCAGGGGTCTCCGGGCTGTGTTCGTTGGGGTTCAACTCCTGCTAGCAAAACCGCCGGGTTGAGGGAAGGGTTCAGACTGTGCCTGGGCCCTGTGGTCTCTTCCAGGTCAGTGTATGGCATTTCCTTCCCCTTGCCACAGGCACCTGGGAGCATGTCTGCACGTGGAGAAAGACTTTCCCGTGGGAAGCCGGTTTTTGTCAAACGGTTCCCAGTGCTCTGCTCCTCTCTTTTCACTCCTGCTGCCAGAAGCCCAGGGAGGATGGGAGGGCTTAGAACATGGCTGGGCACTGTGGTTTCTTCCAGAGAAGTGGAAGGCATTTGCTTTACCTCGCCACAACCACTTGGGAGAGGGTCTGCACCTCAGGAAAACTGTTTCCGTGGGACGCCGGCTTTTTGCAAAGGGGTCTCAGGGCCGTGGGACTCGGCTGTCCCTCCGGCTCCCCAAAGCACAGGGACGAGGTGAGGGGCTTAGACCATGCCTGGGCAATGTTGTTTCTTACACCTGGGTGTGTGGCATTTTGTTGAGCTGGCTACCCCCACTTGGGATAGGTGTTCCACAGCAAGCACCTATTGTTCGTCGGAAGCCGTTTTTGCCCCAGGGGTCTCCGGGCTGTGTTCGTTGGGGTTGAACTCCTGCTAGCAAAACCGCCGGGTTGAGGGAAGGGTTCAGACTGTGCCTGGGCCCTGTGGTCTCTTCCAGGTCAGTGTATGGCATTTCCTTCCCCTTGCCACAGGCACCTGGGAGCATGTCTGCACGTGGAGAAAGACTTTCCCGTGGGAAGCCGGTTTCTGTCAAACGGGTCCCAGTGCTCTGCTCCTCTCTTTTCACTCCTGCTGCCAGAAGCCCAGGGAGGATGGGAGGGCTTAGAACATGGCTGGGCACTGTGGTTTCTTCCAGAGAAGTGGAGGGCATTTGCTTTACCTCGCCACAACCACTTGGGAGAGGGTCTGCACCTCAGGAAAACTGTTTCTGTGGGAAGCCGGCTTTTTGCAAAGGGGTCTCAGGGCCGTGGGCCTCGGGTGTCCCTCCGGCTCCCCAAAGCACAGGGACGAGGTGAGGGGCTTAGACCATGCCTGGGCAATGTTGTTTCTTACACCTGGGTGTGTGGCATTTTGTTGAGCTGGCTACCCCCACTTGGGATAGGTGTTCCACAGCAAGCACCTATTGTTCGTTGGAAGCCGTTTTTGCCCCAGGGGTCTCCGGGTTGTGTCGTTGGGGTTGAACTCCTGCTAGCAAAACCGCCGGGTTGAGGGAAGGGTTCAGACTGTGCCTGGGCCCTGTGGTCTCTTCCAGGTCAGTGTATGGCGTTTCCTTCCCCTTGCCCCAGGCACCTGGGAGCATGTCTGCACGTGGAGAAAGACTTTCCCGTGGGAAGCCGGTTTTTGTCAAACGGGTCCCAGTACTCTGCTCCTCTCTTTTCACTCCGGCTGCCAGAAGCCCAGGGAGGATGGGAGGGCTTAGAACATGGCTGGGCACTGTGGTTTCTTCCAGAGAAGTGGAGCGCATTTGCTTTACCTTGCCACAACCACTTGGGAGAGGGTCTGCACCTCAGGAAAACTGTTTCCGTGGGAAGCCGGGTTTTGCAAAGGGGTCTCAGGGCCGTGAGCCTCGGGTGTCCCTCCGGCTCGCCAAAGCACAGGGACGAGGTGAGGGGCTTAGACCATGCCTGGGCAATGTTGTTTCTTACACCTGGGTGTGTGGCATTTTGTTGAGCTGGCTACCCCCACTTGGGATAGGTGTTCCACAGCAAGCACCTATTGTTCGTCGGAAGCCGTTTTTGCCCCAGGGGTCTCCGGGCTGTGTTCGTTGGGGTTGAACTCCTGCTAGCAAAACCGCCGGGTTGAGGGAAGGGTTCAGACTGTGCCTGGGCCCTGTGGTCTCTTCCAGGTCAGTGTATGGCATTTCCTTCCCCTTGCCACAGGCACCTGGGAGCATGTCTGCACGTGGAGAAAGACTTTCCCGTGGGAAGCCGGTTTTTGTCAAACGGGTCCCAGTGCTCTGCTCCTCTCTTTTCACTCCTGCTGCCAGAAGCCCAGGGAGGATGGGAGGGCTTAGAACATGGCTGGGCACTGTGGTTTCTTCCAGAGAAGTGGAAGGCATTTGCTTTACCTTGCCACAACCACTTGGGAGAGGGTCTGCACCTCAGGAAAACTGTTTCCGTGGGACACCGGCTTTTTGCAAAGGGGTCTCAGGGCCGTGGGCCTCGGCTGTCCCTCCGGCTCCCCAAAGCACAGGGACGAGGTGAGGGGCTTAGACCATGCCTGGGCAATGTTGTTTCTTACACCTGGGTGTGTGGCATTTTGTTGAGCTGGCTACCCCCACTTGGGATAGGTGTTCCACAGCAAGCACCTATTGTTCGTCGGAAGCCGTTTTTGCCCCAGGGGTCTCCGGGCTGTGTTCGTTGGGGTTGAACTCCTGCTAGCAAAACCGCCGGGTTGAGGGAAGGGTTCAGACTGTGCCTGGGCCCTGTGGTCTCTTCCAGGTCAGTGTATGGCATTTCCTTCCCCTTGCCCCAGGCACCTGGGAGCATGTCTGCACGTGGAGAAAGACTTTCCCGTGGGAAGCCGGTTTTTGTCAAACGGTTCCCAGTGCTCTGCTCCTCTCTTTTCACTCCTGCTGCCAGAAGCCCAGGGAGGATGGGAGGGCTTAGAACATGGCTGGGCACTGTGGTTTCTTCCAGAGAAGTGGAAGGCATTTGCTTTACCTCGCCACAACCACTTGGGAGAGGGTCTGCACCTCAGGAAAACTGTTTCCGTGGGACGCCGGCTTTTTGCAAAGGGGTCTCAGGGCCGTGGGCCTCGGCTGTCCCTCCGGCTCCCGAAAGCACAGGGACGAGGTGAGGGGCTTAGACCATGCCTGGGCAATGTTGTTTCTTACACCTGGGTGTGTGGCATTTTGTTGAGCTGGCTACCCCCACTTGGGATAGGTGTTCCACAGCAAGCACCTATTGTTCGTCGGAAGCCGTTTTTGCCCCAGGGGTCTCCAGGCTGTGTTCGTTGCGGTTGAACTCCTGCTAGCAAAACCGCCGTGTTGAGGGAAGGGTTCAGACTGTGCCTGGGCCCTGTGGTCTCTTCCAGGTCAGTGTATGGCATTTCCTTCCCCTTGCCACAGGCACCTGGGAGCATGTCTGCACGTGGAGAAAGACTTTCCCGTGGGAAGCCGGTTTTTGTCAAACGGGTCCCAGTGCTCTGCTCCTCTCTTTTCACTCCTGCTGCCAGAAGCCCAGGGAGGATGGGAGGGCTTAGAACATGGCTGGGCACTGTGGTTTCTTCCAGAGAAGTGGAGGGCATTTGCTTTACCTTGCCACAACCACTTGGGAGAGGGTCTGCACCTCAGGAAAACTCTTTCCGTGGGAAGCCGGCTTTTTGCAAAGGGGTCTCAGGGCCGTGGGCCTCGGGTGTCCTCCGGCTCCCCAAAGCACAGGGACGAGGTGAGGGGCTTAGACCATGCCTGGGCAATGTTGTTTCTTACACCTGGGTGTGTGGCATTTTGTTGAGCTGGCTACCCCCACTTGGGATAGGTGTTCCACAGCAAGCACCTATTGTTCGTCGGAAGCCGTTTTTGCCCCAGGGGTCTCCGGGCTGTGTTCGTTGGGGTTGAACTCCTGCTAGCAAAACCGCCGGGTTGAGGGAAGGGTTCAGACTGTGCCTGGGCCCTGTGGTCTCTTCCAGGTCAGTGTATGGCATTTCCTTCCCCTTGCCACAGGCACCTGGGAGCATGTCTGCACGTGGAGAAAGACTTTCCCGTGGGAAGCCGGTTTTTGTCAAACGGGTCCCAGTGCTCTGCTCCTCTCTTTTCACTCCTGCTGCCAGAAGCCCAGGGAGGATGGGAGGGCTTAGAACATGGCTGGGCACTGTGGTTTCTTCCAGAGACGTGGAGGGCATTTGCTTTACCTTGCCACAACCACTTGGGATAGGGTCTGCACCTCAGGAAAACTCTTTCCGTGGGAAGCCGGCTTTTTGCAAAGGGTTCTCAGGGCCGTGGGCCTCGGGTGTCCCTCCGGCTCCCCAAAGCACAGGGACGAGGTGAGGGGCTTAGACCATGCCTGGGCAATGTTGTTTCTTACACCTGGGTGTGTGGCATTTTGTTGAGCTGGCTACCCCCACTTGGGATAGGTGTTCCACAGCAAGCACCTATTGTTCGTCGGAAGCCGTTTTTGCCCCAGGGGTCTCCGGGCTGTGTCGTTGGGGTTGAACTCCTGCTAGCAAAACCGCCGGGTTGAGGGAAGGGTTCAGACTGTGCCTGGGCCCTGTGGTCTCTTCCAGGTCAGTGTATGGCGTTTCCTTCCCCTTGCCCCAGGCACCTGGGAGCATGTCTGCACGTGGAGAAAGACTTTCCCGTGGGAAGCCGGTTTTTGTCAAACGGGTCCCAGTACTCTGCTCCTCTCTTTTCACTCCGGCTGCCAGAAGCCCAGGGAGGATGGGAGGGCTTAGAACATGGCTGGGCACTGTGGTTTCTTCTAGAGAAGTGGAGGGCATTTGCTTTACCTTGCCACAACCACTTGGGAGAGGGTCTGCACCTCAGGAAAACTGTTTCCGTGGGAAGCCGGGTTTTTGCAAAGGGGTCTCAAGGCCGTGAGCCTCGGGTGTCCCTCCGGGTCCCCAAAGCACAGGGACGAGGTGAGGGGCTTAGACCATGCCTGGGCAATGTTGTTTCTTACACCTGGGTGTGTGGCATTTTGTTGAGCTGGCTACCCCCACTTGGGATAGGTGTTCCACAGCAAGCACCTATTGTTCGTCGGAAGCCGTTTTTGCCCCAGGGGTCTCCGGGCTGTGTTCGTTGGGGTTGAACTCCTGCTAGCAAAACCGCCGGGTTGAGGGAAGGGTTCAGACTGTGCCTGGGCCCTGTGGTCTCTTCCAGGTCAGTGTATGGCATTTCCTTCCCCTTGCCACAGGCACCTGGGAGCATGTCTGCACGTGGAGAAAGATTTTCCCGTGGGAAGCCGGGTTTTGTCAAACGGGTCCCAGTGCTCTGCTCCTCTCTTCTCACTCCTGCTGCCAGAAGCCCAGGGAGGATGGGAGGGCTTAGAACATGGCTGGGCACTGTGGTTTCTTCCAGAGAAGTGGAGGGCATTTGCTTTACCTTGCCACAACCACTTGGGAGAGGGTCTGCACCTCAGGAAAACTGTTTCCGTGGGAAGCCGGCTTTTTCAATGGGGTCTCAGGGCCGTTGGCCTTGGGTGTCCCTCCGGCTCCCCAAAGCACAGGGACGAGGTGAGGGGCTTAGACCATGCCTGGGCAATGTTGTTTCTTACACCTGGGTGTGTGGCATTTTGTTGAGCTGGCTACCCCCACTTGGGATAGGTGTTCCACAGCAAGCACCTATTGTTCGTCGGAAGCCGTTTTTACCCCAGGGGTCTCCGGGCTGTGTTCGTTGGGGTTGAACTCCTGCTAGCAAAACCGCCGGGTTGAGGGAAGGGTTCAGACTGTGCCTGGGCCCTGTGGTCTCTTCCAGGTCAGTGTATGGCATTTCCTTCCCCTTGCCACAGGCACCTGGGAGCATGTCTGCACGTGGAGAAAGACTTTCCCGTGGGAAGCCGGTTTTTGTCAAACGGGTCCCAGTGCTCTGCTCCTCTCTTTTCACTCCTGCTGCCAGAAGCCCATGGAGGATGGGAGGGCTTAGAACATGGCTGGGCACTGTGGTTTCTTCCAGAGAAGTGGAGGGCATTTGCGTTACCTTGCCACAACCACTTGGGAGAGGGTCTGCACCTCAGGAAAACTGTTTCTGTGGGAAGCCGGCTTTTTGCAAAGGGGTCTCAGGGCCGTGGGCCTCGGCTGTCCCTCCGGCTCCCCAAAGCACAGGGACGAGGTGAGGGGCTTAGACCATGCCTGGGCAATGTTGTTTCTTACACCTGGGTGTGTGGCATTTTGTTGAGCTGGCTACCCCCACTTGGGATAGGTGTTCCACAGCAAGCACCTATTGTTCGTCGGAAGCCGTTTTTGCCCCAGGGGTCTCCGGGCTGTGTCGTTGGGGTTGAACTCCTGCTAGCAAAACCGCCGGGTTGAGGGAAGGGTTCAGACTGTGCCTGGGCCCTGTGGTCTCTTCCAGGTCAGTGTATGGCGTTTCCTTCCCCTTGCCCCAGGCACCTGGGAGCATGTCTGCACGTGGAGAAAGACTTTCCCGTGGGAAGCCGGTTTTTGTCAAACGGGTCCCAGTACTCTGCTCCTCTCTTTTCACTCCGGCTGCCAGAAGCCCAGGGAGGATGGGAGGGCTTAGAACATGGCTGGGCACTGTGGTTTCTTCTAGAGAAGTGGAGGGCATTTGCTTTACCTTGCCACAACCACTTGGGAGAGGGTCTGCACCTCAGGAAAACTGTTTCCGTGGGAAGCCGGGTTTTTGCAAAGGGGTCTCAAGGCCGTGAGCCTCGGGTGTCCCTCCGGGTCCCCAAAGCACAGGGACGAGGTGAGGGGCTTAGACCATGCCTGGGCAATGTTGTTTCTTACACCTGGGTGTGTGGCATTTTGTTGAGCTGGCTACCCCCACTTGGGATAGGTGTTCCACAGCAAGCACCTATTGTTCGTCGGAAGCCGTTTTTGCCCCAGGGGTCTCCGGGCTGTGTTCGTTGGGGTTGAACTCCTGCTAGCAAAACCGCCGGGTTGAGGGAAGGGTTCAGACTGTGCCTGGGCCCTGTGGTCTCTTCCAGGTCAGTGTATGGCATTTCCTTCCCCTTGCCACAGGCACCTGGGAGCATGTCTGCACGTGGAGAAAGATTTTCCCGTGGGAAGCCGGGTTTTGTCAAACGGGTCCCAGTGCTCTGCTCCTCTCTTCTCACTCCTGCTGCCAGAAGCCCAGGGAGGATGGGAGGGCTTAGAACATGGCTGGGCACTGTGGTTTCTTCCAGAGAAGTGGAGGGCATTTGCTTTACCTTGCCACAACCACTTGGGAGAGGGTCTGCACCTCAGGAAAACTGTTTCCGTGGGAAGCCGGCTTTTTCAATGGGGTCTCAGGGCCGTTGGCCTTGGGTGTCCCTCCGGCTCCCCAAAGCACAGGGACGAGGTGAGGGGCTTAGACCATGCCTGGGCAATGTTGTTTCTTACACCTGGGTGTGTGGCATTTTGTTGAGCTGGCTACCCCCACTTGGGATAGGTGTTCCACAGCAAGCACCTATTGTTCGTCGGAAGCCGTTTTTACCCCAGGGGTCTCCGGGCTGTGTTCGTTGGGGTTGAACTCCTGCTAGCAAAACCGCCGGGTTGAGGGAAGGGTTCAGACTGTGCCTGGGCCCTGTGGTCTCTTCCAGGTCAGTGTATGGCATTTCCTTCCCCTTGCCACAGGCACCTGGGAGCATGTCTGCACGTGGAGAAAGACTTTCCCGTGGGAAGCCGGTTTTTGTCAAACGGGTCCCAGTGCTCTGCTCCTCTCTTTTCACTCCTGCTGCCAGAAGCCCATGGAGGATGGGAGGGCTTAGAACATGGCTGGGCACTGTGGTTTCTTCCAGAGAAGTGGAGGGCATTTGCGTTACCTTGCCACAACCACTTGGGAGAGGGTCTGCACCTCAGGAAAACTGTTTCTGTGGGAAGCCGGCTTTTTGCAAAGGGGTCTCAGGGCCGTGGGCCTCGGCTGTCCCTCCGGCTCCCCAAAGCACAGGGACGAGGTGAGGGGCTTAGACCATGCCTGGGCAATGTTGTTTCTTACACCTGGGTGTGTGGCATTTTGTTGAGCTGGCTACCCCCACTTGGGATAGGTGTTCCACAGCAAGCACCTATTGTTCGTCGGAAGCCGTTTTTGCCCCAGGGGTCTCTGGGCTGTCTTCGTTGGGGTTGAACTCCTGCTAGCAAAACCGCCGGGTTGAGGGAAGGGTTCAGACTGTGCCTGGGCCCTGTGGTCTCTTCCAGGAGAGTGTATGGCATTTCCTTCCCCTTGCCACAAGCACCTGGGAGCATGTCTGCACGTGGAGAAAGACTTTCCCGTGGGAAGCCGGTTTTTGTCAAACGGTTCCCAGTGCTCTGCTCCTCTCTTTTCACTCCTGCTGCCAGAAGCCCAGGGAGATTGGGAGGGCTTAGAACATGGCTGGGCACTGTGGTTTCTTCCAGAGAAGTGGAGGGCATTTGCTTTACCTTGCCACAACCACTTGTGAGAAGGTCTGCACCCCAGGAAAACTGTTTCCGTGGGAAGCCGGCTTTTTGCAAAGGGGTCTCAGGGCCGTGGGCCTCGGCTGTCCCTCCGGCTCCCCAAAGCACAGGGACGAGGTGAGGGGCTTAGACCATGCCTGGGCAATGTTTTTTCTTACACCTGGGTGTGTGGCATTTTTTGAGCTGGCAACCCCCACTTGGGATAGGTGTTCCACAGCAAGCACCTATTGTTCGTCGGAAGCCGTTTTTGCCCCAGGGGTCTCCGGGCTGTGTTCGTTGGGGTTGAACTCCTGCTAGCAAAACCGCCGGGTTGAGGGAAGGGTTCAGACTGTGCCTGGGCCCTGTGGTCTCTTCCAGGTCAGTGTATGGCATTTCCTTCCCCTTGCCACAGGCACCTGGGAGCATGTCTGCACGTGGAGAAAGACTTTCCCATGGGAAGCAGGGTTTTTGTCAAACGGGTCCCAGTACTCTGCTCCTCTCTTTTCACTCCGGCTGCCAGAAGCCCAGGGAGGATGGGAGGGCTTAGAACATGGCTGGGCACTGTGGTTTCTTCCAGAGACGTGGAGGGCATTTGCTTTACCTTGCCACAACCACTTGGGATAGGGTCTGCACCTCAGGAAAACTCTTTCCGTGGGAAGCCGGCTTTTTGCAAAGGGTTCTCAGGGCCGTGGGCCTCGGGTGTCCCTCCGGCTCCCCAAAGCACAGGGACGAGGTGAGGGGCTTAGACCATGCCTGGGCAATGTTGTTTCTTACACCTGGGTGTGTGGCATTTTGTTGAGCTGGCTACCCCCACTTGGGATAGGTGTTCCACAGCAAGCACCTATTGTTCGTCGGAAGCCGTTTTTGCCCCAGGGGTCTCCGGGCTGTGTCGTTGGGGTTGAACTCCTGCTAGCAAAACCGCCGGGTTGAGGGAAGGGTTCAGACTGTGCCTGGGCCCTGTGGTCTCTTCCAGGTCAGTGTATGGCGTTTCCTTCCCCTTGCCCCAGGCACCTGGGAGCATGTCTGCACGTGGAGAAAGACTTTCCCGTGGGAAGCCGGTTTTTGTCAAACGGGTCCCAGTACTCTGCTCCTCTCTTTTCACTCCGGCTGCCAGAAGCCCAGGGAGGATGGGAGGGCTTAGAACATGGCTGGGCACTGTGGTTTCTTCTAGAGAAGTGGAGGGCATTTGCTTTACCTTGCCACAACCACTTGGGAGAGGGTCTGCACCTCAGGAAAACTGTTTCCGTGGGAAGCCGGGTTTTTGCAAAGGGGTCTCAAGGCCGTGAGCCTCGGGTGTCCCTCCGGCTCGCCAAAGCACAGGGACGAGGTGAGGGGCTTAGACCATGCCTGGGCAATGTTGTTTCTTACACCTGGGTGTGTGGCATTTTGTTGAGCTGGCTACCCCCACTTGGGATAGGTGTTCCACAGCAAGCACCTATTGTTCGTCGGAAGCCGTTTTTACCCCAGGGGTCTCCGGGCTGTGTTCGTTGGGGTTGAACTCCTGCTAGCAAAACCGCCGGGTTGAGGGAAGGGTTCAGACTGTGCCTGGGCCCTGTGGTCTCTTCCAGGTCAGTGTATGGCATTTCCTTCCCCTTGCTACAGGCACCTGGGAGCATGTCTGCACGTGGAGAAAGACTTTCCCGTGGGAAGCCGGTTTTTGTCAAACGGGTCCCAGTGCTCTGCTCCTCTCTTTTCACTCCTGCTGCCAGAAGCCCATGGAGGATGGGAGGGCTTAGAACATGGCTGGGCACTGTGGTTTCTTCCAGAGAAGTGGAGGGCATTTGCGTTACCTTGCCACAACCACTTGGGAGAGGGTCTGCACCTCAGGAAAACTGTTTCTGTGGGAAGCCGGCTTTTTGCAAAGGGGTCTCAGGGCCGTGGGCCTCGGCTGTCCCTCCGGCTCCCCAAAGCACAGGGACGAGGTGAGGGGCTTAGACCATGCCTGGGCAATGTTGTTTCTTACACCTGGGTGTGTGGCATTTTGTTGAGCTGGCTACCCCCACTTGGGATAGGTGTTCCACAGCAAGCACCTATTGTTCGTCGGAAGCCGTTTTTGCCCCAGGGGTCTCTGGGCTGTCTTCGTTGGGGTTGAACTCCTGCTAGCAAAACCGCCGGGTTGAGGGAAGGGTTCAGACTGTGCCTGGGCCCTGTGGTCTCTTCCAGGTCAGTGTATGGCATTTCCTTCCCCTTGCCACAAGCACCTGGGAGCATGTCTGCACGTGGAGAAAGACTTTCCCGTGGGAAGCAGGGTTTTGTCAAACGGGTCCCAGTGCTCTGCTCCTCTCTTTTCACTCCTGCTGCCAGAAGCCCAGGGAGATTGGGAGGGCTTAGAACATGGCTGGGCACTGTGGTTTCTTCCAGAGAAGTGGAGGGCATTTGCATTACCTTGCCACAACCACTTGTGAGAAGGTCTGCACCCCAGGAAAACTGTTTCCGTGGGAAGCCGGCTTTTTGCAAAGGGGTCTCAGGGCCGTGGGCCTCGGCTGTCCCTCCGGCTCCCCAAAGCACAGGGACGAGGTGAGGGGCTTAGACCATGCCTGGGCAATGTTGTTTCTTACACCTGGGTGTGTGGCATTTTGTTGAGCTGGCTACCCCCACTTGGGATAGGTGTTCCACAGCAAGCACCTATTGTTCGTCGGAAGCCGTTTTTGCCCCAGGGGTCTCCGGGCTGTGTTCGTTGGGGTTGAACTCCTGCTAGCAAAACCGCCGGGTTGAGGGAAGGGTTCAGACTGTGCCTGGGCCCTGTGGTCTCTTCCAGGTCAGTGTATGGCATTTCCTTCCCCTTGCCACAGGCACCTGGGAGCATGTCTGCACGTGGAGAAAGACTTTCCCATGGGAAGCAGGGTTTTTGTCAAACGGGTCCCAGTGCTCTGCTCCTCTCTTTTCACTCCTGCTGCCAGAAGCCCAGGGAGGATGGGAGGGCTTAGAACATGGCTGGGCACTGTGGTTTCTTCCAGAGAAGTGGAGGGCATTTGCTTTACATTGCCACAACCACTTGGGATAGGGTCTGCACCTCAGGAAAACTCTTTCCGTGGGAAGCCGGCTTTTTGCAAAGGGTTCTCAGGGCCGTGGGCCTCGGGTGTCCCTCCGGCTCCCCAAAGCACAGGGACGAGGTGAGGGGCTTAGACCATGCCTGGGCAATGTTGTTTCTTACACCTGGGTGTGTGGCATTTTGTTGAGCTGGCTACCCCCACTTGGGATAGGTGTTCCACAGCAAGCACCTATTGTTCGTCGGGGGCCGTTTTTGCCCCAGGGGTCTCCGGGCTGTGTCGTTGGGGTTGAACTCCTGCTAGCAAAACCGCCGGGTTGAGGGAAGGGTTCAGACTGTGCCTGGGCCCTGTGGTCTCTTCCAGGTCAGTGTATGGCGTTTCCTTCCCCTTGCCCCAGGCACCTGGGAGCATGTCTGCACGTGGAGAAAGACTTTCCCGTGGGAAGCCGGTTTTTGTCAAACGGGTCCCAGTACTCTGCTCCTCTCTTTTCACTCCGGCTGCCAGAAGCCCAGGGAGGATGGGAGGGCTTAGAACATGGCTGGGCACTGTGGTTTCTTCTAGAGAAGTGGAGGGCATTTGCTTTACCTTGCCACAACCACTTGGGAGAGGGTCTGCACCTCAGGAAAACTGTTTCCGTGGGACGCCGGCTTTTTGCAAAGGGGTCTCAGGGCCGTGGGCCTCGGCTGTCCCTCCGGCTCCCCAAAGCACAGGGACGAGGTGAGGGGCTTAGACCATGCCTGGGCAATGTTGTTTCTTACACCTGGGTGTGTGGCATTTTGTTGAGCTGGCTACCCCCACTTGGGATAGGTGTTCCACAGCAAGCACCTATTGTTCGTCGGAAGCCGTTTTGCCCCAGGGGTCTCCGGGCTGTGTTCGTTGGGGTTGAACTCCTGCTAGCAAAACCGCCGGGTTGAGGGAAGGTTTCAGACTGTGCCTGGGCCCTGTGGTCTCTTCCAGGTCAGTGTATGGCATTTCCTTCCCCTTGCCACAGGCACCTGGGAGCATGTCTGCACGTGGAGAAAGACTTTCCCGTGGGAAGCCGGTTTTTGTCAAACGGGTCCCAGTGCTCTGCTCCTCTCTTTTCACTCCTGCTGCCAGAAGCCCAGGGAGGATGGGAGGGCTTAGAACATGGCTGGGCACTGTGGTTTCTTCCAGAGAAGTGGAGGGCATTTGCTTTACCTCGCCACAACCACTTGGGAGAGGGTCTACACCTCAGGAAAACTGTTTCTGTGGGAAGCCGGCTTTTTGCAAAGGGGTCTCAGGGCCGTGGGCCTCGGGTGTCCCTCCGGCTCCCCAAAGCACAGGGACGAGGTGAGGGGCTTAGACCATGCCTGGGCAATGTTGTTTCTTACACCTGGGTGTGTGGCATTTTGTTGAGCTGGCTACCCCCACTTGGGATAGGTGTTCCACAGCAAGCACCTATTGTTCGTCGGAAGCCGTTTTTGCCCCAGGGGTCTCCGGGCTGTGTTCGTTGGGGTTGAACTCCTGCTAGCAAAACCGCCGGGTTGAGGGAAGGGTTCAGACTGTGCCTGGGCCCTGTGGTCTCTTCCAGGTCAGTGTATGGCATTTCCTTCCCCTTGCCACAGGCACCTGGGGTCATGTCTGCACGTGGAGAAAGACTTTCCCGTGGGAAGCCGGTTTTTGTCAAACGGGTCCCAGTGCTCTGCTCCTCTCTTTTCACTCCTGCTGCCAGAAGCCCAGGGAGGATGGGAGGGCTTAGAACATGGCTGGGCACTGTGGTTTCTTCCAGAGAAGTGGAAGGCATTTGCTTTACCTTGCCACAACCACTTGGGAGAGGGTCTGCACCTCAGGAAAACTGTTTCCGTGGGACGCCGGCTTTTTGCAAAGGGGTCTCAGGGCCGTGGGCCTCGGCTGTCCCTCCGGCTCCCCAAAGCACAGGGACGAGGTGAGGGGCTTAGACCATGCCTGGGCAATGTTGTTTCTTACACCTGGGTGTGTGGCATTTTGTTGAGCTGGCTACCCCCACTTGGGATAGGTGTTCCACAGCAAGCACCTATTGTTCGTCGGAAGCCGTTTTGCCCCAGGGGTCTCCGGGCTGTGTTCGTTGGGGTTCAACTCCTGCTAGCAAAACCGCCGGGTTGAGGGAAGGGTTCAGACTGTGCCTGGGCCCTGTGGTCTCTTCCAGGTCAGTGTATGGCGTTTCCTTCCCCTTGCCCCAGGCACCTGGGAGCATGTCTGCACGTGGAGAAAGACTTTCCCGTGGGAAGCCGGTTATTGTCAAACGGGTCCCAGTACTCTGCTCCTCTCTTTTCACTCCGGCTGCCAGAAGCCCAGGGAGGATGGGAGGGCTTAGAACATGGCTGGGCACTGTGGTTTCTTCCAGAGAAGTGGAGGGCATTTGCTTTACCTTGCCACAACCACTTGGGAGAGGGTCTGCACCTCAGGAAAACTGTTTCCGTGGGAAGCCGGCTTTTTGCAAAGGGGTCTCAGGGCCGTGGGCCTCGGCTGTCCCTCCGGCTCCCCAAAGCACAGGGACGAGGTGAGGGGCTTAGACCATGCCTGGGCAATGTTGTTTCTTACACCTGGGTGTGTGGCATTTTGTTGAGCTGGCTACCCCCACTTGGGATAGGTGTTCCACAGCAAGCACCTATTGTTCGTCGGAAGCCGTTTTTGCCCCAGGGGTCTCCGGGCTGTGTTCGTTGGGGTTGAACTCCTGCTAGCAAAACCGCCGGGTTGAGGGAAGGGTTCAGACTGTGCCTGGGCCCTGTGGACTCTTCCAGGTCAGTGTATGGCATTTCCTTCCCCTTGCCACAGGCACCTGGGAGCATGTCTGCACGTGGAGAAAGACTTTCCCGTGGGAAGCCGGTTTTTGTCAAACGGGTCCCAGTGCTCTGCTCCTCTCTTTTCACTCCTGCTGCCAGAAGCCCAGGGAGGATGGGAGGGCTTAGAACATGGCTGGGCACTGTGGTTTCTTCCAGAGAAGTGGAGGGCATTTGCTTTACCTTGCCACAACCACTTGGGAGAGGGTCTGCACCTCAGGAAAACTGTTTCCGTGGGAAGCCGGCTTTTTGCAAAGGGGTCTCAGGGCCGTGGGCCTCGGCTGTCCCTCCGGCTCCCCAAAGCACAGGGACGAGGTGAGGGGCTTAGACCATGCCTGGGCAATGTTGTTTCTTACACCTGGGTGTGTGGCATTTTGTTGAGCTGGCTACCCCCACTTGGGATAGGTGTTCCACAGCAAGCACCTATTGTTCGTCGGAAGCCGTTTTTGCCCCAGGGGTCTCCGGGCTGTGTTCGTTGGGGTTGAACTCCTGCTAGCAAAACCGCCGGGTTGAGGGAAGGGTTCAGACTGTGCCTGGGCCCTGTGGTCTCTTCCAGGTCAGTGTATGGCATTTCCTTCCCCTTGCCACAGGCACCTGGGAGCATGTCTGCACGTGGAGAAAGACTTTCCCGTGGGAAGCCGGTTTTTGTCAAACGGTTCCCAGTGCTCTGCTCCTCTCTTTTCACTCCTGCTGCCAGAAGCCCAGGGAGGATGGGAGGGCTTAGAACATGGCTGGGCACTGTGGTTTCTTCCAGAGAAGTGGAAGGCATTTGCTTTACCTCGCCACAACCACTTGGGAGAGGGTCTGCACCTCAGGAAAACTGTTTCCGTGGGACGCCGGCTTTTTGCAAAGGGGTCTCAGGGCCGTGGGACTCGGCTGTCCCTCCGGCTCCCCAAAGCACAGGGACGAGGTGAGGGGCTTAGACCATGCCTGGGCAATGTTGTTTCTTACACCTGGGTGTGTGGCATTTTGTTGAGCTGGCTACCCCCACTTGGGATAGGTGTTCCACAGCAAGCACCTATTGTTCGTCGGAAGCCGTTTTGCCCCAGGGGTCTCCGGGCTGTGTTCGTTGGGGTTCAACTCCTGCTAGCAAAACCGCCGGGTTGAGGGAAGGGTTCAGACTGTGCCTGGGCCCTGTGGTCTCTTCCAGGTCAGTGTCTGGCATTTCCTTCCCCTTGCCACAGGCACCTGGGAGCATGTCTGCACGTGGAGAAAGACTTTCCCGTGGGAAGCCGGTTTTTGTCAAACGGGTCCCAGTGCTCTGCTCCTCTCTTTTCACTCCTGCTGCCAGAAGCCCAGGGAGGATGGGAGGGCTTAGAACATGGCTGGGCACTGTGGTTTCTTCCAGAGAAGTGGAGGGCATTTGCTTTACCTCGCCACAACCACTTGGGAGAGGGTCTGCACCTCAGGAAAACTGTTTCTGTGGGAAGCCGGCTTTTTGCAAAGGGGTCTCAGGGCCGTGGGCCTCGGCTGTCCCTCCGGCTCCCCAAAGCACAGGGACGAGGTGAGGGGCTTAGACCATGCCTGGGCAATGTTGTTTCTTACACCTGGGTGTGTGGCATTTTGTTGAGCTGGCTACCCCCACTTGGGATAGGTGTTCCACAGCAAGCACCTATTGTTCGTCGGAAGCCGTTTTTGCCCCAGGGGTCTCCGGGCTGTGTCGTTGGGGTTGAACTCCTGCTAGCAAAACCGCCGGGTTGAGGGAAGGGTTCAGACTGTGCCTGGGCCCTGTGGTCTCTTCCAGGTCAGTGTATGGCGTTTCCTTCCCCTTGCCCCAGGCACCTGGGAGCATGTCTGCACGTGGAGAAAGACTTTCCCGTGGGAAGCCGGTTTTTGTCAAACGGGTCCCAGTACTCTGCTCCTCTCTTTTCACTCCGGCTGCCAGAAGCCCAGGGAGGATGGGAGGGCTTAGAACATGGCTGGGCACTGTGGTTTCTTCCAGAGAAGTGGAGGGCATTTGCTTTACCTTGCCACAACCACTTGGGAGAGGGTCTGCACCTCAGGAAAACTGTTTCCGTGGGAAGCCGGCTTTTTGCAAAGGGGTCTCAGGGCCGTGGGCCTCGGCTGTCCCTCCGGCTCCCCAAAGCACAGGGACGAGGTGAGGGGCTTAGACCATGCCTGGGCAATGTTGTTTCTTACACCTGGGTGTGTGGCATTTTGTTGAGCTGGCTACCCCCACTTGGGATAGGTGTTCCACAGCAAGCACCTATTGTTCGTCGGAAGCCGTTTTTGCCCCAGGGGTCTCCGGGCTGTGTTCGTTGGGGTTGAACTCCTGCTAGCAAAACCGCCGGGTTGAGGGAAGGGTTCAGACTGTGCCTGGGCCCTGTGGTCTCTTCCAGGTCAGTGTATGGCATTTCCTTCCCCTTGCCACAGGCACCTGGGAGCATGTCTGCACGTGGAGAAAGACTTTCCCGTGGGAAGCCGGTTTTTGTCAAACGGGTCCCAGTGCTCTGCTCCTCTCTTTTCACTCCTGCTGCCAGAAGCCCAGGGAGGATGGGAGGGCTTAGAACATGGCTGGGCACTGTGGTTTCTTCCAGAGAAGTGGAGGGCATTTGCTTTACCTCGCCACAACCACTTGGGAGAGGGTCTGCACATCAGGAAAACTGTTTCCGTGGGAAGCCGGCTTTTTGCAAAGGGGTCTCAGGGCCGTGGGCCTCGGCTGTCCCTCCGGCTCCCCAAAGCACAGGGACGAGGTGAGGGGCTTAGACCATGCCTGGGCAATGTTGTTTCTTACACCTGGGTGTGTGGCATTTTGTTGAGCTGGCTACCCCCACTTGGGATAGGTGTTCCACAGCAAGCACCTATTGTTCGTCGGAAGCCGTTTTTGCCCCAGGGGTCTCCGGGCTGTGTTCGTTGGGGTTGAACTCCTGCTAGCAAAACTGCCGGGTTGAGGGAAGGGTTCAGACTGTGCCTGGGCCCTGTGGTCTCTTCCAGGTCAGTGTATGGCATTTCCTTCCCCTTGCCACAGGCACCTGGGAGCATGTCTGCACGTGGAGAAAGACTTTCCCGTGGGAAGCCGGTTTTTGTCAAACGGGTCCCAGTGCTCTGCTCCTCTCTTTTCACTCCTGCTGCCAGAACCCCAGGGAGGATGGGAGGGCTTAGAACATGGCTGGGCACTGTGGTTTCTTCCAGAGAAGTGGAAGGCATTTGCTTTACCTCGCCACAACCACTTGGGAGAGGGTCTGCACCTCAGGAAAACTGTTTCCGTGGGACGCCGGCTTTTTGCAAAGGGGTCTCAGGGCCGTGGGCCTCGGCTGTCCCTCCGGCTCCCCAAAGCACAGGGACGAGGTGAGGGGCTTAGACCATGCCTGGGCAATGTTGTTTCTTACACCTGGGTGTGTGGCATTTTTTTGAGCTGGCTACCCCCACTTGGGATAGGTGTTCCACAGCAAGCACCTATTGTTCGTCGGAAGCCGTTTTTGCCCCAGGGGTCTCCGGGCTGTGTCGTTGGGGTTGAACTCCTGCTAGCAAAACCGCCGGGTTGAGGGAAGGGTTCAGACTGTGCCTGGGCCCTGTGGTCTCTTCCAGGTCAGTGTATGGCGTTTCCTTCCCCTTGCCCCAGGCACCTGGGAGCATGTCTGCACGTGGAGAAAGACTTTCCCGTGGGAAGCCGGTTTTTGTCAAACGGGTCCCAGTACTCTGCTCCTCTCTTTTCACTCCGGCTGCCAGAAGCCCAGGGAGGATGGGAGGGCTTAGAACATGGCTGGGCACTGTGGTTTCTTCCAGAGAAGTGGAGGGCATTTGCTTTACCTTGCCACAACCACTTGGGAGAGGGTCTGCACCTCAGGAAAACTGTTTCCGTGGGAAGCCGGGTTTTTGCAAAGGGGTCTCAGGGCCGTGAGCCTCGGGTGTCCCTCCGGCTCGCCAAAGCACAGGGACGAGGTGAGGGGCTTAGACCATGCCTGGGCAATGTTGTTTCTTACACCTGGGTGTGTGGCATTTTGTTGAGCTGGCTACCCCCACTTGGGATAGGCGTTCCACAGCAAGCACCTATTGTTCGTCGGAAGCCGTTTTTGGCCCAGGGGTCTCCGGGCTGTGTTCGTTGGGGTTGAACTCCTGCTAGCAAAACCGCCGGGTTGAGGGAAGGGTTCAGACTGTGCCTGTGCCCTGTGGTCTCTTCCAGGTCAGTGTATGGCATTTCCTTCCCCTTGCCACAGGCACCTGGGAGCATGTCTGCACGTGGAGAAAGACTTTCCCGTGGGAAGCCGGTTTTTGTCAAACGGGTCCCAGTGCTCTGCTCCTCTCTTTTCACTCCTGCTGCCAGAAGCCCAGGGAGGATTGGAGGGCTTAGAACATGGCTGGGCACTGTGGTTTCTTCCAGAGAAGTGGAGGGCATTTGCTTTACCTTGCCACAACCACTTGGGAGAGGGTCTGCACCTCAGGAAAACTGTTTCCGTGGGAAGCCGGCTTTTTGCAAAGGGGTCTCAGGGCCGTGGGCCTCGGGTGTCCCTCCGGCTCCCCAAAGAACAGGGACGAGGTGAGGGGCTTAGACCATGCCTGGGCAATGTTGTTTCTTACACCTGGGTGTGTGGCATTTTGTTGAGCTGGCTACCCCCACTTGGGATAGGTGTTCCACAGCAAGCACCTATTGTTCGTCGGAAGCCGTTTTTGCCCCAGGGGTCTCCGGGCTGTGTTCGTTGGGGTTGAACTCCTGCTAGCAAAACCGCCGGGTTGAGGGAAGGGTTCAGACTGTGCCTGGGACCTGTGGTCTCTTCCAGGTCAGTGTATGGCATTTCCTTCCCCTTGCCACAGGCACCTGGGAGCATGTCTGCACGTGGAGAAAGACTTTCCCGTGGGAAGCAGGGTTTTGTCAAACGGGTCCCAGTGCTCTGCTCCTCTCTTTTCACTCCGGCTGCCAGAAGCCCAGGGAGATTGGGAGGGCTTAGAACATGGCTGGGCACTGTGGTTTCTTCCAGAGAAGTGGAGGGCATTTGCATTACCTTGCCACAACCACTTGGGAGAAGGTCTGCACCCCAGGAAAACTGTTTCCGTGGGAAGCCGGCTTTTTGCAAAGGGGTCTCAGGGCCGTGGGCCTCGGCTGTCCCTCCGGCTCCCCAAAGCACAGGGACGAGGTGAGGGGCTTAGACCATGCCTGGGCAATGTTGTTTCTTACACCTGGGTGTGTGGCATTTTGTTGAGCTGGCTACCCCCACTTGGGATAGGTGTTCCACAGCAAGCACCTATTGTTCGTCGGAAGCCGTTTTTGCCCCAGGGGTCTCCGGGCTGTGTTCGTTGGGGTTGAACTCCTGCTAGCAAAACCGCCGGGTTGAGGGAAGGGTTCAGACTGTGCCTGGGCCCTGTGGTCTCTTCCAGGTCAGTGTCTGGCATTTCCTTCCCCTTGCCACAGGCACCTGGGAGCATGTCTGCACGTGGAGAAAGACTTTCCCGTGGGAAGCCGGTTTTTGTCAAACGGGTCCCAGTGCTCTGCTCCTCTCTTTTCACTCCTGCTGCCAGAAGCCCAGGGAGGATGGGAGGGCTTAGAACATGGCTGGGCACTGTGGTTTCTTCCAGAGAAGTGGAGGGCATTTGCTTTACCTTGCCACAACCACTTGGGAGAGGGTCTGCACCTCAGGAAAACTATTTCCGTGGGAAGCCGGCTTTTTGCAAAGGGGTCTCAGGGCCGTGGGCCTCGGCTGTCCCTCCGGCTCCCCAAAGCACAGGGACGAGGTGAGGGGCTTAGACCATGCCTGGGCAATGTTGTTTCTTACACCTGGGTGTGTGGCATTTTGTTGAGCTGGCTACCCCCACTTGGGATAGGTGTTCCACAGCAAGCACCTATTGTTCGTCGGAAGCCGTTTTTGCCCCAGGGGTCTCCGGGCTGTGTTCGTTGGGGTTGAACTCCTGCTAGCAAAACCGCCGGGTTGAGGGAAGGGTTCAGACTGTGCCTGGGCCCTGTGGTCTCTTCCAGGTCAGTGTATGGCATTTCCTTCCCCTTGCCACAGGCACCTGGGAGCATGTCTGCACGTGGAGAAAGACTTTCCCGTGGGAAGCCGGTTTTTGTCAAACGGGTCCCAGTACTCTGCTCCTCTCTTTTCACTCCTGCTGCCAGAAGCCCAGGGAGGATGGGAGGGCTTAGAACATGGCTGGGCACTGTGGTTTCTTCCAGAGAAGTGGAAGGCATTTGCTTTACCTTGCCACAACCACTTGGGAGAGGGTCTGCACCTCAGGAAAACTGTTTCCGTGGGACGCCGGCTTTTTGCAAAGTGGTCTCAGGGCCGTGGGCCTCGGCTGTCCCTCCGGCTCCCCAAAGCACAGGGACGAGGTGAGGGGCTTAGACCATGCCTGGGCAATGTTGTTTCTTACACCTGGGTGTGTGGCATTTTGTTGAGCTGGCTACCCCCACTTGGGATAGGTGTTCCACAGCAAGCACCTATTGTTCGTCGGAAGCCGTTTTTGCCCCAGGGGTCTCCGGGCTGTGTTCGTTGGGGTTGAACTCCTGCTAGCAAAACCGCCGGGTTGAGGGAAGGGTTCAGACTGTGCCTGGGCCCTGTGGTCTCTTCCAGGTCAGTGTATGGCATTTCCTTCCCCTTGCCACAGGCACCTGGGAGCATGTCTGCACGTGGAGAAAGACTTTCCCGTGGGAAGCCGGTTTTTGTCAAACGGTTCCCACTGCTCTGCTCCTCTCTTTTCACTCCTGCTGCCAGAAGCCCAGGGAGGATGGGAGGGCTTAGAACATGGCTGGGCACTGTGGTTTCTTCCAGAGAAGTGGAAGGCATTTGCTTTACCTCGCCACAACCACTTGGGAGAGGGTCTGCACCTCAGGAAAACTGTTTCCGTGGGACGCCGGCTTTTTGCAAAGGGGTCTCAGGGCCGTGGGCCTCGGCTGTCCCTCCGGCTCCCCAAAGCACAGGGACGAGGTGAGGGGCTTAGACCATGCCTGGGCAATGTTGTTTCTTACACCTGGGTGTGTGGCATTTTGTTGAGCTGGCTACCCCCACTTGGGATAGGTGTTCCACAGCAAGCACCTATTGTTCGTCGGAAGCCGTTTTGCCCCAGGGGTCTCCGGGCTGTGTTCGTTGGGGTTCAACTCCTGCTAGCAAAACCGCCGGGTTGAGGGAAGGGTTCAGACTGTGCCTGGGCCCTGTGGTCTCTTCCAGGTCAGTGTCTGGCATTTCCTTCCCCTTGCCACAGGCACCTGGGAGCATGTCTGCACGTGGAGAAAGACTTTCCCGTGGGAAGCCGGTTTTTGTCAAACGGGTCCCAGTGCTCTGCTCCTCTCTTTTCACTCCTGCTGCCAGAAGCCCAGGGAGGATGGGAGGGCTTAGAACATGGCTGGGCACTGTGGTTTCTTCCAGAGAAGTGGAGGGCATTTGCTTTACCTCGCCACAACCACTTGGGAGAGGGTCTGCACCTCAGGAAAACTGTTTCTGTGGGAAGCCGGCTTTTTGCAAAGGGGTCTCAGGGCCGTGGGCCTCGGCTGTCCCTCCGGCTCCCCAAAGCACAGGGACGAGGTGAGGGGCTTAGACCATGCCTGGGCAATGTTGTTTCTTACACCTGGGTGTGTGGCATTTTGTTGAGCTGGCTACCCCCACTTGGGATAGGTGTTCCACAGCAAGCACCTATTGTTCGTCGGAAGCCGTTTTTGCCCCAGGGGTCTCCGGGCTGTGTCGTTGGGGTTGAACTCCTGCTAGCAAAACCGCCGGGTTGAGGGAAGGGTTCAGACTGTGCCTGGGCCCTGTGGTCTCTTCCAGGTCAGTGTATGGCGTTTCCTTCCCCTTGCCCCAGGCACCTGGGAGCATGTCTGCACGTGGAGAAAGACTTTCCCGTGGGAAGCCGGTTTTTGTCAAACGGGTCCCAGTACTCTGCTCCTCTCTTTTCACTCCGGCTGCCAGAAGCCCAGGGAGGATGGGAGGGCTTAGAACATGGCTGGGCACTGTGGTTTCTTCCAGAGAAGTGGAGGGCATTTGCTTTACCTTGCCACAACCACTTGGGAGAGGGTCTGCACCTCAGGAAAACTGTTTCCGTGGGAAGCCGGCTTTTTGCAAAGGGGTCTCAGGGCCGTGGGCCTCGGCTGTCCCTCCGGCTCCCCAAAGCACAGGGACGAGGTGAGGGGCTTAGACCATGGCTGGGCAATGTTGTTTCTTACACCTGGGTGTGTGGCATTTTGTTGAGCTGGCTACCCCCACTTGGGATAGGTGTTCCACAGCAAGCACCTATTGTTCGTCGGAAGCCGTTTTTGCCCCAGGGGTCTCCGGGCTGTGTTCGTTGGGGTTGAACTCCTGCTAGCAAAACCGCCGGGTTGAGGGAAGGGTTCAGACTGTGCCTGGGCCCTGTGGTCTCTTCCAGGTCAGTGTATGGCATTTCCTTCCCCTTGCCACAGGCACCTGGGAGCATGTCTGCACGTGGAGAAAGACTTTCCCGTGGGAAGCCGGTTTTTGTCAAACGGTTCCCAGTGCTCTGCTCCTCTCTTTTCACTCCTGCTGCCAGAAGCCCAGGGAGGATGGGAGGGCTTAGAACATGGCTGGGCACTGTGGTTTCTTCCAGAGAAGTGGAGGGCATTTGCTTTACCTTGCCACAACCACTTGGGAGAGGGTCTGCACCTCAGGAAAACTGTTTCCGTGGGAAGCCGGCTTTTTGCAAAGGGGTCTCAGGGCCGTGGGCCTCGGCTGTCCCTCCGGCTCCCCAAAGCACAGGGACGAGGTGAGGGGCTTAGACCATGCCTGGGCAATGTTGTTTCTTACACCTGGGTGTGTGGCATTTTGTTGAGCTGGCTACCCCCACTTGGGATAGGTGTTCCACAGCAAGCACCTATTGTTCGTCGGAAGCCGTTTTTGCCCCAGGGGTCTCCGGGCTGTGTTCGTTGGGGTTGAACTCCTGCTAGCAAAACCGCCGGGTTGAGGGAAGGGTTCAGACTGTGCCTGGGCCCTGTGGTCTCTTCCAGGTCAGTGTATGGCATTTCCTTCCCCTTGCCACAGGCACCTGGGAGCATGTCTGCACGTGGAGAAAGACTTTCCCGTGGGAAGCCGGTTTTTGTCAAACGGGTCCCAGTGCTCTGCTCCTCTCTTTTCACTCCTGCTGCCAGAAGCCCAGGGAGGATGGGAGGGCTTAGAACATGGCTGGGCACTGTGGTTTCTTCCAGAGAAGTGGAGGGCATTTGCTTTACCTTGCCACAACCACTTGGGAGAGGGTCTGCACCTCAGGAAAACTCTTTCCGTGGGAAGCCGGCTTTTTGCAAAGGGTTCTCAGGGCCGTGGGCCTCGGGTGTCCCTCCGGCTCCCCAAAGCACAGGGACGAGGTGAGGGGCTTAGACCATGCCTGGGCAATGTTGTTTCTTACACCTGGGTGTGTGGCATTTTGTTGAGCTGGCTACCCCCACTTGGGATAGGTGTTCCACAGCAAGCACCTATTGTTCGTCGGAAGCCGTTTTTGCCCCAGGGGTCTCCGGGCTGTGTTCGTTGGGGTTGAACTCCTGCTAGCAAAACCGCCGGGTTGAGGGAAGGGTTCAGACTGTGCCTGGGCCCTGTGGTCTCTTCCAGGTCAGTGTATGGCATTTCCTTCCCCTTGCCACAGGCACCTGGGCGCATGTCTGCACGTGGAGAAAGACTTTCCCGTGGGAAGCAGGGTTTTGTCAAACGGGTCCCAGTGCTCTGCTCCTCTCTTTTCACTCCTGCTGCCAGAAGCCCAGGGAGATTGGGAGGGCTTAGAACATGGCTGGGCACTGTGGTTTCTTCCAGAGAAGTGGACGGCATTTGCATTACCTTGCCACAACCACTTGTGAGAAGGTCTGCACCCCAGGAAAACTGTTTCCGTGGGAAGCCGGCTTTTTGTAAAGGGGTCTCAGGGCCGTGGGCCTCGGCTGTCCCTCCGGCTCCCCAAAGCACAGGGACGAGGTGAGGGGCTTAGACCATGCCTGGGCAATGTTGTTTCTTACACCTGGGTGTGTGGCATTTTGTTGAGCTGGCTACCCCCACTTGGGATAGGTGTTCCACAGCAAGCACCTATTGTTCGTCGGAAGCCGTTTTTGCCCCAGGGGTCTCCGGGCTGTGTTCGTTGGGGTTGAACTCCTGCTAGCAAAACCGCCGGGTTGAGGGAAGGGTTCAGACTGTGCCTGGGCCCTGTGGTCTCTTCCAGGTCAGTGTATGGCATTTCCTTCCCCTTGCCACAGGCACCTGGGAGCAGGTCTGCACGTGGAGAAAGACTTTCCCGTGGGAAGCCAGTTTTTGTCAAACGGGTCCCAGTGCTCTGCTCCTCTCTTTTCACTCCTGCTGCCAGAAGCCCAGGGAGGATGGGAGGGCTTAGAACATGGCTGGGCACTGTGGTTTCTTCCAGAGAAGTGGAAGGCATTTGCTTTACCTTGCCACAACCACTTGGGAGAGGGTCTGCACCTCAGGAAAACTGTTTCCGTGGGACGCCGGCTTTTTGCAAAGGGGTCTCAGGGCCGTGGGCCTCGGCTGTCCCTCCGGCTCCCCAAAGCACAGGGACGAGGTGAGGGGCTTAGACCATGCCTGGGCAATGTTGTTTCTTACACCTGGGTGTGTGGCATTTTGTTGAGCTGGCTACCCCCACTTGGGATAGGTGTTCCACAGCAAGCACCTATTGTTCGTCGGAAGCCGTTTTTGCCCCAGGGGTCTCCGGGCTGTGTTCGTTGGGGTTGAACTCCTGCTAGCAAAACCGCCGGGTTGAGGGAAGGGTTCAGACTGTGCCTGGGCCCTGTGGTCTCTTCCAGGTCAGTGTATGGCATTTCCTTCCCCTTGCCACAGGCACCTGGGAGCATGTCTGCACGTGGAGAAAGACTTTCCCGTGGGAAGCCGGTTTCTGTCAAACGGGTCCCAGTGCTCTGCTCCTCTCTTTTCACTCCTGCTGCCAGAAGCCCAGGGAGGATGGGAGGGCTTAGAACATGGCTGGGCACTGTGGTTTCTTCCAGAGAAGTGGAGGGCATTTGCTTTACCTCGCCACAACCACTTGGGAGAGGGTCTGCACCTCAGGAAAACTGTTTCTGTGGGAAGCCGGCTTTTTGCAAAGGGGTCTCAGGGCCGTGGGCCTCGGGTGTCCCTCCGGCTCCCCAAAGCACAGGGACGAGGTGAGGGGCTTAGACCATGCCTGGGCAATGTTGTTTCTTACACCTGGGTGTGTGGCATTTTGTTGAGCTGGCTACCCCCACTTGGGATAGGTGTTCCACAGCAAGCACCTATTGTTCGTCGGAAGCCGTTTTTGCCCCAGGGGTCTCCGGGCTGTGTTCGTTGGGGTTGAACTCCTGCTAGCAAAACCGCCGGGTTGAGGGAAGGGTTCAGACTGTGCCTGGGCCCTGTGGTCTCTTCCAGGTCAGTGTATGGCATTTCCTTCCCCTTGCCACAGGCACCTGGGAGCATGTCTGCACGTGGAGAAAGACTTTCCCGTGGGAAGCCGGTTTTTGTCAAACGGGTCCCAGTGCTCTGCTCCTCTCTTTTCACTCCTGCTGCCAGAACCCCAGGGAGGATGGGAGGGCTTAGAACATGGCTGGGCACTGTGGTTTCTTCCAGAGAAGTGGAAGGCATTTGCTTTACCTCGCCACAACCACTTGGGAGAGGGTCTGCACCTCAGGAAAACTGTTTCCGTGGGACGCCGGCTTTTTGCAAAGGGGTCTCAGGGCCGTGGGCCTCGGCTGTCCCTCCGGCATCCGAAAGCACAGGGACGAGGTGAGGGGCTTAGACCATGCCTGGGCAATGTTGTTTCTTACACCTGGGTGTGTGGCATTTTGTTGAGCTGGCTACCCCCACTTGGGATAGGTGTTCCACAGCAAGCACCTATTGTTCGTCGGAAGCCGTTTTGCCCCAGGGGTCTCCGGGCTGTGTTCGTTGGGGTTCAACTCCTGCTAGCAAAACCGCCGGGTTGAGGGAAGGGTTCAGACTGTGCCTGGGCCCTGTGGTCTCTTCCAGGTCAGTGTATGGCATTTCCTTCCCCTTGCCACAGGCACCTGGGAGCATGTCTGCACGTGGAGAAAGACTTTCCCGTGGGAAGCCGGTTTTTGTCAAACGGGTCCCAGTGCTCTGCTCCTCTCTTTTCACTCCTGCTGCCAGAAGCCCAGGGAGGATGGGAGGGCTTAGAACATGGCTGGGCACTGTGGTTTCTTCCAGAGAAGTGGAGGGCATTTGCTTTACCTCGCCACAACCACTTGGGAGAGGGTCTGCACCTCAGGAAAACTGTTTCTGTGGGAAGCCGGCTTTTTGCAAAGGGGTCTCAGGGCCGTGGGCCTCGGGTGTCCCTCCGGCTCCCCAAAGCACAGGGACGAGGTGAGGGGCTTAGACCATGCCTGGGCAATGTTGTTTCTTACACCTGGGTGTGTGGCATTTTGTTGAGCTGGCTACCCCCACTTGGGATAGGTGTTCCACAGCAAGCACCTATTGTTCGTTGGAAGCCGTTTTTGCCCCAGGGGTCTCCGGGTTGTGTCGTTGGGGTTGAACTCCTGCTAGCAAAACCGCCGGGTTGAGGGAAGGGTTCAGACTGTGCCTGGGCCCTGTGGTCTCTTCCAGGTCAGTGTATGGCGTTTCCTTCCCCTTGCCCCAGGCACCTGGGAGCATGTCTGCACGTGGAGAAAGACTTTCCCGTGGGAAGCCGGTTTTTGTCAAACGGGTCCCAGTACTCTGCTCCTCTCTTTTCACTCCGGCTGCCAGAAGCCCAGGGAGGATGGGAGGGCTTAGAACATGGCTGGGCACTGTGGTTTCTTCCAGAGAAGTGGAGGGCATTTGCTTTACCTTGCCACAACCACTTGGGAGAGGGTCTGCACCTCAGGAAAACTGTTTCCGTGGGAAGCCGGCTTTTTGCAAAGGGGTCTCAGGGCCGTGGGCCTCGGCTGTCCCTCCGGCTCCCCAAAGCACAGGGACGAGGTGAGGGGCTTAGACCATGGCTGGGCAATGTTGTTTCTTACACCTGGGTGTGTGGCATTTTGTTGAGCTGGCTACCCCCACTTGGGATAGGTGTTCCACAGCAAGCACCTATTGTTCGTCGGAAGCCGTTTTTGCCCCAGGGGTCTCCGGGCTGTGTTCGTTGGGGTTGAACTCCTGCTAGCAAAACCGCCGGGTTGAGGGAAGGGTTCAGACTGTGCCTGGGCCCTGTGGTCTCTTCCAGGTCAGTGTATGGCATTTCCTTCCCCTTGCCACAGGCACCTGGGAGCATGTCTGCACGTGGAGAAAGACTTTCCCGTGGGAAGCCGGTTTTTGTCAAACGGGTCCCAGTGCTCTGCTCCTCTCTTTTCACTCCTGCTGCCAGAAGCCCAGGGAGGATGGGAGGGCTTAGAACATGGCTGGGCACTGTGGTTTCTTCCAGAGAAGTGGAGGGCATTTGCTTTACCTTGCCACAACCACTTGGGAGAGGGTCTGCACCTCAGGAAAACTGTTTCCGTGGGAAGCCGTGTTTTTGCAAAGGGGTCTCAGGGCCGTGATACTCGGGTGTCCCTCCGGCTCCCCAAAGCACAGGGACGAGGTGAGGGGCTTAGACCATGCCTGGGCAATGTTGTTTCTTACACCTGGGTGTGTGGCATTTTGTTGAGCTGGCTACCCCCACTTGGGATAGGTGTTCCACAGCAAGCACCTATTGTTCGTCGGAAGCCGTTTTTGCCCCAGGGGTCTCCGGGCTGTGTTCGTTGGGGTTGAACTCCTGCTAGCAAAACCGCCGGGTTGAGGGAAGGGTTCAGACTGTGCCTGGGCCCTGTGGTCTCTTCCAGGTCAGTGTATGGCATTTCCTTCCCCTTGCCACAGGCACCTGGGAGCATGTCTGCACGTGGAGAAAGACTTTCCCGTGGGAAGCCGGGTTTTGTCAAACGGGTCCCAGTGCTCTGCTCCTCTCTTCTCACTCCTGCTGCCAGAAGCCCAGGGAGGATGGGAGGGCTTAGAACATGGCTGGGCACTGTGGTTTCTTCCAGAGAAGTGGAGGGCATTTGCTTTACCTTGCCACAACCACTTGGGAGAGGGTCTGCACCTCAGGAAAACTGTTTCCGTGGGAAGCCGGCTTTTTCAATGGGGTCTCAGGGCCGTTGGCCTTGGGTGTCCCTCCGGCTCCCCAAAGCACAGGGACGAGGTGAGGGGCTTAGACCATGCCTGGGCAATGTTGTTTCTTACACCTGGGTGTGTGGCATTTTGTTGAGCTGGCTACCCCCACTTGGGATAGGTGTTCCACAGCAAGCACCTATTGTTCGTCGGAAGCCGTTTTTACCCCAGGGGTCTCCGGGCTGTGTTCGTTGGGGTTGAACTCCTGCTAGCAAAACCGCCGGGTTGAGGGAAGGGTTCAGACTGTGCCTGGGCCCTGTGGTCTCTTCCAGGTCAGTGTATGGCATTTCCTTCCCCTTGCCACAGGCACCTGGGAGCATGTCTGCACGTGGAGAAAGACTTTCCCGTGGGAAGCCGGTTTTTGTCAAACGGGTCCCAGTGCTCTGCTCCTCTCTTTTCACTCCTGCTGCCAGAAGCCCATGGAGGATGGGAGGGCTTAGAACATGGCTGGGCACTGTGGTTTCTTCCAGAGAAGTGGAGGGCATTTGCGTTACCTTGCCACAACCACTTGGGAGAGGGTCTGCACCTCAGGAAAACTGTTTCTGTGGGAAGCCGGGTTTTTGCAAAGGGGTCTCAGGGCCGTGGGCCTCGGCTGTCCCTCCGGCTCCCCAAAGCACAGGGACGAGGTGAGGGGCTTAGACCATGCCTGGGCAATGTTGTTTCTTACACCTGGGTGTGTGGCATTTTGTTGAGCTGGCTACCCCCACTTGGGATAGGTGTTCCACAGCAAGCACCTATTGTTCGTCGGAAGCCGTTTTTGCCCCAGGGGTCTCTGGGCTGTCTTCGTTGGGGTTGAACTCCTGCTAGCAAAACCGCCGGGTTGAGGGAAGGGTTCAGACTGTGCCTGGGCCCTGTGGTCTCTTCCAGGAGAGTGTATGGCATTTCCTTCCCCTTGCCACAAGCACCTGGGAGCATGTCTGCACGTGGAGAAAGACTTTCCCGTGGGAAGCAGGGTTTTGTCAAACGGGTCCCAGTGCTCTGCTCCTCTCTTTTCACTCCTGCTGCCAGAAGCCCAGGGAGATTGGGAGGGCTTAGAACAGGGCTGGGCACTGTGGTTTCTTCCAGAGAAGTGGAGGGCATTTGCTTTACCTTGCCACAACCACTTGTGAGAAGGTCTGCACCCCAGGAAAACTGTTTCCGTGGGAAGCCGGCTTTTTGCAAAGGGGTCTCAGGGCCGTGGGCCTCGGCTGTCCCTCCGGCTCCCCAAAGCACAGGGACGAGGTGAGGGGCTTAGACCATGCCTGGGCAATGTTTTTTCTTACACCTGGGTGTGTGGCATTTTTTGAGCTGGCAACCCCCACTTGGGATAGGTGTTCCACAGCAAGCACCTATTGTTCGTCGGAAGCCGTTTTTGCCCCAGGGGTCTCCGGGCTGTGTTCGTTGGGGTTGAACTCCTGCTAGCAAAACCGCCGGGTTGAGGGAAGGGTTCAGACTGTGCCTGGGCCCTGTGGTCTCTTCCAGGTCAGTGTATGGCATTTCCTTCCCCTTGCCACAGGCACCTGGGAGCATGTCTGCACGTGGAGAAAGACTTTCCCATGGGAAGCAGGGTTTTTGTCAAACGGGTCCCAGTGCTCTGCTCCTCTCTTTTCACTCCTGCTGCCAGAAGCCCAGGGAGGATGGGAGGGCTTAGAACATGGCTGGGCACTGTGGTTTCTTCCAGAGAAGTGGAGGGCATTTGCTTTACCTTGCCACAACCACTTGGGATAGGGTCTGCACCTCAGGAAAACTGTTTCCGTGGGAAGCCGGCTTTTTGCAAAGGGGTCTCAGGGCCGTAGGCCTCGGGTGTCCCTCCGGCTCCCCAAAGCACAGGGACGAGGTGAGGGGCTTAGACCATGCCTGGGCAATGTTGTTTCTTACACCTGGGTGTGTGGCATTTTGTTGAGCTGGCTACCCCCACTTGGGATAGGTGTTCCACAGCAAGCACCTATTGTTCGTCGGGGGCCGTTTTTGCCCCAGGGGTCTCCGGGCTGTGTCGTTGGGGTTGAACTCCTGCTAGCAAAACCGCCGGGTTGAGGGAAGGGTTCAGACTGTGCCTGGGCCCTGTGGTCTCTTCCAGGTCAGTGTATGGCGTTTCCTTCCCCTTGCCCCAGGCACCTGGGAGCATGTCTGCACGTGGAGAAAGACTTTCCCGTGGGAAGCCGGTTTTTGTCAAACGGGTCCCAGTACTCTGCTCCTCTCTTTTCACTCCGGCTGCCAGAAGCCCAGGGAGGATGGGAGGGCTTAGAACATGGCTGGGCACTGTGGTTTCTTCTAGAGAAGTGGAGGGCATTTGCTTTACCTTGCCACAACCACTTGGGAGAGGGTCTGCACCTCAGGAAAACTGTTTCCGTGGGAAGCCGGGTTTTTGCAAAGGGGTCTCAAGGCCGTGAGCCTCGGGTGTCCCTCCGGCTCGCCAAAGCACAGGGACGAGGTGAGGGGCTTAGACCATGCCTGGGCAATGTTGTTTCTTACACCTGGGTGTGTGGCATTTTGTTGAGCTGGCTACCCCCACTTGGGATAGGTGTTCCACAGCAAGCACCTATTGTTCGTCGGAAGCCGTTTTGCCCCAGGGGTCTCCGGGCTGTGTTCGTTGGGGTTGAACTCCTGCTAGCAAAACCGCCGGGTTGAGGGAAGGTTTCAGACTGTGCCTGGGCCCTGTGGTCTCTTCCAGGTCAGTGTATGGCATTTCCTTCCCCTTGCCACAGGCACCTGGGAGCATGTCTGCACGTGGAGAAAGACTTTCCCGTGGGAAGCCGGTTTTTGTCAAACGGGTCCCAGTGCTCTGCTCCTCTCTTTTCACTCCTGCTGCCAGAAGCCCAGGGAGGATGGGAGGGCTTAGAACATGGCTGGGCACTGTGGTTTCTTCCAGAGAAGTGGAGGGCATTTGCTTTACCTCGCCACAACCACTTGGGAGAGGGTCTACACCTCAGGAAAACTGTTTCTGTGGGAAGCCGGCTTTTTGCAAAGGGGTCTCAGGGCCGTGGGCCTCGGGTGTCCCTCCGGCTCCCCAAAGCACAGGGACGAGGTGAGGGGCTTAGACCATGCCTGGGCAATGTTGTTTCTTACACCTGGGTGTGTGGCATTTTGTTGAGCTGGCTACCCCCACTTGGGATAGGTGTTCCACAGCAAGCACCTATTGTTCGTCGGAAGCCGTTTTTGCCCCAGGGGTCTCCGGGCTGTGTTCGTTGGGGTTGAACTCCTGCTAGCAAAACCGCCGGGTTGAGGGAAGGGTTCAGACTGTGCCTGGGCCCTGTGGTCTCTTCCAGGTCAGTGTATGGCATTTCCTTCCCCTTGCCACAGGCACCTGGGGTCATGTCTGCACGTGGAGAAAGACTTTCCCGTGGGAAGCCGGTTTTTGTCAAACGGGTCCCAGTGCTCTGCTCCTCTCTTTTCACTCCTGCTGCCAGAAGCCCAGGGAGGATGGGAGGGCTTAGAACATGGCTGGGCACTGTGGTTTCTTCCAGAGAAGTGGAAGGCATTTGCTTTACCTTGCCACAACCACTTGGGAGAGGGTCTGCACCTCAGGAAAACTGTTTCCGTGGGACGCCGGCTTTTTGCAAAGGGGTCTCAGGGCCGTGGGCCTCGGCTGTCCCTCCGGCTCCCCAAAGCACAGGGACGAGGTGAGGGGCTTAGACCATGCCTGGGCAATGTTGTTTCTTACACCTGGGTGTGTGGCATTTTGTTGAGCTGGCTACCCCCACTTGGGATAGGTGTTCCACAGCAAGCACCTATTGTTCGTCGGAAGCCGTTTTGCCCCAGGGGTCTCCGGGCTGTGTTCGTTGGGGTTCAACTCCTGCTAGCAAAACCGCCGGGTTGAGGGAAGGGTTCAGACTGTGCCTGGGCCCTGTGGTCTCTTCCAGGTCAGTGTATGGCGTTTCCTTCCCCTTGCCCCAGGCACCTGGGAGCATGTCTGCACGTGGAGAAAGACTTTCCCGTGGGAAGCCGGTTATTGTCAAACGGGTCCCAGTACTCTGCTCCTCTCTTTTCACTCCGGCTGCCAGAAGCCCAGGGAGGATGGGAGGGCTTAGAACATGGCTGGGCACTGTGGTTTCTTCCAGAGAAGTGGAGGGCATTTGCTTTACCTAGCCACAACCACTTGGGAGAGGGTCTGCACCTCAGGAAAACTGTTTCCGTGGGAAGCCGGCTTTTTGCAAAGGGGTCTCAGGGCCGTGGGCCTCGGCTGTCCCTCCGGCTCCCCAAAGCACAGGGACGAGGTGAGGGGCTTAGACCATGCCTGGGCAATGTTGTTTCTTACACCTGGGTGTGTGGCATTTTGTTGAGCTGGCTACCCCCACTTGGGATAGGTGTTCCACAGCAAGCACCTATTGTTCGTCGGAAGCCGTTTTTGCCCCAGGGGTCTCCGGGCTGTGTTCGTTGGGGTTGAACTCCTGCTAGCAAAACCGCCGGGTTGAGGGAAGGGTTCAGACTGTGCCTGGGCCCTGTGGACTCTTCCAGGTCAGTGTATGGCATTTCCTTCCCCTTGCCACAGGCACCTGGGAGCATGTCTGCACGTGGAGAAAGACTTTCCCGTGGGAAGCCGGTTTTTGTCAAACGGGTCCCAGTGCTCTGCTCCTCTCTTTTCACTCCTGCTGCCAGAAGCCCAGGGAGGATGGGAGGGCTTAGAACATGGCTGGGCACTGTGGTTTCTTCCAGAGAAGTGGAGGGCATTTGCTTTACCTTGCCACAACCACTTGGGAGAGGGTCTGCACCTCAGGAAAACTGTTTCCGTGGGAAGCCGGCTTTTTGCAAAGGGGTCTCAGGGCCGTGGGCCTCGGCTGTCCCTCCGGCTCCCCAAAGCACAGGGACGAGGTGAGGGGCTTAGACCATGCCTGGGCAATGTTGTTTCTTACACCTGGGTGTGTGGCATTTTGTTGAGCTGGCTACCCCCACTTGGGATAGGTGTTCCACAGCAAGCACCTATTGTTCGTCGGAAGCCGTTTTTGCCCCAGGGGTCTCCGGGCTGTGTTCGTTGGGGTTGAACTCCTGCTAGCAAAACCGCCGGGTTGAGGGAAGGGTTCAGACTGTGCCTGGGCCCTGTGGTCTCTTCCAGGTCAGTGTATGGCATTTCCTTCCCCTTGCCACAGGCACCTGGGAGCATGTCTGCACGTGGAGAAAGACTTTCCCGTGGGAAGCCGGTTTTTGTCAAACGGTTCCCAGTGCTCTGCTCCTCTCTTTTCACTCCTGCTGCCAGAAGCCCAGGGAGGATGGGAGGGCTTAGAACATGGCTGGGCACTGTGGTTTCTTCCAGAGAAGTGGAAGGCATTTGCTTTACCTCGCCACAACCACTTGGGAGAGGGTCTGCACCTCAGGAAAACTGTTTCCGTGGGACGCCGGCTTTTTGCAAAGGGGTCTCAGGGCCGTGGGACTCGGCTGTCCCTCCGGCTCCCCAAAGCACAGGGACGAGGTGAGGGGCTTAGACCATGCCTGGGCAATGTTGTTTCTTACACCTGGGTGTGTGGCATTTTGTTGAGCTGGCTACCCCCACTTGGGATAGGTGTTCCACAGCAAGCACCTATTGTTCGTCGGAAGCCGTTTTGCCCCAGGGGTCTCCGGGCTGTGTTCGTTGGGGTTCAACTCCTGCTAGCAAAACCGCCGGGTTGAGGGAAGGGTTCAGACTGTGCCTGGGCCCTGTGGTCTCTTCCAGGTCAGTGTCTGGCATTTCCTTCCCCTTGCCACAGGCACCTGGGAGCATGTCTGCACGTGGAGAAAGACTTTCCCGTGGGAAGCCGGTTTTTGTCAAACGGGTCCCAGTGCTCTGCTCCTCTCTTTTCACTCCTGCTGCCAGAAGCCCAGGGAGGATGGGAGGGCTTAGAACATGGCTGGGCACTGTGGTTTCTTCCAGAGAAGTGGAGGGCATTTGCTTTACCTCGCCACAACCACTTGGGAGAGGGTCTGCACCTCAGGAAAACTCTTTCTGTGGGAAGCCGGCTTTTTGCAAAGGGGTCTCAGGGCCGTGGGCCTCGGCTGTCCCTCCGGCTCCCCAAAGCACAGGGACGAGGTGAGGGGCTTAGACCATGCCTGGGCAATGTTGTTTCTTACACCTGGGTGTGTGGCATTTTGTTGAGCTGGCTACCCCCACTTGGGATAGGTGTTCCACAGCAAGCACCTATTGTTCGTCGGAAGCCGTTTTTGCCCCAGGGGTCTCCGGGCTGTGTCGTTGGGGTTGAACTCCTGCTAGCAAAACCGCCGGGTTGAGGGAAGGGTTCAGACTGTGCCTGGGCCCTGTGGTCTCTTCCAGGTCAGTGTATGGCGTTTCCTTCCCCTTGCCCCAGGCACCTGGGAGCATGTCTGCACGTGGAGAAAGACTTTCCCGTGGGAAGCCGGTTTTTGTCAAACGGGTCCCAGTACTCTGCTCCTCTCTTTTCACTCCGGCTGCCAGAAGCCCAGGGAGGATGGGAGGGCTTAGAACATGGCTGGGCACTGTGGTTTCTTCCAGAGAAGTGGAGGGCATTTGCTTTACCTTGCCACAACCACTTGGGAGAGGGTCTGCACCTCAGGAAAACTGTTTCCGTGGGAAGCCGGCTTTTTGCAAAGGGGTCTCAGGGCCGTGGGCCTCGGCTGTCCCTCCGGCTCCCCAAAGCACAGGGACGAGGTGAGGGGCTTAGACCATGCCTGGGCAATGTTGTTTCTTACACCTGGGTGTGTGGCATTTTGTTGAGCTGGCTACCCCCACTTGGGATAGGTGTTCCACAGCAAGCACCTATTGTTCGTCGGAAGCCGTTTTTGCCCCAGGGGTCTCCGGGCTGTGTTCGTTGGGGTTGAACTCCTGCTAGCAAAACCGCCGGGTTGAGGGAAGGGTTCAGACTGTGCCTGGGCCCTGTGGTCTCTTCCAGGTCAGTGTATGGCATTTCCTTCCCCTTGCCACAGGCACCTGGGAGCATGTCTGCACGTGGAGAAAGACTTTCCCGTGGGAAGCCGGTTTTTGTCAAACGGGTCCCAGTGCTCTGCTCCTCTCTTTTCACTCCTGCTGCCAGACCCCAGGGAGGATGGGAGGGCTTAGAACATGGCTGGGCACTGTGGTTTCTTCCAGAGAAGTGGAAGGCATTTGCTTTACCTCGCCACAACCACTTGGGAGAGGGTCTGCACCTCAGGAAAACTGTTTCCGTGGGACGCCGGCTTTTTGCAAAGGGGTCTCAGGGCCGTGGGCCTCGGCTGTCCCTCCGGCTCCCCAAAGCACAGGGACGAGGTGAGGGGCTTAGACCATGCCTGGGCAATGTTGTTTCTTACACCTGGGTGTGTGGCATTTTGTTGAGCTGGCTACCCCCACTTGGGATAGGTGTTCCACAGCAAGCACCTATTGTTCGTCGGAAGCCGTTTTTGCCCCAGGGGTCTCCGGGCTGTGTCGTTGGGGTTGAACTCCTGCTAGCAAAACCGCCGGGTTGAGGGAAGGGTTCAGACTGTGCCTGGGCCCTGTGGTCTCTTCCAGGTCAGTGTATGGCGTTTCCTTCCCCTTGCCCCAGGCACCTGGGAGCATGTCTGCACGTGGAGAAAGACTTTCCCGTGGGAAGCCGGTTTTTGTCAAACGGGTCCCAGTACTCTGCTCCTCTCTTTTCACTCCGGCTGCCAGAAGCCCAGGGAGGATGGGAGGGCTTAGAACATGGCTGGGCACTGTGGTTTCTTCCAGAGAAGTGGAGGGCATTTGCTTTACCTTGCCACAACCACTTGGGAGAGGGTCTGCACCTCAGGAAAACTGTTTCCGTGGGAAGCCGGGTTTTTGCAAAGGGGTCTCAGGGCCGTGAGCCTCGGGTGTCCCTCCGGCTCGCCAAAGCACAGGGACGAGGTGAGGGGCTTAGACCATGCCTGGGCAATGTTGTTTCTTACACCTGGGTGTGTGGCATTTTGTTGAGCTGGCTACCCCCACTTGGGATAGGCGTTCCACAGCAAGCACCTATTGTTCGTCGGAAGCCGTTTTTGGCCCAGGGGTCTCCGGGCTGTGTTCGTTGGGGTTGAACTCCTGCTAGCAAAACCGCCGGGTTGAGGGAAGGGTTCAGACTGTGCCTGTGCCCTGTGGTCTCTTCCAGGTCAGTGTATGGCATTTCCTTCCCCTTGCCACAGGCACCTGGGAGCATGTCTGCACGTGGAGAAAGACTTTCCCGTGGGAAGCCGGTTTTTGTCAAACGGGTCCCAGTGCTCTGCTCCTCTCTTTTCACTCCTGCTGCCAGAAGCCCAGGGAGGATGGGAGGGCTTAGAACATGGCTGGGCACTGTGGTTTCTTCCAGAGAAGTGGAGGGCATTTGCTTTACCTTGCCACAACCACTTGGGAGAGGGTCTGCACCTCAGGAAAACTGTTTCCGTGGGAAGCCGGCTTTTTGCAAAGGGGTCTCAGGGCCGTGGGCCTCGGGTGTCCCTCCGGCTCCCCAAAGAACAGGGACGAGGTGAGGGGCTTAGACCATGCCTGGGCAATGTTGTTTCTTACACCTGGGTGTGTGGCATTTTGTTGAGCTGGCTACCCCCACTTGGGATAGGTGTTCCACAGCAAGCACCTATTGTTCGTCGGACGCCGTTTTTGCCCCAGGGGTCTCCGGGCTGTGTTCGTTGGCGTTGAACTCCTGCTAGCAAAACCGCCGGGTTGAGGGAAGGGTTCAGACTGTGCCTGGGACCTGTGGTCTCTTCCAGGTCAGTGTATGGCATTTCCTTCCCCTTGCCACAGGCACCTGGGAGCATGTCTGCACGTGGAGAAAGACTTTCCCGTGGGAAGCAGGGTTTTGTCAAACGGGTCCCAGTGCTCTGCTCCTCTCTTTTCACTCCGGCTGCCAGAAGCCCAGGGAGATTGGGAGGGCTTAGAACATGGCTGGGCACTGTGGTTTCTTCCAGAGAAGTGGAGGGCATTTGCATTACCTTGCCACAACCACTTGTGAGAAGGTCTGCACCCCAGGAAAACTGTTTCCGTGGGAAGCCGGCTTTTTGCAAAGGGGTCTCAGGGCCGTGGGCCTCGGCTGTCCCTCCGGCTCCCCAAAGCACAGGGACGAGGTGAGGGGCTTAGACCATGCCTGGGCAATGTTGTTTCTTACACCTGGGTGTGTGGCATTTTGTTGAGCTGGCTACCCCCACTTGGGATAGGTGTTCCACAGCAAGCACCTATTGTTCGTCGGAAGCCGTTTTTGCCCCAGGGGTCTCCGGGCTGTGTTCGTTGGGGTTGAACTCCTGCTAGCAAAACCGCCGGGTTGAGGGAAGGGTTCAGACTGTGCCTGGGCCCTGTGGTCTCTTCCAGGTCAGTGTCTGGCATTTCCTTCCCCTTGCCACAGGCACCTGGGAGCATGTCTGCACGTGGAGAAAGACTTTCCCGTGGGAAGCCGGTTTTTGTCAAACGGGTCCCAGTGCTCTGCTCCTCTCTTTTCACTCCTGCTGCCAGAAGCCCAGGGAGGATGGGAGGGCTTAGAACATGGCTGGGCACTGTGGTTTCTTCCAGAGAAGTGGAGGGCATTTGCTTTACCTTGCCACAACCACTTGGGAGAGGGTCTGCACCTCAGGAAAACTATTTCCGTGGGAAGCCGGCTTTTTGCAAAGGGGTCTCAGGGCCGTGGGCCTCGGCTGTCCCTCCGGCTCCCCAAAGCACAGGGACGAGGTGAGGGGCTTAGACCATGCCTGGGCAATGTTGTTTCTTACACCTGGGTGTGTGGCATTTTGTTGAGCTGGCTACCCCCACTTGGGATAGGTGTTCCACAGCAAGCACCTATTGTTCGTCGGAAGCCGTTTTTGCCCCAGGGGTCTCCGGGCTGTGTTCGTTGGGGTTGAACTCCTGCTAGCAAAACCGCCGGGTTGAGGGAAGGGTTCAGACTGTGCCTGGGCCCTGTGGTCTCTTCCAGGTCAGTGTATGGCATTTCCTTCCCCTTGCCACAGGCACCTGGGAGCATGTCTGCACGTGGAGAAAGACTTTCCCGTGGGAAGCCGGTTTTTGTCAAACGGGTCCCAGTACTCTGCTCCTCTCTTTTCACTCCTGCTGCCAGAAGCCCAGGGAGGATGGGAGGGCTTAGAACATGGCTGGGCACTGTGGTTTCTTCCAGAGAAGTGGAAGGCATTTGCTTTACCTTGCCACAACCACTTGGGAGAGGGTCTGCACCTCAGGAAAACTGTTTCCGTGGGACGCCGGCTTTTTGCAAAGTGGTCTCAGGGCCGTGGGCCTCGGCTGTCCCTCCGGCTCCCCAAAGCACAGGGACGAGGTGAGGGGCTTAGACCATGCCTGGGCAATGTTGTTTCTTACACCTGGGTGTGTGGCATTTTGTTGAGCTGGCTACCCCCACTTGGGATAGGTGTTCCACAGCAAGCACCTATTGTTCGTCGGAAGCCGTTTTTGCCCCAGGGGTCTCCGGGCTGTGTTCGTTGGGGTTGAACTCCTGCTAGCAAAACCGCCGGGTTGAGGGAAGGGTTCAGACTGTGCCTGGGCCCTGTGGTCTCTTCCAGGTCAGTGTATGGCATTTCCTTCCCCTTGCCACAGGCACCTGGGAGCATGTCTGCACGTGGAGAAAGACTTTCCCGTGGGAAGCCGGTTTTTGTCAAACGGTTCCCACTGCTCTGCTCCTCTCTTTTCACTCCTGCTGCCAGAAGCCCAGGGAGGATGGGAGGGCTTAGAACATGGCTGGGCACTGTGGTTTCTTCCAGAGAAGTGGAAGGCATTTGCTTTACCTCGCCACAACCACTTGGGAGAGGGTCTGCACCTCAGGAAAACTGTTTCCGTGGGACGCCGGCTTTTTGCAAAGGGGTCTCAGGGCCGTGGGCCTCGGCTGTCCCTCCGGCTCCCCAAAGCACAGGGACGAGGTGAGGGGCTTAGACCATGCCTGGGCAATGTTGTTTCTTACACCTGGGTGTGTGGCATTTTGTTGAGCTGGCTACCCCCACTTGGGATAGGTGTTCCACAGCAAGCACCTATTGTTCGTCGGAAGCCGTTTTGCCCCAGGGGTCTCCGGGCTGTGTTCGTTGGGGTTCAACTCCTGCTAGCAAAACCGCCGGGTTGAGGGAAGGGTTCAGACTGTGCCTGGGCCCTGTGGTCTCTTCCAGGTCAGTGTCTGGCATTTCCTTCCCCTTGCCACAGGCACCTGGGAGCATGTCTGCACGTGGAGAAAGACTTTCCCGTGGGAAGCCGGTTTTTGTCAAACGGGTCCCAGTGCTCTGCTCCTCTCTTTTCACTCCTGCTGCCAGAAGCCCAGGGAGGATGGGAGGGCTTAGAACATGGCTGGGCACTGTGGTTTCTTCCAGAGAAGTGGAGGGCATTTGCTTTACCTCGCCACAACCACTTGGGAGAGGGTCTGCACCTCAGGAAAACTGTTTCTGTGGGAAGCCGGCTTTTTGCAAAGGGGTCTCAGGGCCGTGGGCCTCGGCTGTCCCTCCGGCTCCCCAAAGCACAGGGACGAGGTGAGGGGCTTAGACCATGCCTGGGCAATGTTGTTTCTTACACCTGGGTGTGTGGCATTTTGTTGAGCTGGCTACCCCCACTTGGGATAGGTGTTCCACAGCAAGCACCTATTGTTCGTCGGAAGCCGTTTTTGCCCCAGGGGTCTCCGGGCTGTGTCGTTGGGGTTGAACTCCTGCTAGCAAAACCGCCGGGTTGAGGGAAGGGTTCAGACTGTGCCTGGGCCCTGTGGTCTCTTCCAGGTCAGTGTATGGCGTTTCCTTCCCCTTGCCCCAGGCACCTGGGAGCATGTCTGCACGTGGAGAAAGACTTTCCCGTGGGAAGCCGGTTTTTGTCAAACGGGTCCCAGTACTCTGCTCCTCTCTTTTCACTCCGGCTGCCAGAAGCCCAGGGAGGATGGGAGGGCTTAGAACATGGCTGGGCACTGTGGTTTCTTCCAGAGAAGTGGAGGGCATTTGCTTTACCTTGCCACAACCACTTGGGAGAGGGTCTGCACCTCAGGAAAACTGTTTCCGTGGGAAGCCGGCTTTTTGCAAAGGGGTCTCAGGGCCGTGGGCCTCGGCTGTCCCTCCGGCTCCCCAAAGCACAGGGACGAGGTGAGGGGCTTAGACCATGGCTGGGCAATGTTGTTTCTTACACCTGGGTGTGTGGCATTTTGTTGAGCTGGCTACCCCCACTTGGGATAGGTGTTCCACAGCAAGCACCTATTGTTCGTCGGAAGCCGTTTTTGCCCCAGGGGTCTCCGGGCTGTGTTCGTTGGGGTTGAACTCCTGCTAGCAAAACCGCCGGGTTGAGGGAAGGGTTCAGACTGTGCCTGGGCCCTGTGGTCTCTTCCAGGTCAGTGTATGGCATTTCCTTCCCCTTGCCACAGGCACCTGGGAGCATGTCTGCACGTGGAGAAAGACTTTCCCGTGGGAAGCCGGTTTTTGTCAAACGGGTCCCAGTGCTCTGCTCCTCTCTTTTCACTCCTGCTGCCAGAAGCCCAGGGAGGATGGGAGGGCTTAGAACATGGCTGGGCACTGTGGTTTCTTCCAGAGAAGTGGAGGGCATTTGCTTTACCTTGCCACAACCACTTGGGAGAGGGTCTGCACCTCAGGAAAACTGTTTCCGTGGGAAGCCGGCTTTTTGCAAAGGGGTCTCAGGGCCGTGGGCCTCGGCTGTCCCTCCGGCTCCCCAAAGCACAGGGACGAGGTGAGGGGCTTAGACCATGCCTGGGCAATGTTGTTTCTTACACCTGGGTGTGTGGCATTTTGTTGAGCTGGCTACCCCCACTTGTGATAGGTGTTCCACAGCAAGCACCTATTGTTCGTCGGAAGCCGTTTTTGCCCCAGGGGTCTCCGGGCTGTGTTCGTTGGGGTTGAACTCCTGCTAGCAAAACCGCCGGGTTGAGGGAAGGGTTCAGACTGTGCCTGGGCCCTGTGGTCTCTTCCAGGTCAGTGTATGGCATTTCCTTCCCCTTGCCACAGGCACCTGGGAGCATGTCTGCACGTGGAGAAAGACTTTCCCGTGGGAAGCCGGTTTTTGTCAAACGGGTCCCAGTGCTCTGCTCCTCTCTTTTCACTCCTGCTGCCAGAAGCCCAGGGAGGATGGGAGGGCTTAGAACATGGATGGGCACTGTGGTTTCTTCCAGAGAAGTGGAGGGCATTTGCTTTACCTTGCCACAACCACTTGGGAGAGGGTCTGCACCTCAGGAAAACTCTTTCCGTGGGAAGCCGGCTTTTTGCAAAGGGTTCTCAGGGCCGTGGGCCTCGGGTGTCCCTCCGGCTCCCCAAAGCACAGGGACGAGGTGAGGGGCTTAGACCATGCCTGGGCAATGTTGTTTCTTACACCTGGGTGTGTGGCATTTTGTTGAGCTGGCTACCCCCACTTGGGATAGGTGTTCCACAGCAAGCACCTATTGTTCGTCGGAAGCCGTTTTTGCCCCAGGGGTCTCCGGGCTGTGTTCGTTGGGGTTGAACTCCTGCTAGCAAAACCGCCGGGTTGAGGGAAGGGTTCAGACTGTGCCTGGGCCCTGTGGTCTCTTCCAGGTCAGTGTATGGCATTTCCTTCCCCTTGCCACAGGCACCTGGGCGCATGTCTGCACGTGGAGAAAGACTTTCCCGTGGGAAGCAGGGTTTTGTCAAACGGGTCCCAGTGCTCTGCTCCTCTCTTTTCACTCCTGCTGCCAGAAGCCCAGGGAGATTGGGAGGGCTTAGAACATGGCTGGGCACTGTGGTTTCTTCCAGAGAAGTGGACGGCATTTGCATTACCTTGCCACAACCACTTGTGAGAAGGTCTGCACCCCAGGAAAACTGTTTCCGTGGGAAGCCGGCTTTTTGTAAAGGGGTCTCAGGGCCGTGGGCCTCGGCTGTCCCTCCGGCTCCCCAAAGCACAGGGACGAGGTGAGGGGCTTAGACCATGCCTGGGCAATGTTGTTTCTTACACCTGGGTGTGTGGCATTTTGTTGAGCTGGCTACCCCCACTTGGGATAGGTGTTCCACAGCAAGCACCTATTGTTCGTCGGAAGCCGTTTTTGCCCCAGGGGTCTCCGGGCTGTGTTCGTTGGGGTTGAACTCCTGCTAGCAAAACCGCCGGGTTGAGGGAAGGGTTCAGACTGTGCCTGGGCCCTGTGGTCTCTTCCAGGTCAGTGTATGGCATTTCCTTCCCCTTGCCACAGGCACCTGGGAGCAGGTCTGCACGTGGAGAAAGACTTTCCCGTGGGAAGCCAGTTTTTGTCAAACGGGTCCCAGTGCTCTGCTCCTCTCTTTTCACTCCTGCTGCCAGAAGCCCAGGGAGGATGGGAGGGCTTAGAACATGGCTGGGCACTGTGGTTTCTTCCAGAGAAGTAGAAGGCATTTGCTTTACCTTGCCACAACCACTTGGGAGAGGGTCTGCACCTCAGGAAAACTGTTTCCGTGGGACGCCGGCTTTTTGCAAAGGGGTCTCAGGGCCGTGGGCCTCGGCTGTCCCTCCGGCTCCCCAAAGCACAGGGACGAGGTGAGGGGCTTAGACCATGCCTGGGCAATGTTGTTTCTTACACCTGGGTGTGTGGCATTTTGTTGAGCTGGCTACCCCCACTTGGGATAGGTGTTCCACAGCAAGCACCTATTGTTCGTCGGAAGCCGTTTTTGCCCCAGGGGTCTCCGGGCTGTGTTCGTTGGGGTTGAACTCCTGCTAGCAAAACCGCCGGGTTGAGGGAAGGGTTCAGACTGTGCCTGGGCCCTGTGGTCTCTTCCAGGTCAGTGTATGGCATTTCCTTCCCCTTGCCACAGGCACCTGGGAGCATGTCTGCACGTGGAGAAAGACTTTCCCGTGGGAAGCCGGTTTCTGTCAAACGGGTCCCAGTGCTCTGCTCCTCTCTTTTCACTCCTGCTGCCAGAAGCCCAGGGAGGATGGGAGGGCTTAGAACATGGCTGGGCACTGTGGTTTCTTCCAGAGAAGTGGAGGGCATTTGCTTTACCTCGCCACAACCACTTGGGAGAGGGTCTGCACCTCAGGAAAACTGTTTCTGTGGGAAGCCGGCTTTTTGCAAAGGGGTCTCAGGGCCGTGGGCCTCGGGTGTCCCTCCGGCTCCCCAAAGCACAGGGACGAGGTGAGGGGCTTAGACCATGCCTGGGCAATGTTGTTTCTTACACCTGGGTGTGTGGCATTTTGTTGAGCTGGCTACCCCCACTTGGGATAGGTGTTCCACAGCAAGCACCTATTGTTCGTCGGAAGCCGTTTTTGCCCCAGGGGTCTCCGGGCTCTGTTCGTTGGGGTTGAACTCCTGCTAGCAAAACCGCCGGGTTGAGGGAAGGGTTCAGACTGTGCCTGGGCCCTGTGGTCTCTTCCAGGTCAGTGTATGGCATTTCCTTCCCCTTGCCACAGGCACCTGGGAGCATGTCTGCACGTGGAGAAAGACTTTCCCGTGGGAAGCCGGTTTTTGTCAAACGGGTCCCAGTGCTCTGCTCCTCTCTTTTCACTCCTGCTGCCAGAACCCCAGGGAGGATGGGAGGGCTTAGAACATGGCTGGGCACTGTGGTTTCTTCCAGAGAAGTGGAAGGCATTTGCTTTACCTCGCCACAACCACTTGGGAGAGGGTCTGCACCTCAGGAAAACTGTTTCCGTGGGACGCCGGCTTTTTGCAAAGGGGTCTCAGGGCCGTGGGCCTCGGCTGTCCCTCCGGCATCCGAAAGCACAGGGACGAGGTGAGGGGCTTAGACCATGCCTGGGCAATGTTGTTTCTTACACCTGGGTGTGTGGCATTTTGTTGAGCTGGCTACCCCCACTTGGGATAGGTGTTCCACAGCAAGCACCTATTGTTCGTCGGAAGCCGTTTTGCCCCAGGGGTCTCCGGGCTGTGTTCGTTGGGGTTCAACTCCTGCTAGCAAAACCGCCGGGTTGAGGGAAGGGTTCAGACTGTGCCTGGGCCCTGTGGTCTCTTCCAGGTCAGTGTATGGCATTTCCTTCCCCTTGCCACAGGCACCTGGGAGCATGTCTGCACGTGGAGAAAGACTTTCCCGTGGGAAGCCGGTTTTTGTCAAACGGGTCCCAGTGCTCTGCTCCTCTCTTTTCACTCCTGCTGCCAGAAGCCCAGGGAGGATGGGAGGGCTTAGAACATGGCTGGGCACTGTGGTTTCTTCCAGAGAAGTGGAGGGCATTTGCTTTACCTCGCCACAACCACTTGGGAGAGGGTCTGCACCTCAGGAAAACTGTTTCTGTGGGAAGCCGGCTTTTTGCAAAGGGGTCTCAGGGCCGTGGGCCTCGGGTGTCCCTCCGGCTCCCCAAAGCACAGGGACGAGGTGAGGGGCTTAGACCATGCCTGGGCAATGTTGTTTCTTACACCTGGGTGTGTGGCATTTTGTTGAGCTGGCTACCCCCACTTGGGATAGGTGTTCCACAGCAAGCACCTATTGTTCGTTGGAAGCCGTTTTTGCCCCAGGGGTCTCCGGGTTGTGTCGTTGGGGTTGAACTCCTGCTAGCAAAACCGCCGGGTTGAGGGAAGGGTTCAGACTGTGCCTGGGCCCTGTGGTCTCTTCCAGGTCAGTGTATGGCGTTTCCTTCCCCTTGCCCCAGGCACCTGGGAGCATGTCTGCACGTGGAGAAAGACTTTCCCGTGGGAAGCCGGTTTTTGTCAAACGGGTCCCAGTACTCTGCTCCTCTCTTTTCACTCCGGCTGCCAGAAGCCCAGGGAGGATGGGAGGGCTTAGAACATGGCTGGGCACTGTGGTTTCTTCCAGAGAAGTGGAGGGCATTTGCTTTACCTTGCCACAACCACTTGGGAGAGGGTCTGCACCTCAGGAAAACTGTTTCCGTGGGAAGACGGCTTTTTGCAAAGGGGTCTCAGGGCCGTGGGCCTCGGCTGTCCCTCCGGCTCCCCAAAGCACAGGGACGAGGTGAGGGGCTTAGACCATGGCTGGGCAATGTTGTTTCTTACACCTGGGTGTGTGGCATTTTGTTGAGCTGGCTACCCCCACTTGGGATAGGTGTTCCACAGCAAGCACCTATTGTTCGTCGGAAGCCGTTTTTGCCCCAGGGGTCTCCGGGCTGTGTTCGTTGGGGTTGAACTCCTGCTAGCAAAACCGCCGGGTTGAGGGAAGGGTTCAGACTGTGCCTGGGCCCTGTGGTCTCTTCCAGGTCAGTGTATGGCATTTCCTTCCCCTTGCCACAGGCACCTGGGAGCATGTCTGCACGTGGAGAAAGATTTTCCCGTGGGAAGCCGGTTTTTGTCAAACGGGTCCCAGTGCTCTGCTCCTCTCTTTTCACTCCTGCTGCCAGAAGCCCAGGGAGGATGGGAGGGCTTAGAACATGGCTGGGCACTGTGGTTTCTTCCAGAGAAGTGGAGGGCATTTGCTTTACCTTGCCACAACCACTTGGGAGAGGGTCTGCACCTCAGGAAAACTGTTTCCGTGGGAAGCCGTGTTTTTGCAAAGGGGTCTCAGGGCCGTGATACTCGGGTGTCCCTCCGGCTCCCCAAAGCACAGGGACGAGGTGAGGGGCTTAGACCATGCCTGGGCAATGTTGTTTCTTACACCTGGGTGTGTGGCATTTTGTTGAGCTGGCTACCCCCACTTGGGATAGGTGTTCCACAGCAAGCACCTATTGTTCGTCGGAAGCCGTTTTTGCCCCAGGGGTCTCCGGGCTGTGTTCGTTGGGGTTGAACTCCTGCTAGCAAAACCGCCGGGTTGAGGGAAGGGTTCAGACTGTGCCTGGGCCCTGTGGTCTCTTCCAGGTCAGTGTATGGCATTTCCTTCCCCTTGCCACAGGCACCTGGGAGCATGTCTGCACGTGGAGAAAGACTTTCCCGTGGGAAGCCGGGTTTTGTCAAACGGGTCCCAGTGCTCTGCTCCTCTCTTCTCACTCCTGCTGCCAGAAGCCCAGGGAGGATGGGAGGGCTTAGAACATGGCTGGGCACTGTGGTTTCTTCCAGAGAAGTGGAGGGCATTTGCTTTACCTTGCCACAACCACTTGGGAGAGGGTCTGCACCTCAGGAAAACTATTTCCGTGGGAAGCCGGCTTTTTGCAAAGGGGTCTCAGGGCCGTGGGCCTCGGCTGTCCCTCCGGCTCCCCAAAGCACAGGGACGAGGTGAGGGGCTTAGACCATGCCTGGGCAATGTTGTTTCTTACACCTGGGTGTGTGGCATTTTGTTGAGCTGGCTACCCCCACTTGGGATAGGTGTTCCACAGCAAGCACCTATTGTTCGTCGGAAGCCGTTTTTGCCCCAGGGGTCTCCGGGCTGTGTTCGTTGGGGTTGAACTCCTGCTAGCAAAACCGCCGGGTTGAGGGAAGGGTTCAGACTGTGCCTGGGCCCTGTGGTCTCTTCCAGGTCAGTGTCTGGCATTTCCTTCCCCTTGCCCCAGGCACCTGGGAGCATGTCTGCACGTGGAGAAAGACTTTCCCGTGGGAAGCCGGTTTTTGTCAAACGGGTCCCAGTACTCTGCTCCTCTCTTTTCACTCCTGCTGCCAGAAGCCCAGGGAGGATGGGAGGGCTTAGAACATGGCTGGGCACTGTGGTTTCTTCCAGAGAAGTGGAAGGCATTTGCTTTACCTTGCCACAACCACTTGGGAGAGGGTCTGCACCTCAGGAAAACTGTTTCCGTGGGACGCCGGCTTTTTGCAAAGGGGTCTCAGGGCCGTGGGCCTCGGCTGTCCCTCCGGCTCCCCAAAGCACAGGGACGAGGTGAGGGGCTTAGACCATGCCTGGGCAATGTTGTTTCTTACACCTGGGTGTGTGGCATTTTGTTGAGCTGGCTACCCCCACTTGGGATAGGTGTTCCACAGCAAGCACCTATTGTTCGTCGGAAGCCGTTTTGCCCCAGGGGTCTCCGGGCTGTGTTCGTTGGGGTTCAACTCCTGCTAGCAAAACCGCCGGGTTGAGGGAAGGGTTCAGACTGTGCCTGGGCCCTGTGGTCTCTTCCAGGTCAGTGTCTGGCATTTCCTTCCCCTTGCCACAGGCACCTGGGAGCATGTCTGCACGTGGAGAAAGACTTTCCCGTGGGAAGCCGGTTTTTGTCAAACGGGTCCCAGTGCTCTGCTCCTCTCTTTTCACTCCTGCTGCCAGAAGCCCAGGGAGGATGGGAGGGCTTAGAACATGGCTGGGCACTGTGGTTTCTTCCAGAGAAGTGGAGGGCATTTGCTTTACCTCGCCACAACCACTTGGGAGAGGGTCTGCACCTCAGGAAAACTGTTTCTGTGGGAAGCCGGCTTTTTGCAAAGGGGTCTCAGGGCCGTGGGCCTCGGCTGTCCCTCCGGCTCCCCAAAGCACAGGGACGAGGTGAGGGGCTTAGACCATGCCTGGGCAATGTTGTTTCTTACACCTGGGTGTGTGGCATTTTGTTGAGCTGGCTACCCCCACTTGGGATAGGTGTTCCACAGCAAGCACCTATTGTTCGTCGGAAGCCGTTTTTGCCCCAGGGGTCTCCGGGCTGTGTCGTTGGGGTTGAACTCCTGCTAGCAAAACCGCCGGGTTGAGGGAAGGGTTCAGACTGTGCCTGGGCCCTGTGGTCTCTTCCAGGTCAGTGTATGGCGTTTCCTTCCCCTTGCCCCAGGCACCTGGGAGCATGTCTGCACGTGGAGAAAGACTTTCCCGTGGGAAGCCGGTTTTTGTCAAACGGGTCCCAGTACTCTGCTCCTCTCTTTTCACTCCGGCTGCCAGAAGCCCAGGGAGGATGGGAGGGCTTAGAACATGGCTGGGCACTGTGGTTTCTTCCAGAGAAGTGGAGGGCATTTGCTTTACCTTGCCACAACCACTTGGGAGAGGGTCTGCACCTCAGGAAAACTGTTTCCGTGGGAAGCCGGCTTTTTGCAAAGGGGTCTCAGGGCCGTGGGCCTCGGCTGTCCCTCCGGCTCCCCAAAGCACAGGGACGAGGTGAGGGGCTTAGACCATGGCTGGGCAATGTTGTTTCTTACACCTGGGTGTGTGGCATTTTGTTGAGCTGGCTACCCCCACTTGGGATAGGTGTTCCACAGCAAGCACCTATTGTTCGTCGGAAGCCGTTTTTGCCCCAGGGGTCTCCGGGCTGTGTTCGTTGGGGTTGAACTCCTGCTAGCAAAACCGCCGGGTTGAGGGAAGGGTTCAGACTGTGCCTGGGCCCTGTGGTCTCTTCCAGGTCAGTGTATGGCATTTCCTTCCCCTTGCCACAGGCACCTGGGAGCATGTCTGCACGTGGAGAAAGACTTTCCCGTGGGAAGCCGGTTTTTGTCAAACGGGTCCCAGTGCTCTGCTCCTCTCTTTTCACTCCTGCTGCCAGAAGCCCAGGGAGGATGGGAGGGCTTAGAACATGGCTGGGCACTGTGGTTTCTTCCAGAGAAGTGGAGGGCATTTGCTTTACCTTGCCACAACCACTTGGGAGAGGGTCTGCACCTCAGGAAAACTGTTTCCGTGGGAAGCCGGCTTTTTGCAAAGGGGTCTCAGGGCCGTGGGCCTCGGCTGTCCCTCCGGCTCCCCAAAGCACAGGGACGAGGTGAGGGGCTTAGACCATGCCTGGGCAATGTTGTTTCTTACACCTGGGTGTGTGGCATTTTGTTGAGCTGGCTACCCCCACTTGTGATAGGTGTTCCACAGCAAGCACCTATTGTTCGTCGGAAGCCGTTTTTGCCCCAGGGGTCTCCGGGCTGTGTTCGTTGGGGTTGAACTCCTGCTAGCAAAACCGCCGGGTTGAGGGAAGGGTTCAGACTGTGCCTGGGCCCTGTGGTCTCTTCCAGGTCAGTGTATGGCATTTCCTTCCCCTTGCCACAGGCACCTGGGAGCATGTCTGCACGTGGAGAAAGACTTTCCCGTGGGAAGCCGGTTTTTGTCAAACGGGTCCCAGTGCTCTGCTCCTCTCTTTTCACTCCTGCTGCCAGAAGCCCAGGGAGGATGGGAGGGCTTAGAACATGGATGGGCACTGTGGTTTCTTCCAGAGAAGTGGAGGGCATTTGCTTTACCTTGCCACAACCACTTGGGAGAGGGTCTGCACCTCAGGAAAACTCTTTCCGTGGGAAGCCGGCTTTTTGCAAAGGGTTCTCAGGGCCGTGGGCCTCGGGTGTCCCTCCGGCTCCCCAAAGCACAGGGACGAGGTGAGGGGCTTAGACCATGCCTGGGCAATGTTGTTTCTTACACCTGGGTGTGTGGCATTTTGTTGAGCTGGCTACCCCCACTTGGGATAGGTGTTCCACAGCAAGCACCTATTGTTCGTCGGAAGCCGTTTTTGCCCCAGGGGTCTCCGGGCTGTGTTCGTTGGGGTTGAACTCCTGCTAGCAAAACCGCCGGGTTGAGGGAAGGGTTCAGACTGTGCCTGGGCCCTGTGGTCTCTTCCAGGTCAGTGTATGGCATTTCCTTCCCCTTGCCACAGGCACCTGGGCGCATGTCTGCACGTGGAGAAAGACTTTCCCGTGGGAAGCAGGGTTTTGTCAAACGGGTCCCAGTGCTCTGCTCCTCTCTTTTCACTCCTGCTGCCAGAAGCCCAGGGAGATTGGGAGGGCTTAGAACATGGCTGGGCACTGTGGTTTCTTCCAGAGAAGTGGACGGCATTTGCATTACCTTGCCACAACCACTTGTGAGAAGGTCTGCACCCCAGGAAAACTGTTTCCGTGGGAAGCCGGCTTTTTGTAAAGGGGTCTCAGGGCCGTGGGCCTCGGCTGTCCCTCCGGCTCCCCAAAGCACAGGGACGAGGTGAGGGGCTTAGACCATGCCTGGGCAATGTTGTTTCTTACACCTGGGTGTGTGGCATTTTGTTGAGCTGGCTACCCCCACTTGGGATAGGTGTTCCACAGCAAGCACCTATTGTTCGTCGGTAGCCGTTTTTGCCCCAGGGGTCTCCGGGCTGTGTTCGTTGGGGTTGAACTCCTGCTAGCAAAACCGCCGGGTTGAGGGAAGGGTTCAGACTGTGCCTGGGCCCTGTGGTCTCTTCCAGGTCAGTGTATGGCATTTCCTTCCCCTTGCCACAGGCACCTGGGAGCAGGTCTGCACGTGGAGAAAGACTTTCCCGTGGGAAGCCAGTTTTTGTCAAACGGGTCCCAGTGCTCTGCTCCTCTCTTTTCACTCCTGCTGCCAGAAGCCCAGGGAGGATGGGAGGGCTTAGAACATGGCTGGGCACTGTGGTTTCTTCCAGAGAAGTGGAAGGCATTTGCTTTACCTTGCCACAACCACTTGGGAGAGGGTCTGCACCTCAGGAAAACTGTTTCCGTGGGACGCCGGCTTTTTGCAAAGGGGTCTCAGGGCCGTGGGCCTCGGCTGTCCCTCCGGCTCCCCAAAGCACAGGGACGAGGTGAGGGGCTTAGACCATGCCTGGGCAATGTTGTTTCTTACACCTGGGTGTGTGGCATTTTGTTGAGCTGGCTACCCCCACTTGGGATAGGTGTTCCACAGCAAGCACCTATTGTTCGTCGGAAGCCGTTTTTGCCCCAGGGGTCTCCGGGCTGTGTTCGTTGGGGTTGAACTCCTGCTAGCAAAACCGCCGGGTTGAGGGAAGGGTTCAGACTGTGCCTGGGCCCTGTGGTCTCTTCCAGGTCAGTGTATGGCATTTCCTTCCCCTTGCCACAGGCACCTGGGAGCATGTCTGCACGTGGAGAAAGACTTTCCCGTGGGAAGCCGGTTTCTGTCAAACGGGTCCCAGTGCTCTGCTCCTCTCTTTTCACTCCTGCTGCCAGAAGCCCAGGGAGGATGGGAGGGCTTAGAACATGGCTGGGCACTGTGGTTTCTTCCAGAGAAGTGGAGGGCATTTGCTTTACCTCGCCACAACCACTTGGGAGAGGGTCTGCACCTCAGGAAAACTGTTTCTGTGGGAAGCCGGCTTTTTGCAAAGGGGTCTCAGGGCCGTGGGCCTCGGGTGTCCCTCCGGCTCCCCAAAGCACAGGGACGAGGTGAGGGGCTTAGACCATGCCTGGGCAATGTTGTTTCTTACACCTGGGTGTGTGGCATTTTGTTGAGCTGGCTACCCCCACTTGGGATAGGTGTTCCACAGCAAGCACCTATTGTTCGTCGGAAGCCGTTTTTGCCCCAGGGGTCTCCGGGCTGTGTTCGTTGGGGTTGAACTCCTGCTAGCAAAACCGCCGGGTTGAGGGAAGGGTTCAGACTGGGCCTGGGCCCTGTGGTCTCTTCCAGGTCAGTGTATGGCATTTCCTTCCCCTTGCCACAGGCACCTGGGAGCATGTCTGCACGTGGAGAAAGACTTTCCCGTGGGAAGCCGGTTTTTGTCAAACGGGTCCCAGTGCTCTGCTCCTCTCTTTTCACTCCTGCTGCCAGAACCCCAGGGAGGATGGGAGGGCTTAGAACATGGCTGGGCACTGTGGTTTCTTCCAGAGAAGTGGAAGGCATTTGCTTTACCTCGCCACAACCACTTGGGAGAGGGTCTGCACCTCAGGAAAACTGTTTCCGTGGGACGCCGGCTTTTTGCAAAGGGGTCTCAGGGCCGTGGGCCTCGGCTGTCCCTCCGGCATCCGAAAGCACAGGGACGAGGTGAGGGGCTTAGACCATGCCTGGGCAATGTTGTTTCTTACACCTGGGTGTGTGGCATTTTGTTGAGCTGGCTACCCCCACTTGGGATAGGTGTTCCACAGCAAGCACCTATTGTTCGTCGGAAGCCGTTTTGCCCCAGGGGTCTCCGGGCTGTGTTCGTTGGGGTTCAACTCCTGCTAGCAAAACCGCCGGGTTGAGGGAAGGGTTCAGACTGTGCCTGGGCCCTGTGGTCTCTTCCAGGTCAGTGTATGGCATTTCCTTCCCCTTGCCACAGGCACCTGGGAGCATGTCTGCACGTGGAGAAAGACTTTCCCGTGGGAAGCCGGTTTTTGTCAAACGGGTCCCAGTGCTCTGCTCCTCTCTTTTCACTCCTGCTGCCAGAAGCCCAGGGAGGATGGGAGGGCTTAGAACATGGCTGGGCACTGTGGTTTCTTCCAGAGAAGTGGAGGGCATTTGCTTTACCTCGCCACAACCACTTGGGAGAGGGTCTGCACCTCAGGAAAACTGTTTCTGTGGGAAGCCGGCTTTTTGCAAAGGGGTCTCAGGGCCGTGGGCCTCGGGTGTCCCTCCGGCTCCCCAAAGCACAGGGACGAGGTGAGGGGCTTAGACCATGCCTGGGCAATGTTGTTTCTTACACCTGGGTGTGTGGCATTTTGTTGAGCTGGCTACCCCCACTTGGGATAGGTGTTCCACAGCAAGCACCTATTGTTCGTTGGAAGCCGTTTTTGCCCCAGGGGTCTCCGGGTTGTGTCGTTGGGGTTGAACTCCTGCTAGCAAAACCGCCGGGTTGAGGGAAGGGTTCAGACTGTGCCTGGGCCCTGTGGTCTCTTCCAGGTCAGTGTATGGCGTTTCCTTCCCCTTGCCCCAGGCACCTGGGAGCATGTCTGCACGTGGAGAAAGACTTTCCCGTGGGAAGCCGGTTTTTGTCAAACGGGTCCCAGTACTCTGCTCCTCTCTTTTCACTCCGGCTGCCAGAAGCCCAGGGAGGATGGGAGGGCTTAGAACATGGCTGGGCACTGTGGTTTCTTCCAGAGAAGTGGAGGGCATTTGCTTTACCTTGCCACAACCACTTGGGAGAGGGTCTGCACCTCAGGAAAACTGTTTCCGTGGGAAGACGGCTTTTTGCAAAGGGGTCTCAGGGCCGTGGGCCTCGGCTGTCCCTCCGGCTCCCCAAAGCACAGGGACGAGGTGAGGGGCTTAGACCATGGCTGGGCAATGTTGTTTCTTACACCTGGGTGTGTGGCATTTTGTTGAGCTGGCTACCCCCACTTGGGATAGGTGTTCCACAGCAAGCACCTATTGTTCGTCGGAAGCCGTTTTTGCCCCAGGGGTCTCCGGGCTGTGTTCGTTGGGGTTGAACTCCTGCTAGCAAAACCGCCGGGTTGAGGGAAGGGTTCAGACTGTGCCTGGGCCCTGTGGTCTCTTCCAGGTCAGTGTATGGCATTTCCTTCCCCTTGCCACAGGCACCTGGGAGCATGTCTGCACGTGGAGAAAGATTTTCCCGTGGGAAGCCGGTTTTTGTCAAACGGGTCCCAGTGCTCTGCTCCTCTCTTTTCACTCCTGCTGCCAGAAGCCCAGGGAGGATGGGAGGGCTTAGAACATGGCTGGGCACTGTGGTTTCTTCCAGAGAAGTGGAGGGCATTTGCTTTACCTTGCCACAACCACTTGGGAGAGGGTCTGCACCTCAGGAAAACTGTTTCCGTGGGAAGCCGGCTTTTTGCAAAGGGGTCTCAGGGCCGTGATACTCGGGTGTCCCTCCGGCTCCCCAAAGCACAGGGACGAGGTGAGGGGCTTAGACCATGCCTGGGCAATGTTGTTTCTTACACCTGGGTGTGTGGCATTTTGTTGAGCTGGCTACCCCCACTTGGGATAGGTGTTCCACAGCAAGCACCTATTGTTCGTCGGAAGCCGTTTTTGCCCCAGGGGTCTCCGGGCTGTGTTCGTTGGGGTTGAACTCCTGCTAGCAAAACCGCCGGGTTGAGGGAAGGGTTCAGACTGTGCCTGGGCCCTGTGGTCTCTTCCAGGTCAGTGTATGGCATTTCCTTCCCCTTGCCACAGGCACCTGGGAGCATGTCTGCACGTGGAGAAAGACTTTCCCGTGGGAAGCCGGGTTTTGTCAAACGGGTCCCAGTGCTCTGCTCCTCTCTTCTCACTCCTGCTGCCAGAAGCCCAGGGAGGATGGGAGGGCTTAGAACATGGCTGGGCACTGTGGTTTCTTCCAGAGAAGTGGAGGGCATTTGCTTTACCTTGCCACAACCACTTGGGAGAGGGTCTGCACCTCAGGAAAACTGTTTCCGTGGGAAGCCGGCTTTTTCAATGGGGTCTCAGGGCCGTTGGCCTTGGGTGTCCCTCCGGCTCCCCAAAGCACAGGGACGAGGTGAGGGGCTTAGACCATGCCTGGGCAATGTTGTTTCTTACACCTGGGTGTGTGGCATTTTGTTGAGCTGGCTACCCCCACTTGGGATAGGTGTTCCACAGCAAGCACCTATTGTTCGTCGGAAGCCGTTTTTACCCCAGGGGTCTCCGGGCTGTGTTCGTTGGGGTTGAACTCCTGCTAGCAAAACCGCCGGGTTGAGGGAAGGGTTCAGACTGTGCCTGGGCCCTGTGGTCTCTTCCAGGTCAGTGTATGGCATTTCCTTCCCCTTGCCACAGGCACCTGGGAGCATGTCTGCACGTGGAGAAAGACTTTCCCGTGGGAAGCCGGTTTTTGTCAAACGGGTCCCAGTGCTCTGCTCCTCTCTTTTCACTCCTGCTGCCAGAAGCCCATGGAGGATGGGAGGGCTTAGAACATGGCTGGGCACTGTGGTTTCTTCCAGAGAAGTGGAGGGCATTTGCGTTACCTTGCCACAACCACTTGGGAGAGGGTCTGCACCTCAGGAAAACTGTTTCTGTGGGAAGCCGGGTTTTTGCAAAGGGGTCTCAGGGCCGTGGGCCTCGGCTGTCCCTCCGGCTCCCCAAAGCACAGGGACGAGGTGAGGGGCTTAGACCATGCCTGGGCAATGTTGTTTCTTACACCTGGGTGTGTGGCATTTTGTTGAGCTGGCTACCCCCACTTGGGATAGGTGTTCCACAGCAAGCACCTATTGTTCGTCGGAAGCCGTTTTTGCCCCAGGGGTCTCTGGGCTGTCTTCGTTGGGGTTGAACTCCTGCTAGCAAAACCGCCGGGTTGAGGGAAGGGTTCAGACTGTGCCTGGGCCCTGTGGTCTCTTCCAGGAGAGTGTATGGCATTTCCTTCCCCTTGCCACAAGCACCTGGGAGCATGTCTGCACGTGGAGAAAGACTTTCCCGTGGGAAGCAGGGTTTTGTCAAACGGGTCCCAGTGCTCTGCTCCTCTCTTTTCACTCCTGCTGCCAGAAGCCCAGGGAGATTGGGAGGGCTTAGAACATGGCTGGGCACTGTGGTTTCTTCCAGAGAAGTGGAGGGCATTTGCTTTACCTTGCCACAACCACTTGTGAGAAGGTCTGCACCCCAGGAAAACTGTTTCCGTGGGAAGCCGGCTTTTTGCAAAGGGGTCTCAGGGCCGTGGGCCTCGGCTGTCCCTCCGGCTCCCCAAAGCACAGGGACGAGGTGAGGGGCTTAGACCATGCCTGGGCAATGTTTTTTCTTACACCTGGGTGTGTGGCATTTTTTGAGCTGGCAACCCCCACTTGGGATAGGTGTTCCACAGCAAGCACCTATTGTTCGTCGGAAGCCGTTTTTGCCCCAGGGGTCTCCGGGCTGTGTTCGTTGGGGTTGAACTCCTGCTAGCAAAACCGCCGGGTTGAGGGAAGGGTTCAGACTGTGCCTGGGCCCTGTGGTCTCTTCCAGGTCAGTGTATGGCATTTCCTTCCCCTTGCCACAGGCACCTGGGAGCATGTCTGCACGTGGAGAAAGATTTTCCCGTGGGAAGCCGGTTTTTGTCAAACGGGTCCCAGTGCTCTGCTCCTCTCTTTTCACTCCTGCTGCCAGAAGCCCAGGGAGGATGGGAGGGCTTAGAACATGGCTGGGCACTGTGGTTTCTTCCAGAGAAGTGGAGGGCATTTGCTTTACCTTGCCACAACCACTTGGGAGAGGGTCTGCACCTCAGGAAAACTGTTTCCGTGGGAAGCCGTGTTTTTGCAAAGGGGTCTCAGGGCCGTGATACTCGGGTGTCCCTCCGGCTCCCCAAAGCACAGGGACGAGGTGAGGGGCTTAGACCATGCCTGGGCAATGTTGTTTCTTACACCTGGGTGTGTGGCATTTTGTTGAGCTGGCTACCCCCACTTGGGATAGGTGTTCCACAGCAAGCACCTATTGTTCGTCGGAAGCCGTTTTTGCCCCAGGGGTCTCCGGGCTGTGTTCGTTGGGGTTGAACTCCTGCTAGCAAAACCGCCGGGTTGAGGGAAGGGTTCAGACTGTGCCTGGGCCCTGTGGTCTCTTCCAGGTCAGTGTATGGCATTTCCTTCCCCTTGCCACAGGCACCTGGGAGCATGTCTGCACGTGGAGAAAGACTTTCCCGTGGGAAGCCGGGTTTTGTCAAACGGGTCCCAGTGCTCTGCTCCTCTCTTCTCACTCCTGCTGCCAGAAGCCCAGGGAGGATGGGAGGGCTTAGAACATGGCTGGGCACTGTGGTTTCTTCCAGAGAAGTGGAGGGCATTTGCTTTACCTTGCCACAACCACTTGGGAGAGGGTCTGCACCTCAGGAAAACTGTTTCCGTGGGAAGCCGGCTTTTTCAATGGGGTCTCAGGGCCGTTGGCCTTGGGTGTCCCTCCGGCTCCCCAAAGCACAGGGACGAGGTGAGGGGCTTAGACCATGCCTGGGCAATGTTGTTTCTTACACCTGGGTGTGTGGCATTTTGTTGAGCTGGCTACCCCCACTTGGGATAGGTGTTCCACAGCAAGCACCTATTGTTCGTCGGAAGCCGTTTTTACCCCAGGGGTCTCCGGGCTGTGTTCGTTGGGGTTGAACTCCTGCTAGCAAAACCGCCGGGTTGAGGGAAGGGTTCAGACTGTGCCTGGGCCCTGTGGTCTCTTCCAGGTCAGTGTATGGCATTTCCTTCCCCTTGCCACAGGCACCTGGGAGCATGTCTGCACGTGGAGAAAGACTTTCCCGTGGGAAGCCGGTTTTTGTCAAACGGGTCCCAGTGCTCTGCTCCTCTCTTTTCACTCCTGCTGCCAGAAGCCCATGGAGGATGGGAGGGCTTAGAACATGGCTGGGCACTGTGGTTTCTTCCAGAGAAGTGGAGGGCATTTGCGTTACCTTGCCACAACCACTTGGGAGAGGGTCTGCACCTCAGGAAAACTGTTTCTGTGGGAAGCCGGGTTTTTGCAAAGGGGTCTCAGGGCCGTGGGCCTCGGCTGTCCCTCCGGCTCCCCAAAGCACAGGGACGAGGTGAGGGGCTTAGACCATGCCTGGGCAATGTTGTTTCTTACACCTGGGTGTGTGGCATTTTGTTGAGCTGGCTACCCCCACTTGGGATAGGTGTTCCACAGCAAGCACCTATTGTTCGTCGGAAGCCGTTTTTGCCCCAGGGGTCTCTGGGCTGTCTTCGTTGGGGTTGAACTCCTGCTAGCAAAACCGCCGGGTTGAGGGAAGGGTTCAGACTGTGCCTGGGCCCTGTGGTCTCTTCCAGGAGAGTGTATGGCATTTCCTTCCCCTTGCCACAAGCACCTGGGAGCATGTCTGCACGTGGAGAAAGACTTTCCCGTGGGAAGCAGGGTTTTGTCAAACGGGTCCCAGTGCTCTGCTCCTCTCTTTTCACTCCTGCTGCCAGAAGCCCAGGGAGATTGGGAGGGCTTAGAACATGGCTGGGCACTGTGGTTTCTTCCAGAGAAGTGGAGGGCATTTGCTTTACCTTGCCACAACCACTTGTGAGAAGGTCTGCACCCCAGGAAAACTGTTTCCGTGGGAAGCCGGCTTTTTGCAAAGGGGTCTCAGGGCCGTGGGCCTCGGCTGTCCCTCCGGCTCCCCAAAGCACAGGGACGAGGTGAGGGGCTTAGACCATGCCTGGGCAATGTTTTTTCTTACACCTGGGTGTGTGGCATTTTTTGAGCTGGCAACCCCCACTTGGGATAGGTGTTCCACAGCAAGCACCTATTGTTCGTCGGAAGCCGTTTTTGCCCCAGGGGTCTCCGGGCTGTGTTCGTTGGGGTTGAACTCCTGCTAGCAAAACCGCCGGGTTGAGGGAAGGGTTCAGACTGTGCCTGGGCCCTGTGGTCTCTTCCAGGTCAGTGTATGGCATTTCCTTCCCCTTGCCACAGGCACCTGGGAGCATGTCTGCACGTGGAGAAAGACTTTCCCATGGGAAGCAGGGTTTTTGTCAAACGGGTCCCAGTGCTCTGCTCCTCTCTTTTCACTCCTGCTGCCAGAAGCCCAGGGAGGATGGGAGGGCTTAGAACATGGCTGGGCACTGTGGTTTCTTCCAGAGAAGTGGAGGGCATTTGCTTTACCTTGCCACAACCACTTGGGATAGGGTCTGCACCTCAGGAAAACTGTTTCCGTGGGAAGCCGGCTTTTTGCAAAGGGGTCTCAGGGCCGTAGGCTTCGGGTGTCCCTCCGGCTCCCCAAAGCACAGGGACGAGGTGAGGGGCTTAGACCATGCCTGGGCAATGTTGTTTCTTACACCTGGGTGTGTGGCATTTTGTTGAGCTGGCTACCCCCACTTGGGATAGGTGTTCCACAGCAAGCACCTATTGTTCGTCGGAAGCCGTTTTTGCCCCAGGGGTCTCCGGGCTCTGTTCGTTGGGGTTGAACTCCTGCTAGCAAAACCGCCGGGTTGAGGGAAGGGTTCAGACTGTGCCTGGGCGCTGTGGTCTCTTCCAGGTCAGTGTATGGCATTTCCTTCCCCTTGCCACAGGCACCTGGGAGCATGTCTGCACGTGGAGAAAGACTTTCCCGTGGGAAGCCGGTTTTTGTCAAACGGGTCCCAGAGCTCTGCTCCTCTCTTTTCACTCCTGCTGCCAGAAGCCCAGGGAGGATGGGAGGGCTTAGAACATGGCTGGGCACTGTGGTTTCTTCCAGAGAAGTGGAGGGCATTTGCTTTACCTTGCCACAACCACTTGGGAGAGGGTCTGCACCTCAGGAAAACTGTTTCCGTGGGAAGCCGGCTTTTTGCAAAGGGGTCTCAGGGCCGTGAGCCTCGGGTGTCCCTCCGGCTCCCCAAAGCACAGGGACGAGGTGAGGGGCTTAGACCATGCCTGGGCAATGTTGTTTCTTACACCTGGGTGTGTGGCATTTTGTTGAGCTGGCTACCCCCACTTGGGATAGGTGTTCCACAGCAAGCACCTATTGTTCGTCGGAAGCCGTTTTTGCCCCAGGGGTCTCCGGGCTGTGTTCGTTGGGGTTCAACTCCTGCTAGCAAAACCGCCGGGTTGAGGGAAGGGTTCAGACTGTGCCTGGGCCCTGTGGTCTCTTCCAGGTCAGTGTATGGCATTTCCTTCCCCTTGCCACAGGCACCTGGGAGCATGTCTGCTCGTGGAGAAAGACTTTCTCTTGGGAAACCGGTTTTTGTCAAACGGGTCCCAGTGCTCTGCTCCTCTCTTTTCACTCCTGCTGCCAGAAGCCCACGGAGGATGGGAGGGCTTAGAACATGGCTGGGCACTGTGGTTTCTTCCAGAGAAGTGGAGGGCATTTGCTTTACCTTGCCACAACCACTTGGGAGAGGGTCTGCACCTCAGGAAAACTGTTTCCGTGGGAAGCCGGCTTTTTGCAAAGGGGTCTCAGGGCCGTGGGCCTCGGGTGTCCCTCCGGCTCCCCAAAGCACAGGGACGAGGTGAGGGGCTTAGACCATGCCTGGGCAATGTTGTTTCTTACACCTGGGTGTGTGGCATTTTGTTGAGCTGGCTACCCCCACTTGGGATAGGTGTTCCACAGCAAGCACCTATTGTTCGTCGGAAGCCGTTTTTGCCCCAGGGGTCTCCGGGCTGTGTTCGTTGGGGTTGAACTCCTGCTAGCAAAACCGCCGGGTTGAGGGAAGGGTTCAGACTGTGCCTGGGCCCTGTGGTCTCTTCCAGGTCAGTGTATGGCATTTCCTTCCCCTTGCCACAGGCACCTGGGAGCATGTCTGCACGTGGAGAAAGACTTTCCCGTGGGAAGCCGGGTTTTGTCAAACGGGTCCCAGTGCTCTGCTCCTCTCTTCTCACTCCTGCTGCCAGAAGCCCAGGGAGGATGGGAGGGCTTAGAACATGGCTGGGCACTGTGGTTTCTTCCAGAGAAGTGGAGGGCATTTGCTTTACCTTGCCACAACCACTTGGGAGAGGGTCTGCACCTCAGGAAAACTGTTTCCGTGGGAAGCCGGCTTTTTCAATGGGGTCTCAGGGCCGTTGGCCTTGGGTGTCCCTCCGGCTCCCCAAAGCACAGGGACGAGGTGAGGGGCTTAGACCATGCCTGGGCAATGTTGTTTCTTACACCTGGGTGTGTGGCATTTTGTTGAGCTGGCTACCCCCACTTGGGATAGGTGTTCCACAGCAAGCACCTATTGTTCGTCGGAAGCCGTTTTTACCCCAGGGGTCTCCGGGCTGTGTTCGTTGGGGTTGAACTCCTGCTAGCAAAACCGCCGGGTTGAGGGAAGGGTTCAGACTGTGCCTGGGCCCTGTGGTCTCTTCCAGGTCAGTGTATGGCATTTCCTTCCCCTTGCCACAGGCACCTGGGAGCATGTCTGCACGTGGAGAAAGACTTTCCCGTGGGAAGCCGGTTTTTGTCAAACGGGTCCCAGTGCTCTGCTCCTCTCTTTTCACTCCTGCTGCCAGAAGCCCATGGAGGATGGGAGGGCTTAGAACATGGCTGGGCACTGTGGTTTCTTCCAGAGAAGTGGAGGGCATTTGCGTTACCTTGCCACAACCACTTGGGAGAGGGTCTGCACCTCAGGAAAACTGTTTCTGTGGGAAGCCGGGTTTTTGCAAAGGGGTCTCAGGGCCGTGGGCCTCGGCTGTCCCTCCGGCTCCCCAAAGCACAGGGACGAGGTGAGGGGCTTAGACCATGCCTGGGCAATGTTGTTTCTTACACCTGGGTGTGTGGCATTTTGTTGAGCTGGCTACCCCCACTTGGGATAGGTGTTCCACAGCAAGCACCTATTGTTCGTCGGAAGCCGTTTTTGCCCCAGGGGTCTCTGGGCTGTCTTCGTTGGGGTTGAACTCCTGCTAGCAAAACCGCCGGGTTGAGGGAAGGGTTCAGACTGTGCCTGGGCCCTGTGGTCTCTTCCAGGAGAGTGTATGGCATTTCCTTCCCCTTGCCACAAGCACCTGGGAGCATGTCTGCACGTGGAGAAAGACTTTCCCGTGGGAAGCAGGGTTTTGTCAAACGGGTCCCAGTGCTCTGCTCCTCTCTTTTCACTCCTGCTGCCAGAAGCCCAGGGAGATTGGGAGGGCTTAGAACATGGCTGGGCACTGTGGTTTCTTCCAGAGAAGTGGAGGGCATTTGCTTTACCTTGCCACAACCACTTGTGAGAAGGTCTGCACCCCAGGAAAACTGTTTCCGTGGGAAGCCGGCTTTTTGCAAAGGGGTCTCAGGGCCGTGGGCCTCGGCTGTCCCTCCGGCTCCCCAAAGCACAGGGACGAGGTGAGGGGCTTAGACCATGCCTGGGCAATGTTTTTTCTTACACCTGGGTGTGTGGCATTTTTTGAGCTGGCAACCCCCACTTGGGATAGGTGTTCCACAGCAAGCACCTATTGTTCGTCGGAAGCCGTTTTTGCCCCAGGGGTCTCCGGGCTGTGTTCGTTGGGGTTGAACTCCTGCTAGCAAAACCGCCGGGTTGAGGGAAGGGTTCAGACTGTGCCTGGGCCCTGTGGTCTCTTCCAGGTCAGTGTATGGCATTTCCTTCCCCTTGCCACAGGCACCTGGGAGCATGTCTGCACGTGGAGAAAGACTTTCCCATGGGAAGCAGGGTTTTTGTCAAACGGGTCCCAGTGCTCTGCTCCTCTCTTTTCACTCCTGCTGCCAGAAGCCCAGGGAGGATGGGAGGGCTTAGAACATGGCTGGGCACTGTGGTTTCTTCCAGAGAAGTGGAGGGCATTTGCTTTACCTTGCCACAACCACTTGGGATAGGGTCTGCACCTCAGGAAAACTGTTTCCGTGGGAAGCCGGCTTTTTGCAAAGGGGTCTCAGGGCCGTAGGCCTCGGGTGTCCCTCCGGCTCCCCAAAGCACAGGGACGAGGTGAGGGGCTTAGACCATGCCTGGGCAATGTTGTTTCTTACACCTGGGTGTGTGGCATTTTGTTGAGCTGGCTACCCCCACTTGCGATAGGTGTTCCACAGCAAGCACCTATTGTTCGTCGGAAGCCGTTTTTGCCCCAGGGGTCTCCGGGCTGTGTTCGTTGGGGTTGAACTCCTGCTAGCAAAACCGCCGGGTTGAGGGAAGGGTTCAGACTGTGCCTGGGCGCTGTGGTCTCTTCCAGGTCAGTGTATGGCATTTCCTTCCCCTTGCCCCAGGCACCTGGGAGCATGTCTGCACGTGGAGAAAGACTTTCCCGTGGGAAGCCGGTTTTTGTCAAACGGGTCCCAGAGCTCTGCTCCTCTCTTTTCACTCCTGCTGCCAGAAGCCCAGGGAGGATGGGAGGGCTTAGAACATGGCTGGGCACTGTGGTTTCTTCCAGAGAAGTGGAGGGCATTTGCTTTACCTTGCCACAACCACTTGGGAGAGGGTCTGCACCTCAGGAAAACTGTTTCCGTGGGAAGCCGGCTTTTTGCAAAGGGGTCTCAGGGCCGTGAGCCTCGGGTGTCCCTCCGGCTCCCCAAAGCACAGGGACGAGGTGAGGGGCTTAGACCATGCCTGGGCAATGTTGTTTCTTACACCTGGGTGTGTGGCATTTTGTTGAGCTGGCTACCCCCACTTGGGATAGGTGTTCCACAGCAAGCACCTATTGTTCGTCGGAAGCCGTTTTTGCCCCAGGGGTCTCCGGGCTGTGTTCGTTGGGGTTGAACTCCTGCTAGCAAAACCGCCGGGTTGAGGGAAGGGTTCAGACTGTGCCTGGGCCCTGTGGTCTCTTCCAGGTCAGTGTATGGCATTTCCTTCCCCTTGCCACAGGCACCTGGGAGCATGTCTGCACGTGGAGAAAGACTTTCCCGTGGGAAGCCGGTTTCTGTCAAACGGGTCCCAGTGCTCTGCTCCTCTCTTTTCACTCCTGCTGCCAGAAGCCCAGGGAGGATGGGAGGGCTTAGAACATGGCTGGGCACTGTGGTTTCTTCCAGAGAAGTGGAGGGCATTTGCTTTACCTCGCCACAACCACTTGGGAGAGGGTCTGCACCTCAGGAAAACTGTTTCTGTGGGAAGCCGGCTTTTTGCAAAGGGGTCTCAGGGCCGTGGGCCTCGGGTGTCCCTCCGGCTCCCCAAAGCACAGGGACGAGGTGAGGGGCTTAGACCATGCCTGGGCAATGTTGTTTCTTACACCTGGGTGTGTGGCATTTTGTTGAGCTGGCTACCCCCACTTGGGATAGGTGTTCCACAGCAAGCACCTATTGTTCGTCGGAAGCCGTTTTTGCCCCAGGGGTCTCCGGGTTGTGTCGTTGGGGTTGAACTCCTGCTAGCAAAACCGCCGGGTTGAGGGAAGGGTTCAGACTGTGCCTGGGCCCTGTGGTCTCTTCCAGGTCAGTGTATGGCGTTTCCTTCCCCTTGCCCCAGGCACCTGGGAGCATGTCTGCACGTGGAGAAAGACTTTCCCGTGGGAAGCCGGTTTTTGTCAAACGGGTCCCAGTACTCTGCTCCTCTCTTTTCACTCCGGCTGCCAGAAGCCCAGGGAGGATGGGAGGGCTTAGAACATGGCTGGGCACTGTGGTTTCTTCCAGAGAAGTGGAGCGCATTTGCTTTACCTTGCCACAACCACTTGGGAGAGGGTCTGCACCTCAGGAAAACTGTTTCCGTGGGAAGCCGGGTTTTGCAAAGGGGTCTCAGGGCCGTGAGCCTCGGGTGTCCCTCCGGCTCGCCAAAGCACAGGGACGAGGTGAGGGGCTTAGACCATGCCTGGGCAATGTTGTTTCTTACACCTGGGTGTGTGGCATTTTGTTGAGCTGGCTACCCCCACTTGGGATAGGTGTTCCACAGCAAGCACCTATTGTTCGTCGGAAGCCGTTTTTGCCCCAGGGGTCTCCGGGCTGTGTTCGTTGGGGTTGAACTCCTGCTAGCAAAACCGCCGGGTTGAGGGAAGGGTTCAGACTGTGCCTGGGCCCTGTGGTCTCTTCCAGGTCAGTGTATGGCATTTCCTTCCCCTTGCCACAGGCACCTGGGAGCATGTCTGCACGTGGAGAAAGACTTTCCCGTGGGAAGCCGGTTTTTGTCAAACGGGTCCCAGTGCTCTGCTCCTCTCTTTTCACTCCTGCTGCCAGAAGCCCAGGGAGGATGGGAGGGCTTAGAACATGGCTGGGCACTGTGGTTTCTTCCAGAGAAGTGGAAGGCATTTGCTTTACCTTGCCACAACCACTGGGGAGAGGGTCTGCACCTCAGGAAAACCGTTTCCGTGGGACGCCGGCTTTTTGCAAAGGGGTCTCAGGGCCGTGGGCCTCGGCTGTCCCTCCGGCTCCCCAAAGCACAGGGACGAGGTGAGGGGCTTAGACCATGCCTGGGCAATGTTGTTTCTTACACCTGGGTGTGTGGCATTTTGTTGAGCTGGCTACCCCCACTTGGGATAGGTGTTCCACAGCAAGCACCTATTGTTCGTCGGAAGCCGTTTTTGCCCCAGGGGTCTCCGGGCTGTGTTCGTTGGGGTTGAACTCCTGCTAGCAAAACCGCCGGGTTGAGGGAAGGGTTCAGACTGTGCCTGGGCCCTGTGGTCTCTTCCAGGTCAGTGTATGGCATTTCCTTCCCCTTGCCCCAGGCACCTGGGAGCATGTCTGCACGTGGAGAAAGACTTTCCCGTGGGAAGCCGGTTTTTGTCAAACGGTTCCCAGTGCTCTGCTCCTCTCTTTTCACTCCTGCTGCCAGAAGCCCAGGGAGGATGGGAGGGCTTAGAACATGGCTGGGCACTGTGGTTTCTTCCAGAGAAGTGGAAGGCATTTGCTTTACCTCGCCACAACCACTTGGGAGAGGGTCTGCACCTCAGGAAAACTGTTTCCGTGGGACGCCGGCTTTTTGCAAAGGGGTCTCAGGGCCGTGGGCCTCGGCTGTCCCTCCGGCTCCCGAAAGCACAGGGACGAGGTGAGGGGCTTAGACCATGCCTGGGCAATGTTGTTTCTTACACCTGGGTGTGTGGCATTTTGTTGAGCTGGCTACCCCCACTTGGGATAGGTGTTCCACAGCAAGCACCTATTGTTCGTCGGAAGCCGTTTTTGCCCCAGGGGTCTCCGGGCTGTGTTCGTTGGGGTTGAACTCCTGCTAGCAAAACCGCCGGGTTGAGGGAAGGGTTCAGACTGTGCCTGGGCCCTGTGGTCTCTTCCAGGTCAGTGTATGGCATTTCCTTCCCCTTGCCACAGGCACCTGGGAGCATGTCTGCACGTGGAGAAAGACTTTCCCGTGGGAAGCCGGTTTTTGTCAAACGGGTCCCAGTGCTCTGCTCCTCTCTTTTCACTCCTGCTGCCAGAAGCCCAGGGAGGATGGGAGGGCTTAGAACATGGCTGGGCACTGTGGTTTCTTCCAGAGAAGTGGAGGGCATTTGCGTTACCTTGCCACAACCACTTGGGAGAGGGTCTGCACCTCAGGAAAACTGTTTCTGTGGGAAGCCGGCTTTTTGCAAAGGGGTCTCAGGGCCGTGGGCCTCGGCTGTCCCTCCGGCTCCCCAAAGCACAGGGACGAGGTGAGGGGCTTAGACCATGCCTGGGCAATGTTGTTTCTTACACCTGGGTGTGTGGCATTTTTTTGAGCTGGCTACCCCCACTTGGGATAGGTGTTCCACAGCAAGCACCTATTGTTCGTCGGAAGCCGTTTTTGCCCCAGGGGTCTCTGGGCTGTCTTCGTTGGGGTTGAACTCCTGCTAGCAAAACCGCCGGGTTGAGGGAAGGGTTCAGACTGTGCCTGGGCCCTGTGGTCTCTTCCAGGAGAGTGTATGGCATTTCCTTCCCCTTGCCACAAGCACCTGGGAGCATGTCTGCACGTGGAGAAAGACTTTCCCGTGGGAAGCAGGGTTTTGTCAAACGGGTCCCAGTGCTCTGCTCCTCTCTTTTCACTCCTGCTGCCAGAAGCCCAGGGAGATTGGGAGGGCTTAGAACATGGCTGGGCACTGTGGTTTCTTCCAGAGAAGTGGAGGGCATTTGCTTTACCTTGCCACAACCACTTGTGAGAAGGTCTGCACCCCAGGAAAACTGTTTCCGTGGGAAGCCGGCTTTTTGCAAAGGGGTCTCAGGGCCGTGGGCCTCGGCTGTCCCTCCGGCTCCCCAAAGCACAGGGACGAGGTGAGGGGCTTAGACCATGCCTGGGCAATGTTGTTTCTTACACCTGGGTGTGTGGCATTTTGTTGAGCTGGCTACCCCCACTTGGGATAGGTGTTCCACAGCAAGCACCTATTGTTCGTCGGAAGCCGTTTTTGCCCCAGGGGTCTCCGGGCTGTGTTCGTTGGGGTTGAACTCCTGCTAGCAAAACCGCCGGGTTGAGGGAAGGGTTCAGACTGTGCCTGGGCCCTGTGGTCTCTTCCAGGTCAGTGTATGGCATTTCCTTCCCCTTGCCACAGGCACCTGGGAGCATGTCTGCACGTGGAGAAAGACTTTCCCATGGGAAGCAGGGTTTTTGTCAAACGGGTCCCAGTGCTCTGCTCCTCTCTTTTCACTCCTGCTGCCAGAAGCCCAGGGAGGATGGGAGGGCTTAGAACATGGCTGGGCACTGTGGTTTCTTCCAGAGAAGTGGAGGGCATTTGCTTTACCTTGCCACAACCACTTGGGATAGGGTCTGCACCTCAGGAAAACTCTTTCCGTGGGAAGCCGGCTTTTTGCAAAGGGTTCTCAGGGCCGTGGGCCTCGGGTGTCCCTCCGGCTCCCCAAAGCACAGGGACGAGGTGAGGGGCTTAGACCATGCCTGGGCAATGTTGTTTCTTACACCTGGGTGTGTGGCATTTTGTTGAGCTGGCTACCCCCACTTGGGATAGGTGTTCCACAGCAAGCACCTATTGTTCGTCGGGGGCCGTTTTTGCCCCAGGGGTCTCCGGGCTGTGTCGTTGGGGTTGAACTCCTGCTAGCAAAACCGCCGGGTTGAGGGAAGGGTTCAGACTGTGCCTGGGCCCTGTGGTCTCTTCCAGGTCAGTGTATGGCGTTTCCTTCCCCTTGCCCCAGGCACCTGGGAGCATGTCTGCACGTGGAGAAAGACTTTCCCGTGGGAAGCCGGTTTTTGTCAAACGGGTCCCAGTACTCTGCTCCTCTCTTTTCACTCCGGCTGCCAGAAGCCCAGGGAGGATGGGAGGGCTTAGAACATGGCTGGGCACTGTGGTTTCTTCTAGAGAAGTGGAGGGCATTTGCTTTACCTTGCCACAACCACTTGGGAGAGGGTCTGCACCTCAGGAAAACTGTTTCCGTGGGAAGCCGGGTTTTTGCAAAGGGGTCTCAAGGCCGTGAGCCTCGGGTGTCCCTCCGGCTCGCCAAAGCACAGGGACGAGGTGAGGGGCTTAGACCATGCCTGGGCAATGTTGTTTCTTACACCTGGGTGTGTGGCATTTTGTTGAGCTGGCTACCCCCACTTGGGATAGGTGTTCCACAGCAAGCACCTATTGTTCGTCGGAAGCCGTTTTGCCCCAGGGGTCTCCGGGCTGTGTTCGTTGGGGTTGAACTCCTGCTAGCAAAACCGCCGGGTTGAGGGAAGGTTTCAGACTGTGCCTGGGCCCTGTGGTCTCTTCCAGGTCAGTGTATGGCATTTCCTTCCCCTTGCCACAGGCACCTGGGAGCATGTCTGCACGTGGAGAAAGACTTTCCCGTGGGAAGCCGGTTTTTGTCAAACGGGTCCCAGTGCTCTGCTCCTCTCTTTTCACTCCTGCTGCCAGAAGCCCAGGGAGGATGGGAGGGCTTAGAACATGGCTGGGCACTGTGGTTTCTTCCAGAGAAGTGGAGGGCATTTGCTTTACCTCGCCACAACCACTTGGGAGAGGGTCTACACCTCAGGAAAACTGTTTCTGTGGGAAGCCGGCTTTTTGCAAAGGGGTCTCAGGGCCGTGGGCCTCGGGTGTCCCTCCGGCTCCCCAAAGCACAGGGACGAGGTGAGGGGCTTAGACCATGCCTGGGCAATGTTGTTTCTTACACCTGGGTGTGTGGCATTTTGTTGAGCTGGCTACCCCCACTTGGGATAGGTGTTCCACAGCAAGCACCTATTGTTCGTCGGAAGCCGTTTTTGCCCCAGGGGTCTCCAGGCTGTGTTCGTTGGGGTTGAACTCCTGCTAGCAAAACCGCCGGGTTGAGGGAAGGGTTCAGACTGTGCCTGGGCCCTGTGGTCTCTTCCAGGTCAGTGTATGGCATTTCCTTCCCCTTGCCACAGGCACCTGGGAGCATGTCTGCACGTGGAGAAAGACTTTCCCGTGGGAAGCCGGTTTTTGTCAAACGGGTCCCAGTGCTCTGCTCCTCTCTTTTCACTCCTGCTGCCAGAAGCCCAGGGAGGATGGGAGGGCTTAGAACATGGCTGGGCACTGTGGTTTCTTCCAGAGAAGTGGAAGGCATTTGCTTTACCTTGCCACAACCACTTGGGAGAGGGTCTGCACCTCAGGAAAACTGTTTCCGTGGGACGCCGGCTTTTTGCAAAGGGGTCTCAGGGCCGTGGGCCTCGGCTGTCCCTCCGGCTCCCCAAAGCACAGGGACGAGGTGAGGGGCTTAGACCATGCCTGGGCAATGTTGTTTCTTACACCTCGGTGTGTGGCATTTTGTTGAGCTGGCTACCCCCACTTGGGATAGGTGTTCCACAGCAAGCACCTATTGTTCGTCGGAAGCCGTTTTTGCCCCAGGGGTCTCCGGGCTGTGTTCGTTGGGGTTGAACTCCTGCTAGCAAAACCGCCGGGTTGAGGGAAGGGTTCAGACTGTGCCTGGGCCCTGTGGTCTCTTCCAGGTCAGTGTATGGCATTTCCTTCCCCTTGCCACAGGCACCTGGGAGCATGTCTGCACGTGGAGAAAGACTTTCCCGTGGGAAGCCGGTTTTTGTCAAACGGGTCCCAGTGCTCTGCTCCTCTCTTTTCACTCCTGCTGCCAGAAGCCCAGGGAGATTGGGAGGGCTTAGAACATGGCTGGGCACTGTGGTTTCTTCCAGAGAAGTGGAGGGCATTTGCTTTACCTTGCCACAACCACTTGGGAGAGGGTCTGCACCTCAGGAAAACTGTTTCCGTGGGAAGCCGGCTTTTTGCAAAGGGGTCTCAGGGCCGTGGGCCTCGGCTGTCCCTCCGGCTCCCCAAAGCACAGGGACGAGGTGAGGGGCTTAGACCATGCCTGGGCAATGTTGTTTCTTACACCTGGGTGTGTGGCATTTTGTTGAGCTGGCTACCCCCACTTGGGATAGGTGTTCCACAGCAAGCACCTATTGTTCTTCGGAAGCCGTTTTTGCCCCAGGGGTCTCCGGGCTGTGTTCGTTGGGGTTGAACTCCTGCTAGCAAAACCGCCGGGTTGAGGGAAGGGTTCAGACTGTGCCTGGGCCCTGTGGTCTCTTCCAGGTCAGTGTATGGCATTTCCTTCCCCTTGCCACAGGCACCTGGGAGCATGTCTGCACGTGGAGAAAGACTTTCCCGTGGGAAGCCGGTTTTTGTCAAACGGTTCCCAGTGCTCTGCTCCTCTCTTTTCACTCCTGCTGCCAGAAGCCCAGGGAGGATGGGAGGGCTTAGAACATGGCTGGGCACTGTGGTTTCTTCCAGAGAAGTGGAAGGCATTTGCTTTACCTCGCCACAACCACTTGGGAGAGGGTCTGCACCTCAGGAAAACTGTTTCCGTGGGACGCCGGCTTTTTGCAAAGGGGTCTCAGGGCCGTGGGACTCGGCTGTCCCTCCGGCTCCCCAAAGCACAGGGACGAGGTGAGGGGCTTAGACCATGCCTGGGCAATGTTGTTTCTTACACCTGGGTGTGTGGCATTTTGTTGAGCTGGCTACCCCCACTTGGGATAGGTGTTCCACAGCAAGCACCTATTGTTCGTCGGAAGCCGTTTTGCCCCAGGGGTCTCCGGGATGTGTTCGTTGGGGTTCAACTCCTGCTAGCAAAACCGCCGGGTTGAGGGAAGGGTTCAGACTGTGCCTGGGCCCTGTGGTCTCTTCCAGGTCAGTGTCTGGCATTTCCTTCCCCTTGCCACAGGCACCTGGGAGCATGTCTGCACGTGGAGAAAGACTTTCCCGTGGGAAGCCGGTTTTTGTCAAACGGGTCCCAGTGCTCTGCTCCTCTCTTTTCACTCCTGCTGCCAGAAGCCCAGGGAGGATGGGAGGGCTTAGAACATGGCTGGGCACTGTGGTTTCTTCCAGAGAAGTGGAGGGCATTTGCTTTACCTCGCCACAACCACTTGGGAGAGGGTCTGCACCTCAGGAAAACTGTTTCTTTGGGAAGCCGGCTTTTTGCAAAGGGGTCTCAGGGCCGTGGGCCTCGGGTGTCCCTCCGGCTCCCCAAAGCACAGGGACGAGGTGAGGGGCTTAGACCATGCCTGGGCAATGTTGTTTCTTACACCTGGGTGTGTGGCATTTTGTTGAGCTGGCTACCCCCACTTGGGATAGGTGTTCCACAGCAAGCACCTATTGTTCGTCGGAAGCCGTTTTTGCCCCAGGGGTCTCCGGGCTGTGTCGTTGGGGTTGAACTCCTGCTAGCAAAACCGCCGGGTTGAGGGAAGGGTTCAGACTGTGCCTGGGCCCTGTGGTCTCTTCCAGGTCAGTGTATGGCGTTTCCTTCCCCTTGCCCCAGGCACCTGGGAGCATGTCTGCACGTGGAGAAAGACTTTCCCGTGGGAAGCCGGTTTTTGTCAAACGGGTCCCAGTACTCTGCTCCTCTCTTTTCACTCCGGCTGCCAGAAGCCCAGGGAGGATGGGAGGGCTTAGAACATGGCTGGGCACTGTGGTTTCTTCCAGAGAAGTGGAGGGCATTTGCTTTACCTTGCCACAACCACTTGGGAGAGGGTCTGCACCTCAGGAAAACTGTTTCCGTGGGAAGCCGGCTTTTTGCAAAGGGGTCTCAGGGCCGTGGGCCTCGGCTGTCCCTCCGGCTCCCCAAAGCACAGGGACGAGGTGAGGGGCTTAGACCATGCCTGGGCAATGTTGTTTCTTACACCTGGGTGTGTGGCATTTTGTTGAGCTGGCTACCCCCACTTGGGATAGGTGTTCCACAGCAAGCACCTATTGTTCGTCGGAAGCCGTTTTTGCCCCAGGGGTCTCCGGGCTGTGTTCGTTGGGGTTGAACTCCTGCTAGCAAAACCGCCGGGTTGAGGGAAGGGTTCAGACTGTGCCTGGGCCCTGTGGTCTCTTCCAGGTCAGTGTATGGCATTTCCTTCCCCTTGCCACAGGCACCTGGGAGCATGTCTGCACGTGGAGAAAGACTTTCCCGTGGGAAGCCGGTTTTTGTCAAACGGGTCCCAGTGCTCTGCTCCTCTCTTTTCACTCCTGCTGCCAGAAGCCCAGGGAGGATGGGAGGGCTTAGAACATGGCTGGGCACTGTGGTTTCTTCCAGAGAAGTGGAGGGCATTTGCTTTACCTTGCCACAACCACTTGGGAGAGGGTCTGCACCTCAGGAAAACTGTTTCCGTGGGAAGCCGGCTTTTTGCAAAGGGGTCTCAGGGCCGTGGGCCTCGGCTGTCCCTCCGGCTCCCCAAAGCACAGGGACGAGGTGAGGGGCTTAGACCATGCCTGGGCAATGTTGTTTCTTACACCTGGGTGTGTGGCATTTTGTTGAGCTGGCTACCCCCACTTGGGATAGGTGTTCCACAGCAAGCACCTATTGTTCGTCGGAAGCCGTTTTTGCCCCAGGGGTCTCCGGGCTGTGTTCGTTGGGGTTGAACTCCTGCTAGCAAAACCGCCGGGTTGAGGGAAGGGTTCAGACTGTGCCTGGGCCCTGTGGTCTCTTCCAGGAGAGTGTATGGCATTTCCTTCCCCTTGCCACAGGCACCTGGGAGCATGTCTGCACGTGGAGAAAGACTTTCCCGTGGGAAGCCGGTTTTTGTCAAACGGGTCCCAGTGCTCTGCTCCTCTCTTTTCACTCCTGCTGCCAGAAGCCCAGGGAGGATGGGAGGGCTTAGAACATGGATGGGCACTGTGGTTTCTTCCAGAGAAGTGGAGGGCATTTGCTTTACCTTGCCACAACCACTTGGGAGAGGGTCTGCACCTCAGGAAAACTCTTTCCGTGGGAAGCCGGCTTTTTGCAAAGGGTTCTCAGGGCCGTGGGCCTCGGGTGTCCCTCCGGCTCCCCAAAGCACAGGGACGAGGTGAGGGGCTTAGACCATGCCTGGGCAATGTTGTTTCTTACACCTGGGTGTGTGGCATTTTGTTGAGCTGGCTACCCCCACTTGGGATAGGTGTTCCACAGCAAGCACCTATTGTTCGTCGGAAGCCGTTTTTGCCCCAGGGGTCTCCGGGCTGTGTTCGTTGGGGTTGAACTCCTGCTAGCAAAACCGCCGGGTTGAGGGAAGGGTTCAGACTGTGCCTGGGCCCTGTGGTCTCTTCCAGGTCAGTGTATGGCATTTCCTTCCCCTTGCCACAGGCACCTGGGAGTATGTCTGCACGTGGAGAAAGACTTTCCCGTGGGAAGCAGGGTTTTGTCAAACGGGTCCCAGTGCTCTGCTCCTCTCTTTTCACTCCTGCTGCCAGAAGCCCAGGGAGATTGGGAGGGCTTAGAACATGGCTGGGCACTGTGGTTTCTTCCAGAGAAGTGGAGGGCATTTGCATTACCTTGCCACAACCACTTGTGAGAAGGTCTGCACCCCAGGAAAACTGTTTCCGTGGGAAGCCGGCTTTTTGTAAAGGGGTCTCAGGGCCGTGGGCCTCGGCTGTCCCTCCAGCTCCCCAAAGCACAGGGACGAGGTGAGGGGCTTAGACCATGCCTGGGCAATGTTGTTTCTTACACCTGGGTGTGTGGCATTTTGTTGAGCTGGCTACCCCCACTTGGGATAGGTGTTCCACAGCAAGCACCTATTGTTCGCCGGAAGCCGTTTTTGCCCCAGGGGTCTCCGGGCTGTGTTCGTTGGGGTTGAACTCCTGCTAGCAAAACCGCCGGGTTGAGGGAAGGGTTCAGACTGTGCCTGGGCCCTGTGGTCTCTTCCAGGTCAGTGTATGGCATTTCCTTCCCCTTGCCACAGGCACCTGGGAGCATGTCTGCACGTGGAGAAAGACTTTCCCGTGGGAAGCCGGTTTTTGTCAAACGGGTCCCAGTGCTCTGCTCCTCTCTTTTCACTCCTGCTGCCAGAAGCCCAGGGAGGATGGGAGGGCTTAGAACATGGCTGGGCACTGTGGTTTCTTCCAGAGAAGTGGAAGGCATTTGCTTTACCTTGCCACAACCACTTGGGAGAGGGTCTGCACCTCAGGAAAACTGTTTCCGTGGGACGCCGGCTTTTTGCAAAGGGGTCTCAGGGCCGTGGGCCTCGGCTGTCCCTCCGGCTCCCCAAAGCACAGGGACGAGGTGAGGGGCTTAGACCATGCCTGGGCAATGTTGTTTCTTACACCTGGGTGTGTGGCATTTTGTTGAGCTGGCTACCCCCACTTGGGATAGGTGTTCCACAGCAAGCACCTATTGTTCGTCGGAAGCCGTTTTTGCCCCAGGGGTCTCCGGGCTGTGTTCGTTGGGGTTGAACTCCTGCTAGCAAAACCGCCGGGTTGAGGGAAGGGTTCAGACTGTGCCTGGGCCCTGTGGTCTCTTCCAGGTCAGTGTATGGCATTTCCTTCCCCTTGCCACAGGCACCTGGGAGCATGTCTGCACGTGGAGAAAGACTTTCCCGTGGGAAGCCGGTTTCTGTCAAACGGGTCCCAGTGCTCTGCTCCTCTCTTTTCACTCCTGCTGCCAGAAGCCCAGGGAGGATGGGAGGGCTTAGAACATGGCTGGGCACTGTGTTTTCTTTCAGAGAAGTGGAGGGCATTTGCTTTACCTCGCCACAACCACTTGGGAGAGGGTCTGCACCTCAGGAAATCTGTTTCTGTGGGAAGCCGGCTTTTTACAAAGGGGTCTCAGGGCCGTGGGCCTCGGGTGTCCCTCCGGCTCCCCAAAGCACAGGGACGAGGTGAGGGGCTTAGACCATGCCTGGGCAATGTTGTTTCTTACACCTGGGTGTGTGGCATTTTGTTGAGCTGGCTACCCCCACTTGGGATAGGTGTTCCACAGCAAGCACCTATTGTTCGTCGGAAGCCGTTTTTGCCCCAGGGGTCTCCGGGCTGTGTTCGTTGGGGTTGAACTCCTGCTAGCAAAACCGCCGGGTTGAGGGAAGGGTTCAGACTGTGCCTGGGCCCTGTGGTCTCTTCCAGGTCAGTGTATGGCATTTCCTTCCCCTTGCCACAGGCACCTGGGAGCATGTCTGCACGTGGAGAAAGACTTTCCCGTGGGAAGCCGGTTTTTGTCAAACGGGTCCCAGTGCTCTGCTCCTCTCTTTTCACTCCTGCTGCCAGAACCCCAGGGAGGATGGGAGGGCTTAGAACATGGCTGGGCACTGTGGTTTCTTCCAGAGAAGTGGAAGGCATTTGCTTTACCTCGCCACAACCACTTGGGAGAGGGTCTGCACCTCAGGAAAACTGTTTCCGTGGGACGCCGGCTTTTTGCAAAGGGGTCTCAGGGCCGTGGGCCTCGGCTGTCCCTCCGGCTCCCGAAAGCACAGGGACGAGGTGAGGGGCTTAGACCATGCCTGGGCAATGTTGTTTCTTACACCTGGGTGTGTGGCATTTTGTTGAGCTGGCTACCCCCACTTGGGATAGGTGTTCCACAGCAAGCACCTATTGTTCGTCGGAAGCCGTTTTGCCCCAGGGGTCTCCGGGCTGTGTTCGTTGGGGTTCAACTCCTGCTAGCAAAACCGCCGGGTTGAGGGAAGGGTTCAGACTGTGCCTGGGCCCTGTGGTCTCTTCCAGGTCAGTGTATGGCATTTCCTTCCCCTTGCCACAGGCACCTGGGAGCATGTCTGCACGTGGAGAAAGACTTTCCCGTGGGAAGCCGGTTTTTGTCAAACGGGTCCCAGTGCTCTGCTCCTCTCTTTTCACTCCTGCTGCCAGAAGCCCAGGGAGGATGGGAGGGCTTAGAACATGGCTGGGCACTGTGGTTTCTTCCAGAGAAGTGGAGGGCATTTGCTTTACCTCGCCACAACCACTTGGGAGAGGGTCTGCACCTCAGGAAAACTGTTTCTGTGGGAAGCCGGCTTTTTGCAAAGGGGTCTCAGGGCCGTGGGCCTCGGGTGTCCCTCCGGCTCCCCAAAGCACAGGGACGAGGTGAGGGGCTTAGACCATGCCTGGGCAATGTTGTTTCTTACACCTGGGTGTGTGGCATTTTGTTGAGCTGGCTACCCCCACTTGGGATAGGTGTTCCACAGCAAGCACCTATTGTTCGTTGGAAGCCGTTTTTGCCCCAGGGGTCTCCGGGTTGTGTCGTTGGGGTTGAACTCCTGCTAGCAAAACCGCCGGGTTGAGGGAAGGGTTCAGACTGTGCCTGGGCCCTGTGGTCTCTTCCAGGTCAGTGTATGGCGTTTCCTTCCCCTTGCCCCAGGCACCTGGGAGCATGTCTGCACGTGGAGAAAGACTTTCCCGTGGGAAGCCGGTTTTTGTCAAACGGGTCCCAGTGCTCTGCTCCTCTCTTTTCACTCCTGCTGCCAGAAGCCCAGGGAGGATGGGAGGGCTTAGAACATGGCTGGGCACTGTGGTTTCTTCCAGAGAAGTGGAGGGCATTTGCTTTACCTTGCCACAACCACTTGGGAGAGGGTCTGCACCTCAGGAAAACTGTTTCCGTGGGAAGCCGGCTTTTTGCAAAGGGGTCTCAGGGCCGTGGGCCTCGGCTGTCCCTCCGGCTCCCCAAAGCACAGGGACGAGGTGAGGGGCTTAGACCATGCCTGGGCAATGTTGTTTCTTACACCTGGGTGTGTGGCATTTTGTTGAGCTGGCTACCCCCACTTGGGATAGGTGTTCCACAGCAAGCACCTATTGTTCGTCGGAAGCCGTTTTTGCCCCAGGGGTCTCCGGGCTGTGTTCGTTGGGGTTGAACTCCTGCTAGCAAAACCGCCGGGTTGAGGGAAGGGTTCAGACTGTGCCTGGGCCCTGTGGTCTCTTCCAGGTCAGTGTATGGCATTTCCTTCCCCTTGCCACAGGCACCTGGGAGCATGTCTGCACGTGGAGAAAGACTTTCCCGTGGGAAGCCGGTTTTTGTCAAACGGGTCCCAGTGCTCTGCTCCTCTCTTTTCACTCCTGCTGCCAGAAGCCCAGGGAGGATGGGAGGGCTTAGAACATGGCTGGGCACTGTGGTTTCTTCCAGAGAAGTGGAGGGCATTTGCTTTACCTTGCCACAACCACTTGGGAGAGGGTCTGCACCTCAGGAAAACTGTTTCCGTGGGAAGCCGGCTTTTTGCAAAGGGGTCTCAGGGCCGTGGGCCTCGGCTGTCCCTCCGGCTCCCCAAAGCACAGGGACGAGGTGAGGGGCTTAGACCATGCCTGGGCAATGTTGTTTCTTACACCTGGGTGTGTGGCATTTTGTTGAGCTGGCTACCCCCACTTGGGATAGGTGTTCCACAGCAAGCACCTATTGTTCGTCGGAAGCCGTTTTTGCCCCAGGGGTCTCCGGGCTGTGTTCGTTGGGGTTGAACTCCTGCTAGCAAAACCGCCGGGTTGAGGGAAGGGTTCAGACTGTGCCTGGGCCCTGTGGTCTCTTCCAGGAGAGTGTATGGCATTTCCTTCCCCTTGCCACAGGCACCTGGGAGCATGTCTGCACGTGGAGAAAGACTTTCCCGTGGGAAGCCGGTTTTTGTCAAACGGGTCCCAGTGCTCTGCTCCTCTCTTTTCACTCCTGCTGCCAGAAGCCCAGGGAGGATGGGAGGGCTTAGAACATGGATGGGCACTGTGGTTTCTTCCAGAGAAGTGGAGGGCATTTGCTTTACCTTGCCACAACCACTTGGGAGAGGGTCTGCACCTCAGGAAAACTCTTTCCGTGGGAAGCCGGCTTTTTGCAAAGGGTTCTCAGGGCCGTGGGCCTCGGGTGTCCCTCCGGCTCCCCAAAGCACAGGGACGAGGTGAGGGGCTTAGACCATGCCTGGGCAATGTTGTTTCTTACACCTGGGTGTGTGGCATTTTGTTGAGCTGGCTACCCCCACTTGGGATAGGTGTTCCACAGCAAGCACCTATTGTTCGTCGGAAGCCGTTTTTGCCCCAGGGGTCTCCGGGCTGTGTTCGTTGGGGTTGAACTCCTGCTAGCAAAACCGCCGGGTTGAGGGAAGGGTTCAGACTGTGCCTGGGCCCTGTGGTCTCTTCCAGGTCAGTGTATGGCATTTCCTTCCCCTTGCCACAGGCACCTGGGAGCATGTCTGCACGTGGAGAAAGACTTTCCCGTGGGAAGCAGGGTTTTGTCAAACGGGTCCCAGTGCTCTGCTCCTCTCTTTTCACTCCGGCTGCCAGAAGCCCAGGGAGATTGGGAGGGCTTAGAACATGGCTGGGCACTGTGGTTTCTTCCAGAGAAGTGGAGGGCATTTGCATTACCTTGCCACAACCACTTGTGAGAAGGTCTGCACCCCAGGAAAACTGTTTCCGTGGGAAGCCGGCTTTTTGTAAAGGGGTCTCAGGGCCGTGGGCCTCGGCTGTCCCTCCGGCTCCCCAAAGCACAGGGACGAGGTGAGGGGCTTAGACCATGCCTGGGCAATGTTGTTTCTTACACCTGGGTGTGTGGCATTTTGTTGAGCTGGCTACCCCCACTTGGGATAGGTGTTCCACAGCAAGCACCTATTGTTCGTCGGAAGCCGTTTTTGCCCCAGGGGTCTCCGGGCTGTGTTCGTTGGGGTTGAACTCCTGCTAGCAAAACCGCCGGGTTGAGGGAAGGGTTCAGACTGTGCCTGGGCCCTGTGGTCTCTTCCAGGTCAGTGTATGGCATTTCCTTCCCCTTGCCACAGGCACCTGGGAGCATGTCTGCACGTGGAGAAAGACTTTCCCGTGGGAAGCCGGTTTTTGTCAAACGGGTCCCAGTGCTCTGCTCCTCTCTTTTCACTCCTGCTGCCAGAAGCCCAGGGAGGATGGGAGGGCTTAGAACATGGCTGGGCACTGTGGTTTCTTCCAGAGAAGTGGAAGGCATTTGCTTTACCTTGCCACAACCACTTGGGAGAGGGTCTGCACCTCAGGAAAACTGTTTCCGTGGGACGCCGGCTTTTTGCAAAGGGGTCTCAGGGCCGTGGGCCTCGGCTGTCCCTCCGGCTCCCCAAAGCACAGGGACGAGGTGAGGGGCTTAGACCATGCCTGGGCAATGTTGTTTCTTACACCTGGGTGTGTGGCATTTTGTTGAGCTGGCTACCCCCACTTGGGATAGGTGTTCCACAGCAAGCACCTATTGTTCGTCGGAAGCCGTTTTTGCCCCAGGGGTCTCCGGGCTGTGTTCGTTGGGGTTGAACTCCTGCTAGCAAAACCGCCGGGTTGAGGGAAGGGTTCAGACTGTGCCTGGGCCCTGTGGTCTCTTCCAGGTCAGTGTATGGCATTTCCTTCCCCTTGCCACAGGCACCTGGGAGCATGTCTGCACGTGGAGAAAGACTTTCCCGTGGGAAGCCGGTTTCTGTCAAACGGGTCCCAGTGCTCTGCTCCTCTCTTTTCACTCCTGCTGCCAGAAGCCCAGGGAGGATGGGAGGGCTTAGAACATGGCTGGGCACTGTGGTTTCTTCCAGAGAAGTGGAGGGCATTTGCTTTACCTCGCCACAACCACTTGGGAGAGGGTCTGCACCTCAGGAAAACTGTTTCTGTGGGAAGCCGGCTTTTTGCAAAGGGGTCTCAGGGCCGTGGGCCTCGGGTGTCCCTCCGGCTCCCCAAAGCACAGGGACGAGGTGAGGGGCTTAGACCATGCCTGGGCAATGTTGTTTCTTACACCTGGGTGTGTGGCATTTTGTTGAGCTGGCTACCCCCACTTGGGATAGGTGTTCCACAGCAAGCACCTATTGTTCGTCGGAAGCCGTTTTTGCCCCAGGGGTCTCCGGGCTGTGTTCGTTGGGGTTGAACTCCTGCTAGCAAAACCGCCGGGTTGAGGGAAGGGTTCAGACTGTGCCTGGGCCCTGTGGTCTCTTCCAGGTCAGTGTATGGCATTTCCTTCCCCTTGCCACAGGCACCTGGGAGCATGTCTGCACGTGGAGAAAGACTTTCCCGTGGGAAGCCGGTTTTTGTCAAACGGGTCCCAGTGCTCTGCTCCTCTCTTTTCACTCCTGCTGCCAGAACCCCAGGGAGGATGGGAGGGCTTAGAACATGGCTGGGCACTGTGGTTTCTTCCAGAGAAGTGGAGGGCATTTGCTTTACCTCGCCACAACCACTTGGGAGAGGGTCTGCACCTCAGGAAAACTGTTTCCGTGGGAAGCCGGGTTTTTGCAAAGGGGTCTCAGGGCCGTGGGCCTCGGGTGTCCCTCCGGCTCCCGAAAGAACAGGGACGAGGTGAGGGGCTTAGACCATGCCTGGGCAATGTTGTTTCTTACACCTGGGTGTGTGGCATTTTGTTGAGCTGGCTACCCCCACTTGGGATAGGTGTTCCACAGCAAGCACCTATTGTTCGTCGGAAGCCGTTTTTGCCCCAGGGGTCTCCGGGCTGTGTTCGTTCGGGTTGAACTCCTGCTAGCAAAACCGCCGGGTTGAGGGAAGGGTTCAGACTGTGCCTGGGACCTGTGGTCTCTTCCAGGTCAGTGTATGGCATTTCCTTCCCCTTGCCACAGGCACCTGGGAGCATGTCTGCACGTGGAGAAAGACTTTCCCGTGGGAAGCAGGGTTTTGTCAAACGGGTCCCAGTGCTCTGCTCCTCTCTTTTCACTCCTGCTGCTAGAAGCCCAGGGAGATTGGGAGGGCTTAGAACATGGCTGGGCACTGTGGTTTCTTCCAGAGAAGTGGAGGGCATTTGCATTACCTTGCCACAACCACTTGTGAGAAGGTCTGCACCCCAGGAAAACTGTTTCCGTGGGAAGCCGGCTTTTTGCAAAGGGGTCTCAGGGCCGTGGGCCTCGGCTGTCCCTCCGGCTCCCCAAAGCACAGGGACGAGGTGAGGGGCTTAGACCATGCCTGGGCAATGTTGTTTCTTACACCTGGGTGTGTGGCATTTTGTTGAGCTGGCTACCCCCACTTGGGATAGGTGTTCCACAGCAAGCACCTATTGTTCGTCGGAAGCCGTTTTTGCCCCAGGGGTCTCCGGGCTGTGTTCGTTGGGGTTGAACTCCTGCTAGCAAAACCGCCGGGTTGAGGGAAGGGTTCAGACTGTGCCTGGGCCCTGTGGTCTCTTCCAGGTCAGTGTCTGGCATTTCCTTCCCCTTGCCACAGGCACCTGGGAGCATGTCTGCACGTGGAGAAAGACTTTCCCGTGGGAAGCCGGTTTTTGTCAAACGGGTCCCAGTGCTCTGCTCCTCTCTTTTCACTCCTGCTGCCAGAAGCCCAGGGAGGATGGGAGGGCTTAGAACATGGCTGGGCACTGTGGTTTCTTCCAGAGAAGTGGAGGGCATTTGCTTTACCTTGCCACAACCACTTGGGAGAGGGTCTGCACCTCAGGAAAACTGTTTCCGTGGGAAGCCGGCTTTTTGCAAAGGGGTCTCAGGGCCGTGGGCCTCGGCTGTCCCTCCGGCTCCCCAAAGCACAGGGACGAGGTGAGGGGCTTAGACCATGCCTGGGCAATGTTGTTTCTTACACCTGGGTGTGTGGCATTTTGTTGAGCTGGCTACCCCCACTTGGGATAGGTGTTCCACAGCAAGCACCTATTGTTCGTCGGAAGCCGTTTTTGCCCCAGGGGTCTCCGGGCTGTGTTCGTTGGGGTTGAACTCCTGCTAGCAAAACCGCCGGGTTGAGGGAAGGGTTCAGACTGTGCCTGGGCCCTGTGGTCTCTTCCAGGTCAGTGTATGGCATTTCCTTCCCCTTGCCACAGGCACCTGGGAGCATGTCTGCACGTGGAGAAAGACTTTCCCGTGGGAAGCCGGTTTTTGTCAAACGGGTCCCAGTGCTCTGCTCCTCTCTTTTCACTCCTGCTGCCAGAAGCCCAGGGAGGATGGGAGGGCTTAGAACATGGCTGGGCACTGTGGTTTCTTCCAGAGAAGTGGAAGGCATTTGCTTTACCTTGCCACAACCACTTGGGAGAGGGTCTGCACCTCAGGAAAACTGTTTCCGTGGGACGCCGGCTTTTTGCAAAGGGGTCTCAGGGCCGTGGGCCTCGGCTGTCCCTCCGGCTCCCCAAAGCACAGGGACGAGGTGAGGGGCTTAGACCATGACTGGGCAATGTTGTTTCTTACACCTGGGTGTGTGGCATTTTGTTGAGCTGGCTACCCCCACTTGGGATAGGTGTTCCACAGCAAGCACCTATTGTTCGTCGGAAGCCGTTTTTGCCCCAGGGGTCTCCGGACTGTGTTCGTTGGGGTTGAACTCCTGCTAGCAAAACCGCCGGGTTGAGGGAAGGGTTCAGACTGTGCCTGGGCCCTGTGGTCTCTTCCAGGTCAGTGTATGGCATTTCCTTCCCCTTGCCACAGGCACCTGGGAGCATGTCTGCACGTGGAGAAAGACTTTCCCCTGGGAAGCCGGTTTTTGTCAAACGGTTCCCAGTGCTCTGCTCCTCTCTTTTCACTCCTGCTGCCAGAAGCCCAGGGAGGATGGGAGGGCTTAGAACATGGCTGGGCACTGTGGTTTCTTCCAGAGAAGTGGAAGGCATTTGCTTTACCTCGCCACAACCACTTGGGAGAGGGTCTGCACCTCAGGAAAACTGTTTCCGTGGGACGCCGGCTTTTTGCAAAGGGGTCTCAGGGCCGTGGGCCTCGGCTGTCCCTCCGGCTCCCCAAAGCACAGGGACGAGGTGAGGGGCTTAGACCATGCCTGGGCAATGTTGTTTCTTACACCTGGGTGTGTGGCATTTTGTTGAGCTGGCTACCCCCACTTGGGATAGGTGTTCCACAGCAAGCACCTATTGTTCGTCGGAAGCCGTTTTGCCCCAGGGGTCTCCGGGCTGTGTTCGTTGGGGTTCAACTCCTGCTAGCAAAACCGCCGGGTTGAGGGAAGGGTTCAGACTGTGCCTGGGCCCTGTGGTCTCTTCCAGGTCAGTGTCTGGCATTTCCTTCCCCTTGCCACAGGCACCTGGGAGCATGTCTGCACGTGGAGAAAGACTTTCCCGTGGGAAGCCGGTTTTTGTCAAACGGGTCCCAGTGCTCTGCTCCTCTCTTTTCACTCCTGCTGCCAGAAGCCCAGGGAGGATGGGAGGGCTTAGAACATGGCTGGGCACTGTGGTTTCTTCCAGAGAAGTGGAGGGCATTTGCTTTACCTCGCCACAACCACTTGGGAGAGGGTCTGCACCTCAGGAAAACTGTTTCTGTGGGAAGCCGGCTTTTTGCAAAGGGGTCTCAGGGCCGTGGGCCTCGGCTGTCCCTCCGGCTCCCCAAAGCACAGGGACGAGGTGAGGGGCTTAGACCATGCCTGGGCAATGTTGTTTCTTACACCTGGGTGTGTGGCATTTTGTTGAGCTGGCTACCCCCACTTGGGATAGGTGTTCCACAGCAAGCACCTATTGTTCGTCGGAAGCCGTTTTTGCCCCAGGGGTCTCCGGGCTGTGTCGTTGGGGTTGAACTCCTGCTAGCAAAACCGCCGGGTTGAGGGAAGGGTTCAGACTGTGCCTGGGCCCTGTGGTCTCTTCCAGGTCAGTGTATGGCGTTTCCTTCCCCTTGCCCCAGGCACCTGGGAGCATGTCTGCACGTGGAGAAAGACTTTCCCGTGGGAAGCCGGTTTTTGTCAAACGGGTCCCAGTACTCTGCTCCTCTCTTTTCACTCCGGCTGCCAGAAGCCCAGGGAGGATGGGAGGGCTTAGAACATGGCTGGGCACTGTGGTTTCTTCCAGAGAAGTGGAGGGCATTTGCTTTACCTTGCCACAACCACTTGGGAGAGGGTCTGCACCTCAGGAAAACTGTTTCCGTGGGAAGCCGGGTTTTTGCAAAGGGGTCTCAGGGCCGTGAGCCTCGGGTGTCCCTCCGGCTCGCCAAAGCACAGGGACGAGGTGAGGGGCTTAGACCATGCCTGGGCAATGTTGTTTCTTACACCTGGGTGTGTGGCATTTTGTTGAGCTGGCTACCCCCACTTGGGATAGGTGTTCCACAGCAAGCACCTATTGTTCGTCGGAAGCCGTTTTTGCCCCAGGGGTCTCCGGGCTGTGTTCGTTGGGGTTGAACTCCTGCTAGCAAAACCGCCGGGTTGAGGGAAAGGTTCAGACTGTGCCTGTGCCCTGTGATCTCTTCCAGGTCAGTGTATGGCATTTCCTTCCCCTTGCCACAGGCACCTGGGAGCATGTCTGCACGTGGAGAAAGACTTTCCCGTGGGAAGCCGGTTTTTGTCAAACGGGTCCCAGTGCTCTGCTCCTCTCTTTTCACTCCTGCTGCCAGAAGCCCAGGGAGGATTGGAGGGCTTAGAACATGGCTGGGCACTGTGGTTTCTTCCAGAGAAGTGGAGGGCATTTGCTTTACCTTGCCACAACCACTTGGGAGAGGGTCTGCACCTCAGGAAAACTGTTTCCGTGGGAAGCCGGCTTTTCGCAAAGGGGTCTCAGGGCCGTGGGCCTCGGGTGTCCCTCCGGCTCCCCAAAGCACAGGGACGAGGTGAGGGGCTTAGACCATGCCTGGGCAATGTTGTTTCTTACACCTGGGTGTGTGGCATTTTGTTGAGCTGGCTACCCCCACTTGGGATAGGTGTTCCACAGCAAGCACCTATTGTTCGTCGGAAGCCGTTTTTGCCCCAGGGGTCTCCGGGCTGTGTTCGTTGGGGTTGAACTCCTGCTAGCAAAACCGCCGGGTTGAGGGAAGGGTTCAGACTGTGCCTGGGCCCTGTGGTCTCTTCCAGGTCAGTGTATGGCATTTCCTTCCCCTTGCCACAGGCACCTGGGAGCATGTCTGCACGTGGAGAAAGACTTTCCCGTGGGAAGCAGGGTTTTGTCAAACGGGTCCCAGAGCTCTGCTCCTCTCTTTTCACTCCTTCTGCCAGAAGCCCAGGGAGATTGGGAGGGCTTAGAACATGGCTGGGCACTGTGGTTTCTTCCAGAGAAGTGGAGGGCATTTGCATTACCTTGCCACAACCACTTGAGAGAAGGTCTGCACCCCAGGAAAACTGTTTCCGTGGGAAGCCGGCTTTTTGCAAAGGGGTCTCAGGGCCGTGGGCCTCGGCTGTCCCTCCGGCTCCCCAAAGCACAGGGACGAGGTGAGGGGCTTAGACCATGCCTGGGCAATGTTGTTTCTTACACCTGGGTGTGTGGCATTTTGTTGAGCTGGCTACCCCCACTTGGGATAGGTGTTCCACAGCAAGCACCTATTGTTCGTCGGAAGCCGTTTTTGCCCCAGGGGTCTCCGGGCTGTGTTCGTTGGGGTTGAACTCCTGCTAGCAAAACCGCCGGGTTGAGGGAAGGGTTCAGACTGTGCCTGGGCCCTGTGGTCTCTTCCAGGTCAGTGTATGGCATTTCCTTCCCCTTGCCACAGGCACCTGGGAGCATGTCTGCACGTGGAGAAAGACTTTCCCGTGGGAAGCCGGTTTTTGTCAAACGGGTCCCAGTGCTCTGCTCCTCTCTTTTCACTCCTGCTGCCAGAAGCCCAGGGAGGATGGGAGGGCTTAGAACATGGCTGGGCACTGTGATTTCTTCCAGAGAAGTGGAAGGCATTTGCTTTACCTTGCCACAACCACTTGGGAGAGGGTCTGCACCTCAGGAAAACTGTTTCCGTGGGACGCCGGCTTTTTGCAAAGGGGTCTCAGGGCCGTGGGCCTCGGCTGTCCCTCCGGCTCCCCAAAGCACAGGGACAAGGTGAGGGGCTTAGACCATGCCTGGGCAATGTTGTTTCTTACACCTGGGTGTGTGGCATTTTGTTGAGCTGGCTACCCCCACTTGGGATAGGTGTTCCACAGCAAGCACCTATTGTTCGTCGGAAGCCGTTTTTGCCCCAGGGGTCTCCGGGCTGTGTTCGTTGGGGTTGAACTCCTGCTAGCAAAACCGCCGGGTTGAGGGAAGGGTTCAGACTGTGCCTGGGCCCTGTGGTCTCTTCCAGGTCAGTGTATGGCATTTCCTTCCCCTTGCCACAGGCACCTGGGAGCATGTCTGCACGTGGAGAAAGACTTTCCCGTGGGAAGCCGGTTTCTGTCAAACGGGTCCCAGTGCTCTGCTCCTCTCTTTTCACTCCTGCTGCCAGAAGCCCAGGGAGGATGGGAGGGCTTAGAACATGGCTGGGCACTGTGGTTTCTTCCAGAGAAGTGGAGGGCATTTGCTTTACCTCGCCACAACCACTTGGGAGAGGGTCTGCACCTCAGGAAAACTGTTTCTGTGGGAAGCCGGCTTTTTGCAAAGGGGTCTCAGGGCCGTGGGCCTCGGGTGTCCCTCCGGCTCCCCAAAGCACAGGGACGAGGTGAGGGGCTTAGACCATGCCTGGGCAATGTTGTTTCTTACACCTGGGTGTGTGGCATTTTGTTGAGCTGGCTACCCCCACTTGGGATAGGTGTTCCACAGCAAGCACCTATTGTTCGTCGGAAGCCGTTTTTGCCCCAGGGGTCTCCGGGCTGTGTTCGTTGGGGTTGAACTCCTGCTAGCAAAACCGCCGGGTTGAGGAAGGGGTTCAGACTGTGCCTGGGCCCTGTGGTCTCTTCCAGGTCAGTGTATGGCATTTCCTTCCCCTTGCCACAGGCACCTGGGAGCATGTCTGCACGTGGAGAAAGACTTTCCCGTGGGAAGCCGGTTTTTGTCAAACGGTTCCCAGTGCTCTGCTCCTCTCTTTTCACTCCTGCTGCCAGAAGCCCAGGGAGGATGGGAGGGCTTAGAACATGGGCTGGGCACTGTGGTTTCTTCCAGAGAAGTGGAAGGCATTTGCTTTACCTCGCCACAACCACTTGGGAGAGGGTCTGCACCTCAGGAAAACTGTTTCCGTGGGACGCCGGCTTTTTGCAAAGGGGTCTCAGGGCCGTGGGCCTCGCTGTCCCTCCGTCTCCCGAAAGCACAGGGACGAGGTGAGGGGCTTAGACCATGCCTGGGCAATGTTGTTTCTTACACCTGGTGTGTGGCATTTTGTTGAGCTGGCTACCCCCACTTGGGATAGGTGTTCCACAGCAAGCACCTATTGTTCGTCGGAAGCCGTTTTGCCCCAGGGTTCTCCGGGCTGTGTTCGTTGGGGTTGAACTCCTGCTAGCAAAACCGCCGGGTTGAGGGAAGGGTTCAGACTGTGCCTGGGCCCTGTGGTCTCTTCCAGGTCAGTGTATGGCATTTCCTTCCCCTTGCCACAGGCACCTGGGAGCATGTCTGCACGTGGAGAAAGACTTTCCCGTGGGAAGCCGGTTTTTGTCAAACGGGTCCCAGTGCTCTGCTCCTCTCTTTTCACTCCTGCTGCCAGAAGCCCAGGGAGGATGGGAGGGCTTAGAACATGGCTGGGCACTGTGGTTTCTTCCAGAGAAGTGGAAGGCATTTGCTTTACCTCGCCACAACCACTTGGGAGAGGGTCTGCACCTCAGGAAAACTGTTTCTGTGGGACGCCGGCTTTTTGCAAAGGGGTCTCAGGGCCGTGGGCCTCGGCTGTCCCTCCGGCTCCCGAAAGCACAGGGACGAGGTGAGGGGCTTAAACCATGCCTGGGCAATGTTGTTTCTTACACCTGGTGTGTGTGGCATTTTGTTGAGCTGGCTACCCCCACTTGGGATAGGTGTTCCACAGCAAGCACCTATTGTTCGTCGGAAGCCGTTTTGCCCCAGGGGTCTCCGGGCTGTGTTCGTTGGGGTTGAACTCCTGCTAGCAAAACCGCCGGGTTGAGGGAAGGGTTCAGACTGTGCCTGGGCCCTGTGGTCTCTTCCAGGTCAGTGTATGGCATTTCCTTCCCCTTGCCCCAGGCACCTGGGAGCATGTCTGCACGTGGAGAAAGACTTTCCCGTGGGAAGCCGGTTTTTGTCAAACGGGTCCCCAGTGCTCTGCTCCTCTCTTTTCACTCCTGCTGCCAGAAGCCCAGGGAGGATGGGAGGGCTTAGAACATGGCTGGGCACTGTGGTTTCTTCCAGAGAAGTGGAGGGCATTTGCTTTACCTTGCCACAACCACTTGGGAGAGGGTCTGCACCTCAGGAAAACTGTTTCCGTGGGAAGCCGGCTTTTTGCAAAGGGGTCTCAGGGCCGTGGGCCACGGGGTGTCCTCCGGCTCCCCAAAGCACAGGGACGAGGTGAGGGGCTTAGACCATGCCTGGGCAATGTTGTTTCTTACACCTGGGTGTGTGGCATTTTGTTGAGCTGGCTACCCCCACTTGGGATAGGTGTTCCACAGCAAGCACCTATTGTTCGTCGGAAGCCGTTTTTGCCCAGGGGTCTCCGGGCTGTGTCGTTGGGGTTGAACTCCTGCTAGCAAAACCGCCGGGTTGAGGGAAGGGTTCAGACTGTGCCTGGGCCCTGTGGTCTCTTCCAGGTCAGTGTATGGCGTTTCCTTCCCCTTGCCCCAGGCACCTGGGAGCATGTCTGCACGTGGAGAAAGACTTTCCCGTGGGAAGCCGGTTTTTGTCAAACGGGTCCCAGTACTCTGCTCCTCTCTTTTCACTCCGGCTGCCAGAAGCCCAGGGAGGATGGGAGGGCTTAGAACATGGTCTGGGCACTGTGGTTTCTTCCAGAGAAGTGGAGGGCATTTGCTTTACCTTGCCACAACCACTTGGGAGAGGGTCTGCACCTCAGGAAAACTGTTTCCGTGGGAAGCCGGCTTTTTGCAAAGGGGTCTCAGGGCCGTGGGCCTCGGCTGTCCCTCCGGCTCCCCAAAGCACAGGGACGAGGTGTGGGGCTTAGACCATGCCTGGGCAATGTTGTTTCTTACACCTGGGTGTGTGGCATTTTGTTGAGCTGGGCTACCCCCACTTGGGATAGGTGTTCCACAGCAAGCACCTATTGTTCGTCGGAAGCCGTTTTTGCCCCAGGGGTCTCCGGGCTGTGTTCGTTGGGGTTGAACTCCTGCTAGCAAAACCGCCGGGTTGAGGGAAGGGTTCAGACTGTGCCTGGGCCCTGTGGTCTCTTCCAGGTCAGTGTATGGCATTTCCTTCCCCTTGCCACAGGCACCTGGGAGCATGTCTGCACGTGGAGAAAGACTTTCCCGTGGGAAGCCGGTTTTTGTCAAACGGGTCCCAGTGCTCTGCTCCTCTCTTTTCACTCCTGCTGCCAGAAGCCCAGGGAGGATGGGAGGGCTTAGAACATGGCTGGGCACTGTGGTTTCTTCCAGAGAAGTGGAGGGCATTTGCTTTACCTTGCCACAACCACTTGGGAGAGGGTCTGCACCTCAGGAAAACTGTTTCCGTGGGAAGCCGGCTTTTTGCAAAGGGGTCTCAGGGCCGTGGGCCTCGGCTGTCCCTCCGGCTCCCCAAAGCACAGGGACGAGGTGAGGGGCTTAGACCATGCCTGGGCAATGTTGTTTCTTACACCTGGGTTGTGTGGCATTTTGTTGAGCTGGCTACCCCCACTTGGGATAGGTGTTCCACAGCAAGCACCTATTGTTCGTCGGAAGCCGTTTTTGCCCCAGGGGTCTCCGGGCTGTGTTCGTTGGGGTTGAACTCCTGCTAGCAAAACCGCCGGGTTGAGGGAAGGGTTCAGACTGTGCCTGGGCCCTGTGGTCTCTTCCAGGAGAGTGTATGGCATTTCCTTCCCCTTGCCACAGGCACCTGGGAGCATGTCTGCACGTGGAGAAAGACTTTCCCGTGGGAAGCCGGTTTTTGTCAAACGGGTCCCAGTGCTCTGCTCCTCTCTTTTCACTCCTGCTGCCAGAAGCCCAGGGAGGATGGGAGGGCTTAGAACATGGATGGGCACTGTGGTTTCTTCCAGAGAAGTGGAGGGCATTTGCTTTACCTTGCCACAACCACTTGGGAGAGGGTCTGCACCTCAGGAAAACTCTTTCCGTGGGAAGCCGGCTTTTTGCAAAGGGTTCTCAGGGCCGTGGGCCTCGGGTGTCCCTCCGGCTCCCCAAAGCACAGGGACGAGGTGAGGGGCTTAGACCATGCCTGGGCAATGTTGTTTCTTACACCTGGGTGTGTGGCATTTTGTTGAGCTGGCTACCCCCACTTGGGATAGGTGTTCCACAGCAAGCACCTATTGTTCGTCGGAAGCCGTTTTTGCCCCAGGGGTCTCCGGGCTGTGTTCGTTGGGGTTGAACTCCTGCTAGCAAAACCGCCGGGTTGAGGGAAGGGTTCAGACTGTGCCTGGGCCCTGTGGTCTCTTCCAGGTCAGTGTATGGCATTTCCTTCCCCTTGCCACAGGCACCTGGGAGTATGTCTGCACGTGGAGAAAGACTTTCCCGTGGGAAGCAGGGTTTTGTCAAACGGGTCCCAGTGCTCTGCTCCTCTCTTTTCACTCCTGCTGCCAGAAGCCCAGGGAGATTGGGAGGGCTTAGAACATGGCTGGGCACTGTGGTTTCTTCCAGAGAAGTGGAGGGCATTTGCATTACCTTGCCACAACCACTTGTGAGAAGGTCTGCACCCCAGGAAAACTGTTTCCGTGGGAAGCCGGCTTTTTGTAAAGGGGTCTCAGGGCCGTGGGCCTCGGCTGTCCCTCCAGCTCCCCAAAGCACAGGGACGAGGTGAGGGGCTTAGACCATGCCTGGGCAATGTTGTTTCTTACACCTGGGTGTGTGGCATTTTGTTGAGCTGGCTACCCCCACTTGGGATAGGTGTTCCACAGCAAGCACCTATTGTTCGCCGGAAGCCGTTTTTGCCCCAGGGGTCTCCGGGCTGTGTTCGTTGGGGTTGAACTCCTGCTAGCAAAACCGCCGGGTTGAGGGAAGGGTTCAGACTGTGCCTGGGCCCTGTGGTCTCTTCCAGGTCAGTGTATGGCATTTCCTTCCCCTTGCCACAGGCACCTGGGAGCATGTCTGCACGTGGAGAAAGACTTTCCCGTGGGAAGCCGGTTTTTGTCAAACGGGTCCCAGTGCTCTGCTCCTCTCTTTTCACTCCTGCTGCCAGAAGCCCAGGGAGGATGGGAGGGCTTAGAACATGGCTGGGCACTGTGGTTTCTTCCAGAGAAGTGGAAGGCATTTGCTTTACCTTGCCACAACCACTTGGGAGAGGGTCTGCACCTCAGGAAAACTGTTTCCGTGGGACGCCGGCTTTTTGCAAAGGGGTCTCAGGGCCGTGGGCCTCGGCTGTCCCTCCGGCTCCCCAAAGCACAGGGACGAGGTGAGGGGCTTAGACCATGCCTGGGCAATGTTGTTTCTTACACCTGGGTGTGTGGCATTTTGTTGAGCTGGCTACCCCCACTTGGGATAGGTGTTCCACAGCAAGCACCTATTGTTCGTCGGAAGCCGTTTTTGCCCCAGGGGTCTCCGGGCTGTGTTCGTTGGGGTTGAACTCCTGCTAGCAAAACCGCCGGGTTGAGGGAAGGGTTCAGACTGTGCCTGGGCCCTGTGGTCTCTTCCAGGTCAGTGTATGGCATTTCCTTCCCCTTGCCACAGGCACCTGGGAGCATGTCTGCACGTGGAGAAAGACTTTCCCGTGGGAAGCCGGTTTCTGTCAAACGGGTCCCAGTGCTCTGCTCCTCTCTTTTCACTCCTGCTGCCAGAAGCCCAGGGAGGATGGGAGGGCTTAGAACATGGCTGGGCACTGTGTTTTCTTTCAGAGAAGTGGAGGGCATTTGCTTTACCTCGCCACAACCACTTGGGAGAGGGTCTGCACCTCAGGAAATCTGTTTCTGTGGGAAGCCGGCTTTTTACAAAGGGGTCTCAGGGCCGTGGGCCTCGGGTGTCCCTCCGGCTCCCCAAAGCACAGGGACGAGGTGAGGGGCTTAGACCATGCCTGGGCAATGTTGTTTCTTACACCTGGGTGTGTGGCATTTTGTTGAGCTGGCTACCCCCACTTGGGATAGGTGTTCCACAGCAAGCACCTATTGTTCGTCGGAAGCCGTTTTTGCCCCAGGGGTCTCCGGGCTGTGTTCGTTGGGGTTGAACTCCTGCTAGCAAAACCGCCGGGTTGAGGGAAGGGTTCAGACTGTGCCTGGGCCCTGTGGTCTCTTCCAGGTCAGTGTATGGCATTTCCTTCCCCTTGCCACAGGCACCTGGGAGCATGTCTGCACGTGGAGAAAGACTTTCCCGTGGGAAGCCGGTTTTTGTCAAACGGGTCCCAGTGCTCTGCTCCTCTCTTTTCACTCCTGCTGCCAGAACCCCAGGGAGGATGGGAGGGCTTAGAACATGGCTGGGCACTGTGGTTTCTTCCAGAGAAGTGGAAGGCATTTGCTTTACCTCGCCACAACCACTTGGGAGAGGGTCTGCACCTCAGGAAAACTGTTTCCGTGGGACGCCGGCTTTTTGCAAAGGGGTCTCAGGGCCGTGGGCCTCGGCTGTCCCTCCGGCTCCCGAAAGCACAGGGACGAGGTGAGGGGCTTAGACCATGCCTGGGCAATGTTGTTTCTTACACCTGGGTGTGTGGCATTTTGTTGAGCTGGCTACCCCCACTTGGGATAGGTGTTCCACAGCAAGCACCTATTGTTCGTCGGAAGCCGTTTTGCCCCAGGGGTCTCCGGGCTGTGTTCGTTGGGGTTCAACTCCTGCTAGCAAAACCGCCGGGTTGAGGGAAGGGTTCAGACTGTGCCTGGGCCCTGTGGTCTCTTCCAGGTCAGTGTATGGCATTTCCTTCCCCTTGCCACAGGCACCTGGGAGCATGTCTGCACGTGGAGAAAGACTTTCCCGTGGGAAGCCGGTTTTTGTCAAACGGGTCCCAGTGCTCTGCTCCTCTCTTTTCACTCCTGCTGCCAGAAGCCCAGGGAGGATGGGAGGGCTTAGAACATGGCTGGGCACTGTGGTTTCTTCCAGAGAAGTGGAGGGCATTTGCTTTACCTCGCCACAACCACTTGGGAGAGGGTCTGCACCTCAGGAAAACTGTTTCTGTGGGAAGCCGGCTTTTTGCAAAGGGGTCTCAGGGCCGTGGGCCTCGGGTGTCCCTCCGGCTCCCCAAAGCACAGGGACGAGGTGAGGGGCTTAGACCATGCCTGGGCAATGTTGTTTCTTACACCTGGGTGTGTGGCATTTTGTTGAGCTGGCTACCCCCACTTGGGATAGGTGTTCCACAGCAAGCACCTATTGTTCGTTGGAAGCCGTTTTTGCCCCAGGGGTCTCCGGGTTGTGTCGTTGGGGTTGAACTCCTGCTAGCAAAACCGCCGGGTTGAGGGAAGGGTTCAGACTGTGCCTGGGCCCTGTGGTCTCTTCCAGGTCAGTGTATGGCGTTTCCTTCCCCTTGCCCCAGGCACCTGGGAGCATGTCTGCACGTGGAGAAAGACTTTCCCGTGGGAAGCCGGTTTTTGTCAAACGGGTCCCAGTGCTCTGCTCCTCTCTTTTCACTCCTGCTGCCAGAAGCCCAGGGAGGATGGGAGGGCTTAGAACATGGCTGGGCACTGTGGTTTCTTCCAGAGAAGTGGAGGGCATTTGCTTTACCTTGCCACAACCACTTGGGAGAGGGTCTGCACCTCAGGAAAACTGTTTCCGTGGGAAGCCGGCTTTTTGCAAAGGGGTCTCAGGGCCGTGGGCCTCGGCTGTCCCTCCGGCTCCCCAAAGCACAGGGACGAGGTGAGGGGCTTAGACCATGCCTGGGCAATGTTGTTTCTTACACCTGGGTGTGTGGCATTTTGTTGAGCTGGCTACCCCCACTTGGGATAGGTGTTCCACAGCAAGCACCTATTGTTCGTCGGAAGCCGTTTTTGCCCCAGGGGTCTCCGGGCTGTGTTCGTTGGGGTTGAACTCCTGCTAGCAAAACCGCCGGGTTGAGGGAAGGGTTCAGACTGTGCCTGGGCCCTGTGGTCTCTTCCAGGTCAGTGTATGGCATTTCCTTCCCCTTGCCACAGGCACCTGGGAGCATGTCTGCACGTGGAGAAAGACTTTCCCGTGGGAAGCCGGTTTTTGTCAAACGGGTCCCAGTGCTCTGCTCCTCTCTTTTCACTCCTGCTGCCAGAAGCCCAGGGAGGATGGGAGGGCTTAGAACATGGCTGGGCACTGTGGTTTCTTCCAGAGAAGTGGAGGGCATTTGCTTTACCTTGCCACAACCACTTGGGAGAGGGTCTGCACCTCAGGAAAACTGTTTCCGTGGGAAGCCGGCTTTTTGCAAAGGGGTCTCAGGGCCGTGGGCCTCGGCTGTCCCTCCGGCTCCCCAAAGCACAGGGACGAGGTGAGGGGCTTAGACCATGCCTGGGCAATGTTGTTTCTTACACCTGGGTGTGTGGCATTTTGTTGAGCTGGCTACCCCCACTTGGGATAGGTGTTCCACAGCAAGCACCTATTGTTCGTCGGAAGCCGTTTTTGCCCCAGGGGTCTCCGGGCTGTGTTCGTTGGGGTTGAACTCCTGCTAGCAAAACCGCCGGGTTGAGGGAAGGGTTCAGACTGTGCCTGGGCCCTGTGGTCTCTTCCAGGAGAGTGTATGGCATTTCCTTCCCCTTGCCACAGGCACCTGGGAGCATGTCTGCACGTGGAGAAAGACTTTCCCGTGGGAAGCCGGTTTTTGTCAAACGGGTCCCAGTGCTCTGCTCCTCTCTTTTCACTCCTGCTGCCAGAAGCCCAGGGAGGATGGGAGGGCTTAGAACATGGATGGGCACTGTGGTTTCTTCCAGAGAAGTGGAGGGCATTTGCTTTACCTTGCCACAACCACTTGGGAGAGGGTCTGCACCTCAGGAAAACTCTTTCCGTGGGAAGCCGGCTTTTTGCAAAGGGTTCTCAGGGCCGTGGGCCTCGGGTGTCCCTCCGGCTCCCCAAAGCACAGGGACGAGGTGAGGGGCTTAGACCATGCCTGGGCAATGTTGTTTCTTACACCTGGGTGTGTGGCATTTTGTTGAGCTGGCTACCCCCACTTGGGATAGGTGTTCCACAGCAAGCACCTATTGTTCGTCGGAAGCCGTTTTTGCCCCAGGGGTCTCCGGGCTGTGTTCGTTGGGGTTGAACTCCTGCTAGCAAAACCGCCGGGTTGAGGGAAGGGTTCAGACTGTGCCTGGGCCCTGTGGTCTCTTCCAGGTCAGTGTATGGCATTTCCTTCCCCTTGCCACAGGCACCTGGGAGCATGTCTGCACGTGGAGAAAGACTTTCCCGTGGGAAGCAGGGTTTTGTCAAACGGGTCCCAGTGCTCTGCTCCTCTCTTTTCACTCCGGCTGCCAGAAGCCCAGGGAGATTGGGAGGGCTTAGAACATGGCTGGGCACTGTGGTTTCTTCCAGAGAAGTGGAGGGCATTTGCATTACCTTGCCACAACCACTTGTGAGAAGGTCTGCACCCCAGGAAAACTGTTTCCGTGGGAAGCCGGCTTTTTGTAAAGGGGTCTCAGGGCCGTGGGCCTCGGCTGTCCCTCCGGCTCCCCAAAGCACAGGGACGAGGTGAGGGGCTTAGACCATGCCTGGGCAATGTTGTTTCTTACACCTGGGTGTGTGGCATTTTGTTGAGCTGGCTACCCCCACTTGGGATAGGTGTTCCACAGCAAGCACCTATTGTTCGTCGGAAGCCGTTTTTGCCCCAGGGGTCTCCGGGCTGTGTTCGTTGGGGTTGAACTCCTGCTAGCAAAACCGCCGGGTTGAGGGAAGGGTTCAGACTGTGCCTGGGCCCTGTGGTCTCTTCCAGGTCAGTGTATGGCATTTCCTTCCCCTTGCCACAGGCACCTGGGAGCATGTCTGCACGTGGAGAAAGACTTTCCCGTGGGAAGCCGGTTTTTGTCAAACGGGTCCCAGTGCTCTGCTCCTCTCTTTTCACTCCTGCTGCCAGAAGCCCAGGGAGGATGGGAGGGCTTAGAACATGGCTGGGCACTGTGGTTTCTTCCAGAGAAGTGGAAGGCATTTGCTTTACCTTGCCACAACCACTTGGGAGAGGGTCTGCACCTCAGGAAAACTGTTTCCGTGGGACGCCGGCTTTTTGCAAAGGGGTCTCAGGGCCGTGGGCCTCGGCTGTCCCTCCGGCTCCCCAAAGCACAGGGACGAGGTGAGGGGCTTAGACCATGCCTGGGCAATGTTGTTTCTTACACCTGGGTGTGTGGCATTTTGTTGAGCTGGCTACCCCCACTTGGGATAGGTGTTCCACAGCAAGCACCTATTGTTCGTCGGAAGCCGTTTTTGCCCCAGGGGTCTCCGGGCTGTGTTCGTTGGGGTTGAACTCCTGCTAGCAAAACCGCCGGGTTGAGGGAAGGGTTCAGACTGTGCCTGGGCCCTGTGGTCTCTTCCAGGTCAGTGTATGGCATTTCCTTCCCCTTGCCACAGGCACCTGGGAGCATGTCTGCACGTGGAGAAAGACTTTCCCGTGGGAAGCCGGTTTCTGTCAAACGGGTCCCAGTGCTCTGCTCCTCTCTTTTCACTCCTGCTGCCAGAAGCCCAGGGAGGATGGGAGGGCTTAGAACATGGCTGGGCACTGTGGTTTCTTCCAGAGAAGTGGAGGGCATTTGCTTTACCTCGCCACAACCACTTGGGAGAGGGTCTGCACCTCAGGAAAACTGTTTCTGTGGGAAGCCGGCTTTTTGCAAAGGGGTCTCAGGGCCGTGGGCCTCGGGTGTCCCTCCGGCTCCCCAAAGCACAGGGACGAGGTGAGGGGCTTAGACCATGCCTGGGCAATGTTGTTTCTTACACCTGGGTGTGTGGCATTTTGTTGAGCTGGCTACCCCCACTTGGGATAGGTGTTCCACAGCAAGCACCTATTGTTCGTCGGAAGCCGTTTTTGCCCCAGGGGTCTCCGGGCTGTGTTCGTTGGGGTTGAACTCCTGCTAGCAAAACCGCCGGGTTGAGGGAAGGGTTCAGACTGTGCCTGGGCCCTGTGGTCTCTTCCAGGTCAGTGTATGGCATTTCCTTCCCCTTGCCACAGGCACCTGGGAGCATGTCTGCACGTGGAGAAAGACTTTCCCGTGGGAAGCCGGTTTTTGTCAAACGGGTCCCAGTGCTCTCCTCCTCTCTTTTCACTCCTGCTGCCAGAACCCCAGGGAGGATGGGAGGGCTTAGAACATGGCTGGGCACTGTGGTTTCTTCCAGAGAAGTGGAGGGCATTTGCTTTACCTCGCCACAACCACTTGGGAGAGGGTCTGCACCTCAGGAAAACTGTTTCCGTGGGAAGCCGGCTTTTTGCAAAGGGGTCTCAGGGCCGTGGGCCTCGGGTGTCCCTCCGGCTCCCGAAAGAACAGGGACGAGGTGAGGGGCTTAGACCATGCCTGGGCAATGTTGTTTCTTACACCTGGGTGTGTGGCATTTTGTTGAGCTGGCTACCCCCACTTGGGATAGGTGTTCCACAGCAAGCACCTATTGTTCGTCGGAAGCCGTTTTTGCCCCAGGGGTCTCCGGGCTGTGTTCGTTCGGGTTGAACTCCTGCTAGCAAAACCGCCGGGTTGAGGGAAGGGTTCAGACTGTGCCTGGGACCTGTGGTCTCTTCCAGGTCAGTGTATGGCATTTCCTTCCCCTTGCCACAGGCACCTGGGAGCATGTCTGCACGTGGAGAAAGACTTTCCCGTGGGAAGCAGGGTTTTGTCAAACGGGTCCCAGTGCTCTGCTCCTCTCTTTTCACTCCTGCTGCCAGAAGCCCAGGGAGATTGGGAGGGCTTAGAACATGGCTGGGCACTGTGGTTTCTTCCAGAGAAGTGGAGGGCATTTGCATTACCTTGCCACAACCACTTGTGAGAAGGTCTGCACCCCAGGAAAACTGTTTCCGTGGGAAGCCGGCTTTTTGCAAAGGGGTCTCAGGGCCGTGGGCCTCGGCTGTCCCTCCGGCTCCCCAAAGCACAGGGACGAGGTGAGGGGCTTAGACCATGCCTGGGCAATGTTGTTTCTTACACCTGGGTGTGTGGCATTTTGTTGAGCTGGCTACCCCCACTTGGGATAGGTGTTCCACAGCAAGCACCTATTGTTCGTCGGAAGCCGTTTTTGCCCCAGGGGTCTCCGGGCTGTGTTCGTTGGGGTTGAACTCCTGCTAGCAAAACCGCCGGGTTGAGGGAAGGGTTCAGACTGTGCCTGGGCCCTGTGGTCTCTTCCAGGTCAGTGTCTGGCATTTCCTTCCCCTTGCCACAGGCACCTGGGAGCATGTCTGCACGTGGAGAAAGACTTTCCCGTGGGAAGCCGGTTTTTGTCAAACGGGTCCCAGTGCTCTGCTCCTCTCTTTTCACTCCTGCTGCCAGAAGCCCAGGGAGGATGGGAGGGCTTAGAACATGGCTGGGCACTGTGGTTTCTTCCAGAGAAGTGGAGGGCATTTGCTTTACCTTGCCACAACCACTTGGGAGAGGGTCTGCACCTCAGGAAAACTGTTTCCGTGGGAAGCCGGCTTTTTGCAAAGGGGTCTCAGGGCCGTGGGCCTCGGCTGTCCCTCCGGCTCCCCAAAGCACAGGGACGAGGTGAGGGGCTTAGACCATGCCTGGGCAATGTTGTTTCTTACACCTGGGTGTGTGGCATTTTGTTGAGCTGGCTACCCCCACTTGGGATAGGTGTTCCACAGCAAGCACCTATTGTTCGTCGGAAGCCGTTTTTGCCCCAGGGGTCTCCGGGCTGTGTTCGTTGGGGTTGAACTCCTGCTAGCAAAACCGCCGGGTTGAGGGAAGGGTTCAGACTGTGCCTGGGCCCTGTGGTCTCTTCCAGGTCAGTGTATGGCATTTCCTTCCCCTTGCCACAGGCACCTGGGAGCATGTCTGCACGTGGAGAAAGACTTTCCCGTGGGAAGCCGGTTTTTGTCAAACGGGTCCCAGTGCTCTGCTCCTCTCTTTTCACTCCTGCTGCCAGAAGCCCAGGGAGGATGGGAGGGCTTAGAACATGGCTGGGCACTGTGGTTTCTTCCAGAGAAGTGGAAGGCATTTGCTTTACCTTGCCACAACCACTTGGGAGAGGGTCTGCACCTCAGGAAAACTGTTTCCGTGGGACGCCGGCTTTTTGCAAAGGGGTCTCAGGGCCGTGGGCCTCGGCTGTCCCTCCGGCTCCCCAAAGCACAGGGACGAGGTGAGGGGCTTAGACCATGACTGGGCAATGTTGTTTCTTACACCTGGGTGTGTGGCATTTTGTTGAGCTGGCTACCCCCACTTGGGATAGGTGTTCCACAGCAAGCACCTATTGTTCGTCGGAAGCCGTTTTTGCCCCAGGGGTCTCCGGACTGTGTTCGTTGGGGTTGAACTCCTGCTAGCAAAACCGCCGGGTTGAGGGAAGGGTTCAGACTGTGCCTGGGCCCTGTGGTCTCTTCCAGGTCAGTGTATGGCATTTCCTTCCCCTTGCCACAGGCACCTGGGAGCATGTCTGCACGTGGAGAAAGACTTTCCCCTGGGAAGCCGGTTTTTGTCAAACGGTTCCCAGTGCTCTGCTCCTCTCTTTTCACTCCTGCTGCCAGAAGCCCAGGGAGGATGGGAGGGCTTAGAACATGGCTGGGCACTGTGGTTTCTTCCAGAGAAGTGGAAGGCATTTGCTTTACCTCGCCACAACCACTTGGGAGAGGGTCTGCACCTCAGGAAAACTGTTTCCGTGGGACGCCGGCTTTTTGCAAAGGGGTCTCAGGGCCGTGGGCCTCGGCTGTCCCTCCGGCTCCCCAAAGCACAGGGACGAGGTGAGGGGCTTAGACCATGCCTGGGCAATGTTGTTTCTTACACCTGGGTGTGTGGCATTTTGTTGAGCTGGCTACCCCCACTTGGGATAGGTGTTCCACAGCAAGCACCTATTGTTCGTCGGAAGCCGTTTTGCCCCAGGGGTCTCCGGGCTGTGTTCGTTGGGGTTCAACTCCTGCTAGCAAAACCGCCGGGTTGAGGGAAGGGTTCAGACTGTGCCTGGGCCCTGTGGTCTCTTCCAGGTCAGTGTCTGGCATTTCCTTCCCCTTGCCACAGGCACCTGGGAGCATGTCTGCACGTGGAGAAAGACTTTCCCGTGGGAAGCCGGTTTTTGTCAAACGGGTCCCAGTGCTCTGCTCCTCTCTTTTCACTCCTGCTGCCAGAAGCCCAGGGAGGATGGGAGGGCTTAGAACATGGCTGGGCACTGTGGTTTCTTCCAGAGAAGTGGAGGGCATTTGCTTTACCTCGCCACAACCACTTGGGAGAGGGTCTGCACCTCAGGAAAACTGTTTCTGTGGGAAGCCGGCTTTTTGCAAAGGGGTCTCAGGGCCGTGGGCCTCGGCTGTCCCTCCGGCTCCCCAAAGCACAGGGACGAGGTGAGGGGCTTAGACCATGCCTGGGCAATGTTGTTTCTTACACCTGGGTGTGTGGCATTTTGTTGAGCTGGCTACCCCCACTTGGGATAGGTGTTCCACAGCAAGCACCTATTGTTCGTCGGAAGCCGTTTTTGCCCCAGGGGTCTCCGGGCTGTGTCGTTGGGGTTGAACTCCTGCTAGCAAAACCGCCGGGTTGAGGGAAGGGTTCAGACTGTGCCTGGGCCCTGTGGTCTCTTCCAGGTCAGTGTATGGCGTTTCCTTCCCCTTGCCCCAGGCACCTGGGAGCATGTCTGCACGTGGAGAAAGACTTTCCCGTGGGAAGCCGGTTTTTGTCAAACGGGTCCCAGTACTCTGCTCCTCTCTTTTCACTCCGGCTGCCAGAAGCCCAGGGAGGATGGGAGGGCTTAGAACATGGCTGGGCACTGTGGTTTCTTCCAGAGAAGTGGAGGGCATTTGCTTTACCTTGCCACAACCACTTGGGAGAGGGTCTGCACCTCAGGAAAACTGTTTCCGTGGGAAGCCGGCTATTTGCAAAGGGGTCTCAGGGCCGTGAGCCTCGGGTGTCCCTCCGGCTCGCCAAAGCACAGGGACGAGGTGAGGGGCTTAGACCATGCCTGGGCAATGTTGTTTCTTACACCTGGGTGTGTGGCATTTTGTTGAGCTGGCTACCCCCACTTGGGATAGGTGTTCCACAGCAAGCACCTATTGTTCGTCGGAAGCCGTTTTTGCCCCAGGGGTGTCCGGGCTGTGTTCGTTGGGGTTGAACTCCTGCTAGCAAAACCGCCGGGTTGAGGGAAAGGTTCAGACTGTGCCTGTGCCCTGTGATCTCTTCCAGGTCAGTGTATGGCATTTCCTTCCCCTTGCCACAGGCACCTGGGAGCATGTCTGCACGTGGAGAAAGACTTTCCCGTGGGAAGCCGGTTTTTGTCAAACGGGTCCCAGTGCTCTGCTCCTCTCTTTTCACTCCTGCTGCCAGAAGCCCAGGGAGGATTGGAGGGCTTAGAACATGGCTGGGCACTGTGGTTTCTTCCAGAGAAGTGGAGGGCATTTGCTTTACCTTGCCACAACCACTTGGGAGAGGGTCTGCACCTCAGGAAAACTGTTTCCGTGGGAAGCCGGCTTTTCGCAAAGGGGTCTCAGGGCCGTGGGCCTCGGGTGTCCCTCCGGCTCCCCAAAGCACAGGGACGAGGTGAGGGGCTTAGACCATGCCTGGGCAATGTTGTTTCTTACACCTGGGTGTGTGGCATTTTGTTGAGCTGGCTACCCCCACTTGGGATAGGTGTTCCACAGCAAGCACCTATTGTTCGTCGGAAGCCGTTTTTGCCCCAGGGGTCTCCGGGCTGTGTTCGTTGGGGTTGAACTCCTGCTAGCAAAACCGCCGGGTTGAGGGAAGGGTTCAGACTGTGCCTGGGCCCTGTGGTCTCTTCCAGGTCAGTGTATGGCATTTCCTTCCCCTTGCCACAGGCACCTGGGAGCATGTCTGCACGTGGAGAAAGACTTTCCCGTGGGAAGCAGGGTTTTGTCAAACGGGTCCCAGTGCTCTGCTCCTCTCTTTTCACTCCTTCTGCCAGAAGCCCAGGGAGATTGGGAGGGCTTAGAACATGGCTGGGCACTGTGGTTTCTTCCAGAGAAGTGGAGGGCATTTGCATTACCTTGCCACAACCACTTGAGAGAAGGTCTGCACCCCAGGAAAACTGTTTCCGTGGGAAGCCGGCTTTTTGCAAAGGGGTCTCAGGGCCGTGGGCCTCGGCTGTCCCTCCGGCTCCCCAAAGCACAGGGACGAGGTGAGGGGCTTAGACCATGCCTGGGCAATGTTGTTTCTTACACCTGGGTGTGTGGCATTTTGTTGAGCTGGCTACCCCCACTTGGGATAGGTGTTCCACAGCAAGCACCTATTGTTCGTCGGAAGCCGTTTTTGCCCCAGGGGTCTCCGGGCTGTGTTCGTTGGGGTTGAACTCCTGCTAGCAAAACCGCCGGGTTGAGGGAAGGGTTCAGACTGTGCCTGGGCCCTGTGGTCTCTTCCAGGTCAGTGTATGGCATTTCCTTCCCCTTGCCACAGGCACCTGGGAGCATGTCTGCACGTGGAGAAAGACTTTCCCGTGGGAAGCCGGTTTTTGTCAAACGGGTCCCAGTGCTCTGCTCCTCTCTTTTCACTCCTGCTGCCAGAAGCCCAGGGAGGATGGGAGGGCTTAGAACATGGCTGGGCACTGTGATTTCTTCCAGAGAAGTGGAAGGCATTTGCTTTACCTTGCCACAACCACTTGGGAGAGGGTCTGCACCTCAGGAAAACTGTTTCCGTGGGACGCCGGCTTTTTGCAAAGGGGTCTCAGGGCCGTGGGCCTCGGCTGTCCCTCCGGCTCCCCAAAGCACAGGGACAAGGTGAGGGGCTTAGACCATGCCTGGGCAATGTTGTTTCTTACACCTGGGTGTGTGGCATTTTGTTGAGCTGGCTACCCCCACTTGGGATAGGTGTTCCACAGCAAGCACCTATTGTTCGTCGGAAGCCGTTTTTGCCCCAGGGGTCTCCGGGCTGTGTTCGTTGGGGTTGAACTCCTGCTAGCAAAACCGCCGGGTTGAGGGAAGGGTTCAGACTGTGCCTGGGCCCTGTGGTCTCTTCCAGGTCAGTGTATGGCATTTCCTTCCCCTTGCCACAGGCACCTGGGAGCATGTCTGCACGTGGAGAAAGACTTTCCCGTGGGAAGCCGGTTTCTGTCAAACGGGTCCCAGTGCTCTGCTCCTCTCTTTTCACTCCTGCTGCCAGAAGCCCAGGGAGGATGGGAGGGCTTAGAACATGGCTGGGCACTGTGGTTTCTTCCAGAGAAGTGGAGGGCATTTGCTTTACCTCGCCACAACCACTTGGGAGAGGGTCTGCACCTCAGGAAAACTGTTTCTGTGGGAAGCCGGCTTTTTGCAAAGGGGTCTCAGGGCCGTGGGCCTCGGGTGTCCCTCCGGCTCCCCAAAGCACAGGGACGAGGTGAGGGGCTTAGACCATGCCTGGGCAATGTTGTTTCTTACACCTGGGTGTGTGGCATTTTGTTGAGCTGGCTACCCCCACTTGGGATAGGTGTTCCACAGCAAGCACCTATTGTTCGTCGGAAGCCGTTTTTGCCCCAGGGGTCTCCGGGCTGTGTTCGTTGGGGTTGAACTCCTGCTAGCAAAACCGCCGGGTTGAGGGAAGGGTTCAGACTGTGCCTGGGCCCTGTGGTCTCTTCCAGGTCAGTGTATGGCATTTCCTTCCCCTTGCCACAGGCACCTGGGAGCATGTCTGCACGTGGAGAAAGACTTTCCCGTGGGAAGCCGGTTTTTGTCAAACGGTTCCCAGTGCTCTGCTCCTCTCTTTTCACTCCTGCTGCCAGAAGCCCAGGGAGGATGGGAGGGCTTAGAACATGGCTGGGCACTGTGGTTTCTTCCAGAGAAGTGGAAGGCATTTGCTTTACCTCGCCACAACCACTTGGGAGAGGGTCTGCACCTCAGGAAAACTGTTTCCGTGGGACGCCGGCTTTTTGCAAAGGGGTCTCAGGGCCGTGGGCCTCGGCTGTCCCTCCGTCTCCCGAAAGCACAGGGACGAGGTGAGGGGCTTAGACCATGCCTGGGCAATGTTGTTTCTTACACCTGGGTGTGTGGCATTTTGTTGAGCTGGCTACCCCCACTTGGGATAGGTGTTCCACAGCAAGCACCTATTGTTCGTCGGAAGCCGTTTTGCCCCAGGGTTCTCCGGGCTGTGTTCGTTGGGGTTGAACTCCTGCTAGCAAAACCGCCGGGTTGAGGGAAGGGTTCAGACTGTGCCTGGGCCCTGTGGTCTCTTCCAGGTCAGTGTATGGCATTTCCTTCCCCTTGCCACAGGCACCTGGGAGCATGTCTGCACGTGGAGAAAGACTTTCCCGTGGGAAGCCGGTTTTTGTCAAACGGGTCCCAGTGCTCTGCTCCTCTCTTTTCACTCCTGCTGCCAGAAGCCCAGGGAGGATGGGAGGGCTTAGAACATGGCTGGGCACTGTGGTTTCTTCCAGAGAAGTGGAAGGCATTTGCTTTACCTCGCCACAACCACTTGGGAGAGGGTCTGCACCTCAGGAAAACTGTTTCTGTGGGACGCCGGCTTTTTGCAAAGGGGTCTCAGGGCCGTGGGCCTCGGCTGTCCCTCCGGCTCCCGAAAGCACAGGGACGAGGTGAGGGGCTTAAACCATGCCTGGGCAATGTTGTTTCTTACACCTGGGTGTGTGGCATTTTGTTGAGCTGGCTACCCCCACTTGGGATAGGTGTTCCACAGCAAGCACCTATTGTTCGTCGGAAGCCGTTTTGCCCCAGGGGTCTCCGGGCTGTGTTCGTTGGGGTTGAACTCCTGCTAGCAAAACCGCCGGGTTGAGGGAAGGGTTCAGACTGTGCCTGGGCCCTGTGGTCTCTTCCAGGTCAGTGTATGGCATTTCCTTCCCCTTGCCCCAGGCACCTGGGAGCATGTCTGCACGTGGAGAAAGACTTTCCCGTGGGAAGCCGGTTTTTGTCAAACGGGTCCCAGTGCTCTGCTCCTCTCTTTTCACTCCTGCTGCCAGAAGCCCAGGGAGGATGGGAGGGCTTAGAACATGGCTGGGCACTGTGGTTTCTTCCAGAGAAGTGGAGGGCATTTGCTTTACCTTGCCACAACCACTTGGGAGAGGGTCTGCACCTCAGGAAAACTGTTTCCGTGGGAAGCCGGCTTTTTGCAAAGGGGTCTCAGGGCCGTGGGCCACGGGTGTCCTCCGGCTCCCCAAAGCACAGGGACGAGGTGAGGGGCTTAGACCATGCCTGGGCAATGTTGTTTCTTACACCTGGGTGTGTGGCATTTTGTTGAGCTGGCTACCCCCACTTGGGATAGGTGTTCCACAGCAAACACCTATTGTTCGTCGGAAGCCGTTTTTGCCCCAGGGGTCTCCGGGCTGTGTTCGTTGGGGTTGAACTCCTGCTAGCAAAACCGCCGGGTTGAGGGAAGGGTTCAGACTGTGCCTGGGCCCTGTGGTCTCTTCCAGGTCAGTGTATGGCATTTCCTTCCCCTTGCCACAGGCACCTGGGAGCATGTCTGCACGTGGAGAAAGACTTTCCCGTGGGAAGCCGGTTTTTGTCAAACGGGTCCCAGTGCTCTGCTCCTCTCTTTTCACTCCTGCTGCCAGAAGCCCAGGGAGGATGGGAGGGCTTAGAACATGGCTGGGCACTGTGGTTTCTTCCAGAGAAGGGGAGGGCATTTGCTTTACCTTGCCACAACCACTTGGGAGAGGGTCTGCACCTCAGGAAAACTCTTTCCGTGGGAAGCCGGCTTTTTGCAAAGGGGTCTCAGGGCCGTGGGCCTCGGGTGTCCCTCCGGCTCCCCTAAGCACAGGGACGAGGTGAGGGGCTTAGACCATGCCTGGGCAATGTTGTTTCTTACACCTGGGTGTGTGACATTTTGTTGAGCTGGCTACCCCCACTTGGGATAGGTGTTCCACAGCAAGCACCTATTGTTCGTCGGAAGCCGTTTTTGCCCCAGGGGTCTCCGGGCTGTGTCGTTGGGGTTGAACTCCTGCTAGCAAAACCGCCGGGTTGAGGGAAGGGTTCAGACTGTGCCTGGGCCCTGTGGTCTCTTCCAGGTCAGTGTATGGCGTTTCCTTCCCCTTGCCCCAGGCACCTGGGAGCATGTCTGCACGTGGAGAAAGACTTTCCCGTGGGAAGCCGGTTTTTGTCAAACGGGTCCCAGTACTCTGCTCCTCTCTTTTCACTCCGGCTGCCAGAAACCCAGGGAGGATGGGAGGGCTTAGAACATGGCTGGGCACTGTGGTTTCTTCCAGAGAAGTGGAGGGCATTTGCTTTACCTTGCCACAACCACTTGGGAGAGGGTCTGCACCTCAGGAAAACTGTTTCCGTGGGAAGCCGGGTTTTTGCAAAGGGGTCTCAGGGCCGTGAGCGTCGGGTGTCCCTCCGGCTCGCCAAAGCACAGGGACGAGGTGAGGGGCTTAGACCATGCCTGGGCAATGTTGTTTCTTACACCTGGGTGTGTGGCATTTTGTTGAGCTGGCTACCGCCACTTGGGATAGGTGTTCCACAGCAAGCACCTATTGTTCGTCGGAAGCCGTTTTTGCCCCAGGGGTCTCCGGGCTGTGTTCGTTGGGGTTGAACTCCTGCTAGCAAAACCGCCGGGTTGAGGGAAGGGTTCAGACTGTGCCTGGGCCCTGTGGTCTCTTCCAGGTCAGTGTATGGCATTTCCTTCCCCTTGCCACAGGCACCTGGGAGCATGTCTGCACGTGGAGAAAGACTTTCCCGTGGGAAGCAGGGTTTTGTCAAACGGGTCCCAGTGCTCTGCTCCTCTCTTTTCACTCCTGCTGCCAGAAGCCCAGGGAGATTGGGAGGGTTTAGAACATGGCTGGGCACTGTGGTTTCTTCCAGAGAAGTGGAGGGCATTTGCATTACCTTGCCACAACCACTTGTGAGAAGGTCTGCACCCCAGGAAAACTGTTTCCGTGGGAAGCCGGCTTTTTGCAAAGGGGTCTCAGGGCCGTGGGCCTCGGCTGTCCCTCCGGCTCCCCAAAGCACAGGGACGAGGTGAGGGGCTTAGACCATGCCTGGGCAATGTTGTTTCTTACACCTGGGTGTGTGGCATTTTGTTGAGCTGGCTACCCCCACTTGGGATAGGTGTTCCACAGCAAGCACCTATTGTTCGTCGGAAGCCGTTTTTGCCCCAGGGGTCTCCGGGCTGTGTTCGTTGGGGTTGAACTCCTGCTAGCAAAACCGCCGGGTTGAGGGAAGGGTTCAGACTGTGCCTGGGCCCTGTGGTCTCTTCCAGGTCAGTGTCTGGCATTTCCTTCCCCTTGCCACAGGCACCTGGGAGCATGTCTGCACGTGGAGAAAGACTTTCCCGTGGGAAGCCGGTTTTTGTCAAACGGGTCCCAGTGCTCTGCTCCTCTCTTTTCACTCCTGCTGCCAGAAGCCCAGGGAGGATGGGAGGGCTTAGAACATGGCTGGGCACTGTGGTTTCTTCCAGAGAAGTGGAGGGCATTTGCTTTACCTTGCCACAACCACTTGGGAGAGGGTCTGCACCTCAGGAAAACTGTTTCCGTGGGAAGCCGGCTTTTTGCAAAGGGGTCTCAGGGCCGTGGGCCTCGGCTGTCCCTCCGGCTCCCCAAAGCACAGGGACGACGTGAGGGGCTTAGACCATGCCTGGGCAATGTTGTTTCTTACACCTGGGTGTGTGGCATTTTGTTGAGCTGGCTACCCCCACTTGGGATAGGTGTTCCACAGCAAGCACCTATTGTTCGTCGGAAGCCGTTTTTGCCCCAGGGGTCTCCGGGCTGTGTTCGTTGGGGTTGAACTCCTGCTAGCAAAACCGCCGGGTTGAGGGAAGGGTTCAGACTGTGCCTGGGCCCTGTGGTCTCTTCCAGGTCAGTGTATGGCATTTCCTTCCCCTTGCCACAGGCACCTGGGAGCATGTCTGCACGTGGAGAAAGACTTTCCCGTGGGAAGCCGGTTTTTGTCAAACGGGTCCCAGTGCTCTGCTCCTCTCTTTTCACTCCTGCTGCCAGAAGCCCAGGGAGGATGGGAGGGCTTAGAACATGGCTGGGCACTGTGGTTTCTTCCAGAGAAGTGGAAGGCATTTGCTTTACCTTGCCACAACCACTTGGGAGAGGGTCTGCACCTCAGGAAAACTGTTTCCGTGGGACGCCGGCTTTTTGCAAAGGGGTCTCAGGGCCGTGGGCCTCGGCTGTCCCTCCGGCTCCCCAAAGCACAGGGACGAGGTGAGGGGCTTAGACCATGCCTGGGCAATGTTGTTTCTTACACCTGGGTGTGTGGCATTTTGTTGAGCTGGCTACCCCCACTTGGGATAGGTGTTCCACAGCAAGCACCTATTGTTCGTCGGAAGCCGTTTTTGCCCCAGGGGTCTCCGGGCTGTGTTCGTTGGGGTTGAACTCCTGCTAGCAAAACCGCCGGGTTGAGGGAAGGGTTCAGACTGTGCCTGGGCCCTGTGGTCTCTTCCAGGTCAGTGTATGGCATTTCCTTCCCCTTGCCACAGGCACCTGGGAGCATGTCTGCACGTGGAGAAAGACTTTCCCGTGGGAACCCGGTTTCTGTCAAACGGGTCCCAGTGCTCTGCTCCTCTCTTTTCACTCCTGCTGCCAGAAGCCCAGGGAGGATGGGAGGGCTTAGAACATGGCTGGGCACTGTGGTTTCTTCCAGAGAAGTGGAGGGCATTTGCTTTACCTCGCCACAACCACTTGGGAGAGGGTCTGCACCTCAGGAAAACTGTTTCTGTGGGAAGCCGGCTTTTTGCAAAGGGGTCTCAGGGCCGTGGGCCTCGGGTGTCCCTCCGGCTCCCCAAAGCACAGGGACGAGGTGAGGGGCTTAGACCATGCCTGGGCAATGTTGTTTCTTACACCTGGGTGTGTGGCATTTTGTTGAGCTGGCTACCCCCACTTGGGATAGGTGTTCCACAGCAAGCACCTATTGTTCGTCGGAAGCCGTTTTTGCCCCAGGGGTCTCCGGGCTGTGTTCGTTGGGGTTGAACTCCTGCTAGCAAAACCGCCGGGTTGAGGGAAGGGTTCAGACTGTGCCTGGGCCCTGTGGTCTCTTCCAGGTCAGTGTATGGCATTTCCTTCCCCTTGCCCCAGGCACCTGGGAGCATGTCTGCACGTGGAGAAAGACTTTCCCGTGGGAAGCCGGTTTTTGTCAAACGGGTCCCAGTGCTCTGCTCCTCTCTTTTCACTCCTGCTGCCAGAAGCCCAGGGAGGATGGGAGGGCTTAGAACATGGCTGGGCACTGTGGTTTCTTCCAGAGAAGTGGAGGGCATTTGCTTTACCTTGCCACAACCACTTGGGAGAGGGTCTGCACCTCAGGAAAACTGTTTCCGTGGGAAGCCGGCTTTTTGCAAAGGGGTCTCAGGGCCGTGGGCCACGGGTGTCCTCCGGCTCCCCAAAGCACAGGGACGAGGTGAGGGGCTTAGACCATGCCTGGGCAATGTTGTTTCTTACACCTGGGTGTGTGGCATTTTGTTGAGCTGGCTACCCCCACTTGGGATAGGTGTTCCACAGCAAGCACCTATTGTTCGTCGGAAGCCGTTTTTGCCCCAGGGGTCTCCGGGCTGTGTTCGTTGGGGTTGAACTCCTGCTAGCAAAACCGCCGGGTTGAGGGAAGGGTTCAGACTGTGCCTGGGCCCTGTGGTCTCTTCCAGGTCAGTGTATGGCATTTCCTTCCCCTTGCCACAGGCACCTGGGAGCATGTCCGCACGTGGAGAAAGACTTTCCCGTGGGAAGCCGGTTTTTGTCAAACGGGTCCCAGTGCTCTGCTCCTCTCTTTTCACTCCTGCTGCCAGAAGCCCAGGGAGGATGGGAGGGCTTAGAACATGGCTGGGCACTGTGGTTTCTTCCAGAGAAGTGGAGGGCATTTGCTTTACCTTGCCACAACCACTTGGGAGAGGGTCTGCACCTCAGGAAAACTCTTTCCGTGGGAAGCCGGCTTTTTGCAAAGGGGTCTCAGGGCCGTGGGCCTCGGGTGTCCCTCCGGCTCCCCTAAGCACAGGGACGAGGTGAGGGGCTTAGACCATGCCTGGGCAATGTTGTTTCTTACACCTGGGTGTGTGACATTTTGTTGAGCTGGCTACCCCCACTTGGGATAGGTGTTCCACAGCAAGCACCTATTGTTCGTCGGAAGCCGTTTTGCCCCAGGGGTCTCCGGGCTGTGTTCGTTGGGGTTCAACTCCTGCTAGCAAAACCGCCGGGTTGAGGGAAGGGTTCAGACTGTGCCTGGGCCCTGTGGTCTCTTCCAGGTCAGTGTATGGCATTTCCTTCCCCTTGCCCCAGGCACCTGGGAGCATGTCTGCACGTGGAGAAAGACTTTCCCGTGGGAAGCCGGTTTTTGTCAAACGGGTCCCAGTACTCTGCTCCTCTCTTTTCACTCCGGCTGCCAGAAGCCCAGGGAGGATGGGAGGGCTTAGAACATGGCTGGGCACTGTGGTTTCTTCCAGAGAAGTGGAGGGCATTTGCTTTACCTTGCCACAACCACTTGGGAGAGGGTCTGCACCTCAGGAAAACTGTTTCCGTGGGAAGCCGGGTTTTTGCAAAGGGGTCTCAGGGCCGTGAGCCTCGGGTGTCCCTCCGGCTCGCCAAAGCACAGGGACGAGGTGAGGGGCTTAGACCATGCCTGGGCAATGTTGTTTCTTACACCTGGGTGTGTGGCATTTTGTTGAGCTGGCTACCCCCACTTGGGATAGGTGTTCCACAGCAAGCACCTATTGTTCGTCGGAAGCCGTTTTTGCCCCAGGGGTCTCCGGGCTGTGTTCGTTGGGGTTGAACTCCTGCTAGCAAAACCGCCGGGTTGAGGGAAGGGTTCAGACTGTGCCTGGGCCCTGTGGTCTCTTCCAGGTCAGTGTATGGCATTTCCTTCCCCTTGCCACAGGCACCTGGGAGCATGTCTGCACGTGGAGAAAGACTTTCCCGTGGGAAGCAGGGTTTTGTCAAACGGGTCCCAGTGCTCTGCTCCTCTCTATTCACTCCTGCTGCCAGAAGCCCAGGGAGATTGGGAGGGCTTAGAACATGGCTGGGCACTGTGGTTTCTTCCAGAGAAGTGGAGGGCATTTGCATTACCTTGCCACAACCACTTGTGAGAAGGTCTGCACCCCAGGAAAACTGTTTCCGTGGGAAGCCGGCTTTTTGCAAAGGGGTCTCAGGGCCGTGGGCCTCGGCTGTCCCTCCGGCTCCCCAAAGCACAGGGACGAGGTGAGGGGCTTAGACCATGCCTGGGCAATGTTGTTTCTTACACCTGGGTGTGTGGCATTTTGTTGAGCTGGCTACCCCCACTTGGGATAGGTGTTCCACAGCAAGCACCTATTGTTCGTCGGAAGCCGTTTTTGCCCCAGGGGTCTCCGGGCTGTGTTCGTTGGGGTTGAACTCCTGCTAGCAAAACCGCCGGGTTGAGGGAAGGGTTCAGACTGTGCCTGGGCCCTGTGGTGTCTTCCAGGTCAGTGTCTGGCATTTCCTTCCCCTTGCCACAGGCACCTGGGAGCATGTCTGCACGTGGAGAAAGACTTTCCCGTGGGAAGCCGGTTTTTGTCAAACGGGTCCCAGTGCTCTGCTCCTCTCTTTTCACTCCTGCTGCCAGAAGCCCAGGGAGGATGGGAGGGCTTAGAACATGGCTGGGCACTGTGGTTTCTTCCAGAGAAGTGGAGGGCATTTGCTTTACCTTGCCACAACCACTTGGGAGAGGGTCTGCACCTCAGGAAAACTGTTTCCGTGGGAAGCCGGCTTTTTGCAAAGGGGTCTCAGGGCCGTGGGACTCGGCTGTCCCTCCGGCTCCCCAAAGCACAGGGACGACGTGAGGGGCTTAGACCATGCCTGGGCAATGTTGTTTCTTACACCTGGGTGTGTGGCATTTTGTTGAGCTGGCTACCCCCACTTGGGATAGGTGTTCCAAAGCAAGCACCTATTGTTCGTCGGAAGCCGTTTTTGCCCCAGGGGTCTCCGGGCTGTGTTCGTTGGGGTTGAACTCCTGCTAGCAAAACCGCCGGGTTGAGGGAAGGGTTCAGACTGTGCCTGGGCCCTGTGGTCTCTTCCAGGTCAGTGTCTGGCATTTCCTTCCCCTTGCCACAGGCACCTGGGAGCATGTCTGCACGTGGAGAAAGACTTTCCCGTGGGAAGCCGGTTTTTGTCAAACGGTTCCCAGTGCTCTGCTCCTCTCTTTTCACTCCTGCTGCCAGAAGCCCAGGGAGGATGGGAGGGCTTAGAACATGGCTGGGCACTGTGGTTTCTTCCAGAGAAGTGGAAGGCATTTGCTTTACCTCGCCACAACCACTTGGGAGAGGGTCTGCACCTCAGGAAAACTGTTTCCGTGGGAAGCCGGCTTTTTGCAAAGGGGTCTCAGGGCCGTGGGCCTCGGCTGTCCCTCCGGCTCCCGAAAGCACAGGGACGAGGTGAGGGGCTTAGACCATGCCTGGGCAATGTTGTTTCTTACACCTGGGTGTGTGGCATTTTGTTGAGCTGGCTACCCCCACTTGGGATAGGTGTTCCACAGCAAGCACCTATTGTTCGTCGGAAGCCGTTTTGCCCCAGGGTTCTCCGGGCTGTGTTCGTTGGGGTTGAACTCCTGCTAGCAAAACCGCCGGGTTGAGGGAAGGGTTCAGACTGTGCCTGGGCCCTGTGGTCTCTTCCAGGTCAGTGTATGGCATTTCCTTCCCCTTGCCACAGGCACCTGGGAGCATGTCTGCACGTGGAGAAAGACTTTCCCGTGGGAAGCCGGTTTTTGTCAAACGGGTCCCAGTGCTCTGCTCCTCTCTTTTCACTCCTGCTGCCAGAAGCCCAGGGAGGATGGGAGGGCTTAGAACATGGCTGGGCACTGTGGTTTCTTCCAGAGAAGTGGAGGGCATTTGCTTTACCTCGCCACAACCACTTGGGAGAGGGTCTGCACCTCAGGAAAACTGTTTCTGTGGGAAGCCGGCTTTTTGCAAAGGGGTCTCAGGGCCGTGGGCCTCGGGTGTCCCTCCGGCTCCCCAAAGCACAGGGACGAGGTGAGGGGCTTAGACCATGCCTGGGCAATGTTGTTTCTTACACCTGGGTGTGTGGCATTTTGTTGAGCTGGCTACCCCCACTTGGGATAGGTGTTCCACAGCAAGCACCTATTGTTCGTCGGAAGCCGTTTTTGCCCCAGGGGTCTCCAGGCTGTGTTCGTTGCGGTTGAACTCCTGCTAGCAAAACCGCCGGGTTGAGGGAAGGGTTCAGACTGTGCCTGGGCCCTGTGGTCTCTTCCAGGTCAGTGTATGGCATTTCCTTCCCCTTGCCTCAGGCACCTGGGAGCATGTCTGCACGTGGAGAAAGACTTTCCCGTGGGAAGCCGGTTTTTGTCAAACGGTTCCCAGTGCTCTGCTCCTCTCTTTTCACTCCTGCTGCCAGAAGCCCAGGGAGGATGGGAGGGCTTAGAACATGGCTGGGCACTGTGGTTTCTTCCAGAGAAGTGGAAGGCATTTGCTTTACCTCGCCACAACCACTTGGGAGAGGGTCTGCACCTCAGGAAAACTGTTTCCGTGGGACGCCGGCTTTTTGCAAAGGGGTCTCAGGGCCGTGGGCCTCGGCTGTCCCTCCGGCTCCCGAAAGCACAGGGACGAGGTGAGGGGCTTAGACCATGCCTGGGTAATGTTGTTTCTTACACCTGGGTGTGTGGCATTTTGTTGAGCTGGCTACCCCCACTTGGGATAGGTGTTCCACAGCAAGCACCTATTGTTCGTCGGAAGCCGTTTTGCCCCAGGGGTCTCCGGGCTGTGTTCGTTGGGGTTCAACTCCTGCTAGCAAAACCGCCGGGTTGAGGGAAGGGTTCAGACTGTGCCTGGGCCCTGTGGTCTCTTCCAGGTCAGTGTATGGCATTTCCTTCCCCTTGCCCCAGGCACCTGGGAGCATGTCTGCACGTGGAGAAAGACTTTCCCGTGGGAAGCCGGTTTTTGTCAAACGGGTCCCAGTGCTCTGCTCCTCTCTTTTCACTCCTGCTGCCAGAAGCCCAGGGAGGATGGGAGGGCTTAGAACATGGCTGGGCACTGTGGTTTCTTCCAGAGAAGTGGAGGGCATTTGCTTTACCTTGCCACAACCACTTGGGAGAGGGTCTGCACCTCAGGAAAACTCTTTCCGTGGGAAGCCGGCTTTTTGCAAAGGGGTCTCAGGGCCGTGGGCCTCGGGTGTCCCTCCGGCTCCCCTAAGCACAGGGACGAGGTGAGGGGCTTAGACCATGCCTGGGCAATGTTGTTTCTTACACCTGGGTGTGTGGCATTTTGTTGAGCTGGCTACCCCCACTTGGGATAGGTGTTCCACAGCAAGCACCTATTGTTCGTCGGAAGCCGTTTTTGCCCCAGGGGTCTCCGGGCTGTGTCGTTGGGGTTGAACTCCTGCTAGAAAAACCGCCGGGTTGAGGGAAGGGTTCAGACTGTGCCTGGGCCCTGTGGTCTCTTCCAGGTCAGTGTATGGCGTTTCCTTCCCCTTGCCCCAGGCACCTGGGAGCATGTCTGCACGTGGAGAAAGACTTTCCCGTGGGAAGCCGGTTTTTGTCAAACGGGTCCCAGTACTCTGCTCCTCTCTTTTCACTCCGGCTGCCAGAAGCCCAGGGAGGATGGGAGGGCTTAGAACATGGCTGGGCACTGTGGTTTCTTCCAGAGAAGTGGAGGGCATTTGCTTTACCTTGCCACAACCACTTGGGAGAGGGTCTGCACCTCAGGAAAACTGTTTCCGTGGGAAGCCGGGTTTTTGCAAAGGGGTCTCAGGGCCGTGAGCCTCGGGTGTCCCTCCGGCTCGCCAAAGCACAGGGACGAGGTGAGGGGCTTAGACCATGCCTGGGCAATGTTGTTTCTTACACCTGGGTGTGTGGCATTTTGTTGAGCTGGCTACCCCCACTTGGGATAGGTGTTCCACAGCAAGCACCTATTGTTCGTCGGAAGCCGTTTTTGCCCCAGGGGTCTCCGGGCTGTGTTCGTTGAGGTTGAACTCCTGCTAGCAAAACCGCCGGGTTGAGGGAAGGGTTCAGACTGTGCCTGTGCCCTGTGGTCTCTTCCAGGTCAGTGTATGGCAATTCCTTCCCCTTGCCACAGGCACCTGGGAGCATGTCTGCACGTGGAGAAAGACTTTCCCGTGGGAAGCCGGTTTTTGTCAAACGGGTCCCAGTGCTCTGCTCCTCTCTTTTCACTCCTGCTGCCAGAAGCCCAGGGAGGATTGGAGGGCTTAGAACATGGCTGGGCACTGTGGTTTCTTCCAGAGAAGTGGAGGGCATTTGCTTTACCTTGCCACAACCACTTGGGAGAGGGTCTGCACCTCAGGAAAACTGTTTCCGTGGGAAGCCGGCTTTTTGCAAAGGGGTCTCAGGGCCGTGGGCCTCGGGTGTCCCTCCGGCTCCCCAAAGCACAGGGACGAGGTGAGGGGCTTAGACCATGCCTGGGCAATGTTGTTTCTTACACCTGGGTGTGTGGCATTTTGTTGAGCTGGCTACCCCCACTTGGGATAGGTGTTCCACAGCAAGCACCTATTGTTCGTCGGAAGCCGTTTTTGCCCCAGGGGTCTCCGGGCTGTGTTCGTTGGGGTTGAACTCCTGCTAGCAAAACCGCCGGGTTGAGGGAAGGGTTCAGACTGTGCCTGGGCCCTGTGGTCTCTTCCAGGTCAGTGTATGGCATTTCCTTCCCCTTGCCACAGGCACCTGGGAGCATGTCTGCACGTGGAGAAAGACTTTCCCGTGGGAAGCAGGGTTTTGTCAAACGGGTCCCAGTGCTCTGCTCCTCTCTTTTCACTCCTTCTGCCAGAAGCCCAGGGAGATTGGGAGGGCTTAGAACATGGCTGGGCACTGTGGTTTCTTCCAGAGAAGTGGAGGGCATTTGCATTACCTTGCCACAACCACTTGTGAGAAGGTCTGCACCCCAGGAAAACTGTTTCCGTGGGAAGCCGGCTTTTTGCAAAGGGGTCTCAGGGCCGTGGGCCTCGGCTGTCCCTCCGGCTCCCCAAAGCACAGGGACGAGGTGAGGGGCTTAGACCATGCCTGGGCAATGTTGTTTCTTACACCTGGGTGTGTGGCATTTTGTTGAGCTGGCTACCCCCACTTGGGATAGGTGTTCCACAGCAAGCACCTATTGTTCGTCAGAAGCCGTTTTTGCCCCAGGGGTCTCCGGGCTGTGTTCGTTGGGGTTGAACTCCTGCTAGCAAAACCGCCGGGTTGAGGGAAGGGTTCAGACTGTGCCTGGGCCCTGTGGTCTCTTCCAGGTCAGTGTCTGGCATTTCCTTCCCCTTGCCCCAGGCACCTGGGAGCATGTCTGCACGTGGAGAAAGACTTTCCCGTGGGAAGCCGGTTTTTGTCAAACGGGTCCCAGTGCTCTGCTCCTCTCTTTTCACTCCTGCTGCCAGAAGCCCAGGGAGGATGGGAGGGCTTAGAACATGGCTGGGCACTGTGGTTTCTTCCAGAGAAGTGGAGGGCATTTGCTTTACCTTGCCACAACCACTTGGGAGAGGGTCTGCACCTCAGGAAAACTGTTTCCGTGGGAAGCCGGCTTTTTGCAAAGGGGTCTCAAGGCCGTGGGCCTCGGCTGTCCCTCCGGCTCCCCAAAGCACAGGGACGAGGTGAGGGGCTTAGACCATGCCTGGGCAATGTTGTTTCTTACACCTGGGTGTGTGGCATTTTGTTGAGCTGGCTACCCCCACTTGGGATAGGTGTTCCACAGCAAGCACCTATTGTTCGTCGGAAGCCGTTTTTGCCCCAGGGGTCTCCGGGCTGTGTTCGTTGGGGTTGAACTCCTGCTAGCAAAACCGCCGGGTTGAGGGAAGGGTTCAGACTGTGCCTGGGCCGTGTGGTCTCTTCCAGGTCAGTGTATGGCATTTCCTTCCCCTTGCCACAGGCACCTGGGAGCATGTCTGCACGTGGAGAAAGACTTTCCCGTGGGAAGCCGGTTTTTGTCAAACGGTTCCCAGTGCTCTGCTCCTCTCTTTTCACTCCTGCTGCCAGAAGCCCAGGGAGGATGGGAGGGCTTAGAACATGGCTGGGCACTGTGGTTTCTTCCAGAGAAGTGGAAGGCATTTGCTTTACCTTGCCACAACCACTTGGGAGAGGGTCTGCACCTCAGGAAAACTGTTTCCGTGGGACGCCGGCTTTTTGCAAAGGGGTCTCAGGGCCGTGGGCCTCGGCTGTCCCTCCGGCTCCCCAAAGCACAGGGACGAGGTGAGGGGCTTAGACCATGCCTGGGCAATGTTGTTTCTTACACCTGGGTGTGTGGCATTTTGTTGAGCTTGCTACCCCCACTTGGGATAGGTGTTCCACAGCAAGCACCTATTGTTCGTCGGAAGCCGTTTTGCCCCAGGGGTCTCCGGGCTGTGTTCGTTGGGGTTCAACTCCTGCTAGCAAAACCGCCGGGTTGAGGGAAGGGTTCAGACTGTGCCTGGGCCCTGTGGTCTCTTCCAGGTCAGTGTATGGCATTTCCTTCCCCTTGCCCCAGGCACCTGGGAGCATGTCTGCACGTGGAGAAAGACTTTCCCGTGGGAAGCCGGTTTTTGTCAAACGGGTCCCAGTGCTCTGCTCCTCTCTTTTCACTCCTGCTGCCAGAAGCCCAGGGAGGATGGGAGGGCTTAGAACATGGCTGGGCACTGTGGTTTCTTCCAGAGAAGTGGAGGGCATTTGCTTTACCTCGCCACAACCACTTGGGAGAGGGTCTGCACCTCAGGAAAACTGTTTCTGTGGGAAGCCGGCTTTTTGCAAAGGGGTCTCAGGGCCTTGGGCCTCGGGTGTCCCTCCGGCTCCCCAAAGCACAGGGACGAGGTGAGGGGCTTAGACCATGCCTGGGCAATGTTGTTTCTTACACCTGGGTGTGTGGCATTTTGTTGAGCTGGCTACCCCCACTTGGGATAGGTGTTCCACAGCAAGCACCTATTGTTCGTCGGAAGCCGTTTTTGCCCCAGGGGTCTCCGGGCTGTGTTCGTTGGGGTTGAACTCCTGCTAGCAAAACCGCCGGGTTGAGGGAAGGGTTCAGACTGTGCCTGGGCCCTGTGGTCTCTTCCAGGTCAGTGTATGGCATTTCCTTCCCCTTGCCACAGGCACCTGGGAGCATGTCTGCACGTGGAGAAAGACTTTCCCGTGGGAAGCCGGTTTTTGTCAAACGGTTCCCAGTGCTCTGCTCCTCTCTTTTCACTCCTGCTGCCAGAAGCCCAGGGAGGATGGGAGGGCTTAGAACATGGCTGGGCACTGTGGTTTCTTCCAGAGAAGTGGAAAGCATTTGCTTTACCTCGCCACAACCACTTGGGAGAGGGTCTGCACCTCAGGAAAACTGTTTCTGTGGGAAGCCGGCTTTTTGCAAAGGGGTCTCAGGACCGTGGGCCTCGGGTGTCCCTCCGGCTCCCCAAAGCACAGGGACGAGGTGAGGGGCTTAGACCATGCCTGGGCAATGTTGTTTCTTACACCTGGGTGTGTGGCATTTTGTTGAGCTGGCTACCCCCACTTGGGATAGGTGTTCCACAGCAAGCACCTATTGTTCGTCGGAAGCCGTTTTGCCCGAGGGGTCTCCGGGCTGTGTTCGTTGGGGTTCAACTCCTGCTAGCAAAACCGCCGGGTTGAGGGAAGGGTTCAGACTGTGCCTGGGCCCTGTGGTCTCTTCCAGGTCAGTGTATGGCATTTCCTTCCCCTTGCCCCAGGCACCTGGGAGCATGTCTGCACGTGGAGAAAGACTTTCCCGTGGGAAGCCGGTTTTTGTCAAACGGTTCCCAGTGCTCTGCTCCTCTCTTTTCACTCCTGCTGCCAGAAGCCCAGGGAGGATGGGAGGGCTTAGAACATGGCTGGGCACTGTGGTTTCTTCCAGAGAAGTGGAAGGCATTTGCTTTACCTCGCCACAACCACTTGGGAGAGGGTCTGCACCTCAGGAAAACTGTTTCCGTGGGACGCCGGCTTTTTGCAAAGGGGTCTCAGGGCCGTGGGCCTCGGCTATCCCTCCGGCTCCCGAAAGCACAGGGACGAGGTGAGGGGCTTAGACCATGCCTGGGCAATGTTGTTTCTTACACCTGGGTGTGTGGCATTTTGTTGAGCTGGCTACCCCCACTTGGGATAGGTGTTCCACAGCAAGCACCTATTGTTCGTCGGAAGCCGTTTTGCCCCAGGGGTCTCCGGGCTGTGTTCGTTGGGGTTCAACTCCTGCTAGCAAAACCGCCGGGTTGAGGGAAGGGTTCAGACTGTGCCTGGGCCCTGTGGTCTCTTCCAGGTCAGTGTATGGCATTTCCTTCCCCTTGCCCCAGGCACCTGGGAGCATGTCTGCACGTGGAGAAAGACTTTCCCGTGGGAAGCCGGTTTTTGTCAAACGGGTCCCAGTGCTCTGCTCCTCTTTTCACTCCTGCTGCCAGAAGCCCAGGGAGGATGGGAGGGCTTAGAACATGGCTGGGCACTGTGGTTTCTTCCAGAGAAGTGGAGGGCATTTGCTTTACCTTGCCACAACCACTTGGGAGAGGGTCTGCACCTCAGGAAAACTGTTTCCGTGGGAAGCCGGCTTTTTGCAAAGGGGTCTCAGGGCCGTGGGCCTCGGGTGTCCTCCGGCTCCCCAAAGCACAGGGACGAGGTGAGGGGCTTAGACCATGCCTGGGCAATGTTGTTTCTTACACCTGGGTGTGTGGCATTTTGTTGAGCTGGCTACCCCCACTTGGGATAGGTGTTCCACAGCAAGCACCTATTGTTCGTCGGAAGCCGTTTTTGCCCCAGGGGTCTCCGGGCTGTGTTCGTTGGGGTTGAACTCCTGCTAGCAAAACCGCCGGGTTGAGGGAAGAGTTCAGACTGTGCCTGGGCCCTGTGGTCTCTTCCAGGTCAGTGTATGGCATTTCCTTCCCCTTGCCACAGGCACCTGGGAGCATGTCTGCACGTGGAGAAAGACTTTCCCGTGGGAAGCCGGTTTTTGTCAAACGGGTCCCAGTGCTCTGCTCCTCTCTTTTCACTCCTGCTGCCAGAAGCCCAGGGAGGATGGGAGGGCTTAGAACATGGCTGGGCCTGTGGTTTCTTCCAGAGAAGTGGAGGGCATTTGCTTTACCTTGCCACAACCACTTGGGAGAGGGTCTGCACCTCAGGAAAACTGTTTCCGTGGGAAGCCGGCTTTTTGCAAAGGGGTCTCAGGGCCGTGGGCCTCGGGTGTCCCTCCGGCTCCCCAAAGCACAGGGACGAGGTGAGGGGCTTAGACCATGCCTGGGCAATGTTGTGTCTTACACCTGGGTGTGTGGCATTTTGTTGAGCTGGCTACCCCCACTTGGGATAGGTGTTCCACAGCAAGCACCTATTGTTCGTCGGAAGCCGTTTTTGCCCCAGGGGTCTCCGGGCTGTGTCGTTGGGGTTGAACTCCTGCTAGCAAAACCGCCGGGTTGAGGGAAGGGTTCAGACTGTGCCTGGGCCCTGTGGTCTCTTCCAGGTCAGTGTATGGCGTTTCCTTCCCCTTGCCCCAGGCACCTGGGAGCATGTCTGCACGTGGAGAAAGACTTTCCCGTGGGAAGCCGGTTTTTGTCAAACGGGTCCCAGTACTCTGCTCCTCTCTTTTCACTCCGGCTGCCAGAAGCCCAGGGAGGATGGGAGGGCTTAGAACATGGCTGGGCACTGTGGTTTCTTCCAGAGAAGTGGAGGGCATTTGCTTTACCTTGCCACAACCACTTGGGAGAGGGTCTGCACCTCAGGAAAACTGTTTCCGTGGGAAGCCGGGTTTTTGCAAAGGGGTCTCAGGGCCGTGAGCCTCGGGTGTCCCTCCGGCTCGCCAAAGCACAGGGACGAGGTGAGGGGCTTAGACCATGCTGGGCAATGTTGTTTCTTACACCTGGGTGTGTGGCATTTTGTTGAGCTGGCTACCCCCACTTGGGATAGGTGTTCCACAGCAAGCACCTATTGTTCGTCGGAAGCCGTTTTTGCCCCAGGGGTCTCCGGGCTGTGTTCGTTGGGGTTGAACTCCTGCTAGCAAAACCGCCGGGTTGAGGGAAGGGTTCAGACTGTGCCTGTGCCCTGTGGTCTCTTCCAGGTCAGTGTATGGCATTTCCTTCCCCTTGCCACAGGCACCTGGGAGCATGTCTGCACGTGGGGAAAGACTTTCCCGTGGGAAGCCGGTTTTTGTCAAACGGGTCCCAGTGCTCTGCTCCTCTCTTTTCACTCCTGCTGCCAGAAGCCCAGGGAGGATTGGAGGGCTTAGAACATGGCTGGGCACTGTGGTTTCTTCCAGAGAAGTGGAGGGCATTTGCTTTACCTTGCCACAACCACTTGGGAGAGGGTCTGCACCCCAGGAAAACTGTTTCCGTGGGAAGCCGGCTTTTTGCAAAGGGGTCTCAGGGCCGTGGGCCTCGGCTGTCCCTCCGGCTCCCCAAAGCACAGGGACGAGGTGAGGGGCTTAGACCATGCCTGGGCAATGTTGTTTCTTACACCTGGGTGTGTGGCATTTTGTTGAGCTGGCTACCCCCACTTGGGATAGGTGTTCCACAGCAAGCACCTATTGTTCGTCGGAAGCCGTTTTTGCCCCAGGGGTCTCCGGGCTGTGTTCGTTGGGGTTGAACTCCTGCTAGCAAAACCGCCGGGTTGAGGGAAGGGTTCAGACTGTGCCTGGGCCCTGTGGTCTCTTCCAGGTCAGTGTCTGGCATTTCCTTCCCCTTGCCACAGGCACCTGGGAGCATGTCTGCACGTGGAGAAAGACTTTCCCGTGGGAAGCCGGTTTTTGTCAAACGGGTCTCAGTGCTCTGCTCCTCTCTTTTCACTCCTGCTGCCAGAAGCCCAGGGAGGATGGGAGGGCTTAGAACATGGCTGGGCACTGTGGTTTCTTCCAGAGAAGGGGAGGGCATTTGCTTTACCTTGCCACAACCACTTGGGAGAGGGTCTGCACCTCAGGAAAACTGTTTCCGTGGGAAGCCGGCTTTTTGCAAAGGGGTCTCAGGGCCGTGGGCCTCGGCTGTCCCTCCGGCTCGCCAAAGCACAGGGACGAGGTGAGGGGCTTAGACCATGTTGTTTCTTACACCTGGGTGTGTGGCATTTTGTTGAGCTGGCTACCCCCACTTGGGATAGGTGTTCCACAGCAAGCACCTATTGTTCGTCGGAAGCCGTTTTGCCCCAGGGGTCTCCGGGCTGTGTTCGTTGGGGTTCAACTCCTGCTAGCAAAACCGCCGGGTTGAGGGAAGGGTTCAGACTGTGCCTGGGCCCTGTGGTCTCTTCCAGGTCAGTGTATGGCATTTCCTTCCCCTTGCCCCAGGCACCTGGGAGCATGTCTGCACGTGGAGAAAGACTTTCCCGTGGGAAGCCGGTTTTTGTCAAACGGGTCCCAGTGCTCTGCTCCTCTCTTTTCACTCCTGCTGCCAGAAGCCCAGGGAGGATGGGAGGGCTTAGAACATGGCTGGGCACTGTGGTTTCTTCCAGAGAAGTGGAGGGCATTTGCTTTACCTCGCCACAACCACTTGGGAGAGGGTCTGCACCTCAGGAAAACTGTTTCTGTGGGAAGCCGGCTTTTTGCAAAGGGGTCTCAGGGCCGTGGGCCTCGGCGGTCCCTCCGGCTCCCCAAAGCACAGGGACGAGGTGAGGGGCTTAGACCATGCCTGGGCAATGTTGTTTCTTACACCTGGGTGTGTGGCATTTTGTTGAGCTGGCTACCCCCACTTGGGATAGGTGTTCCACAGCAAGCACCTATTGTTCGTCGGAAGCCGTTTTTGCCCCAGGGGTCTCCGGGCTGTGTTCGTTGGGGTTGAACTCCTGCTAGCAAAACCGCCGGGTTGAGGGAAGGGTTCAGACTGTGCCTGGGCCCTGTGGTCTCTTCCAGGTCAGTGTATGGCATTTCCTTCCCCTTGCCACAGGCACCTGGGAGCATGTCTGCACGTGGAGAAAGACTTTCCCGTGGGAAGCCGGGTTTTGTCAAACGGGTCCCAGTGCTCTGCTCCTCTCTTTTCACTCCTGCTGCCAGAAGCCCAGGGAGGATGGGAGGGCTTAGAACATGGCTGGGCACTGTGGTTTCTTCCAGAGAAGGGGAGGGCATTTGCTTTACCTCGCCACAACCACTTGGGAGAGGGTCTGCACCTCAGGAAAACTGTTTCTGTGGGAAGCCGGCTTTTTGCAAGGGGTCTCAGGGCCGTGGGCCTCGGGTGTCCCTCCGGCTCCCCAAAGCACAGGGACGAGGTGAGAGGCTTAGACCATGCCTGGGCAATGTTGTTTCTTACACCTGGGTGTGTGGCATTTTGTTGAGCTGGCTACCCCCACTTGGGATAGGTGTTCCACAGCAAGCACCTATTGTTCGTCGGAAGCCGTTTTTGCCCCAGGGGTCTCCGGGCTGTGTTCGTTGGGGTTGAACTCCTGCTAGCAAAACCGCCGGGTTGAGGGAAGGGTTCAGACTGTGCCTGGGCCCTGTGGTCTCTTCCAGGTCAGTGTATGGCATTTCCTTCCCCTTGCCACAGGCACCTGGGAGCATGTCTGCACGTGGAGAAAGACTTTCCCGTGGGAAGCCGGTTTTTGTCAAACGGTTCCCAGTGCTCTGCTCCTCTCTTTTCACTCCTGCTGCCAGAAGCCCAGGGAGGATGGGAGGGCTTAGAACATGGCTGGGCACTGTGGTTTCTTCCAGAGAAGTGGAAGGCATTTGCTTTACCTCGCCACAACCACTTGGGAGAGGGTCTGCACCTCAGGAAAACTGTTTCCGTGGGACGCCGGCTTTTTGCAAAGGGGTCTCAGGGCCGTGGGCCTCGGGTGTCCCTCCGGCTCCCCAAAGAACAGGGACGAGGTGAGGGGCTTAGACCATGCCTGGGCAATGTTGTTTCTTACACCTGGGTGTGTGGCATTTTGTTGAGCTGGCTACCCCCACTTGGGATAGGTGTTCCACAGCAAGCACCTATTGTTCGTCGGAAGCCGTTTTTGCCCCAGGGGTCTCCGGGCTGTGTTCGTTGGGGTTGAACTCCTGCTAGCAAAACCGCCGGGTTGAGGGAAGGGTTCAGACTGTGCCTGGGCCCTGTGGTCTCTTCCAGGTCAGTGTATGGCATTTCCTTCCCCTTGCCACAGGCACCTGGGAGCATATCTGCACGTGGAGAAAGACTTTCCCGTGGGAAGCAGGGTTTTGTCAAACGGGTCCCAGTGCTCTGCTCCTCTCTTTTCACTCCTGCTGCCAGAAGCCCAGGGAGGATGGGAGGGCTTAGAACATGGCTGGGCACTGTGGTTTCTTCCAGAGAAGTGGAGGGCATTTGCTTTACCTTGCCACAACCACTTGGGAGAGGGTCTGCACCTCAGGAAAACTGTTTCCGTGGGACTCCGGCTTTTTGCAAAGGGGTCTCAGGGCCGTGGGCCTCGGCTGTCCCTCCGGCTCCCGAAAGCACAGGGACGAGGTGAGGGGCTTAGACCATGCCTGGGCAATGTTGTTTCTTACACCTGGGTGTGTGGCATTTTGTTGAGCTGGCTACCCCCACTTGGGATAGGTGTTCCACAGCAAGCACCTATTGTTCGTCGGAAGCCGTTTTGCCCCAGGGGTCTCCGGGCTGTGTTCGTTGGGGTTCAACTCCTGCTAGCAAAACCGCCGGGTTGAGGGAAGGGTTCAGACTGTGCCTGGGCCCTGTGGTCTCTTCCAGGTCAGTGTATGGCATTTCCTTCCCCTTGCCCCAGGCACCTGGGAGCATGTCTGCACGTGGAGAAAGACTTTCCCGTGGGAAGCCGGTTTTTGTCAAACGGGTCCCAGTGCTCTGCTCCTCTCTTTTCACTCCTGCTGCCAGAAGCCCAGGGAGGATGGGAGGGCTTAGAACATGGCTGGGCACTGTGGTTTCTTCCAGAGAAGTGGAGGGCATTTGCTTTACCTCGCCACAACCACTTGGGAGAGGGTCTGCACCTCAGGAAAACTCTTTCCGTGGGAAGCCGGCTTTTTGCAAAGGGGTCTCAGGGCCGTGGGCCTCGGCGGTCCCTCCGGCTCCCCAAAGCACAGGGACGAGGTGAGGGGCTTAGACCATGCCTGGGCAATGTTGTTTCTTACACCTGGGTGTGTGGCATTTTGTTGAGCTGGCTACCCCCACTTGGGATAGGTGTTCCACAGCAAGCACCTATTGTTCGTCGGAAGCCGTTTTTGCCCCAGGGGTCTCCGGGCTGTGTTCGTTGGGGTTGAACTCCTGCTAGCAAAACCGCCGGGTTGAGGGAAGGGTTCAGACTGTGCCTGGGCCCTGTGGTCTCTTCCAGGTCAGTGTATGGCATTTCCTTCCCCTTGCCCCAGGCACCTGGGAGCATGTCTGCACGTGGAGAAAGACTTTCCCGTGGGAAGCCGGTTTTTGTCAAACGGTTCCCAGTGCTCTGCTCCTCTCTTTTCACTCCTGCTGCCAGAAGCCCAGGGAGGATGGGAGGGCTTAGAACATGGCTGGGCACTGTGGTTTCTTCCAGAGAAGTGGAAGGCATTTGCTTTACCTCGCCACAACCACTTGGGAGAGGGTCTGCACCTCAGGAAAACTGTTTCCGTGGGACGCCGGCTTTTTGCAAAGGGGTCTCAGGGCCGTGGGCCTCGGCTGTCCCTCCGGCTCCCGAAAGCACAGGGACGAGGTGAGGGGCTTAGACCATGCCTGGGCAATGTTGTTTCTTACACCTGGGTGTGTGGCATTTTGTTGAGCTGGCTACCCCCACTTGGGATAGGTGTTCCACAGCAAGCACCTATTGTTCGTCGGAAGCCGTTTTGCCCCAGGGATCTCCGGGCTGTGTTCGTTGGGGTTCAACTCCTGCTAGCAAAACCGCCGGGTTGAGGGAAGGGTTCAGACTGTGCCTGGGCCCTGTGGTCTCTTCCAGGTCAGTGTATGGCATTTCCTTCCCCTTGCCCCAGGCACCTGGGAGCATGTCTGCACGTGGAGAAAGACTTTCCCGTGGGAAGCCGGTTTTTGTCAAACGGGTCCCAGTGCTCTGCTCCTCTCTTTTCACTCCTGCTGCCAGAAGCCCAGGGAGGATGGGAGGGCTTAGAACATGGCTGGGCACTGTGGTTTCTTCCAGAGAAGTGGAGGGTATTTGCTTTACCTCGCCACAACCACTTGGGAGAGGGTCTGCACCTCAGGAAAACTGTTTCTGTGTGAAGCCGGCTTTTTGCAAAGGGGTCTCAGGGCCGTGGGCCTCGGGTGTCCCTCCGGCTCCCCAAAGCACAGGGACGAGGTGAGGGGCTTAGACCATGCCTGGGCAATGTTGTTTCTTACACCTGGGTGTGTGGCATTTTGTTGAGCTGGCTACCCCCACTTGGGATAGGTGTTCCACAGCAAGCACCTATTGTTCGTCGGAAGCCGTTTTTGCCCCAGGAGTCTCCGGGCTGTGTTCGTTGGGGTTGAACTCCTGCTAGCAAAACCGCCGGGTTGAGGGAAGGGTTCAGACTGTGCCTGGGCCCTGTGGTCTCTTCCAGGTCAGTGTATGGCATTTCCTTCCCCTTGCCCCAGGCACCTGGGAGCATGGCTGCACGTGGAGAAAGACTTTCCCGTGGGAAGCCGGGTTTTGTCAAACGGGTCCCAGTGCTCTGCTCCTCTCTTTTCACTCCTGCTGCCAGAAGCCCAGGGAGGATGGGAGGGCTTAGAACATGGCTGGGCCTGTGGTTTCTTCCAGAGAAGTGGAGGGCATTTGCTTTACCTTGCCACAACCACTTGGGAGAGGGTCTGCACCTCAGGAAAACTGTTTCCGTGGGAAGCCGGCTTTTTGCAAAGGGGTCTCAGGGCCGTGGGCCTCGGGTGTCCCTCCGGCTCCCCAAAGCACAGGGACGAGGTGAGGGGCTTAGACCATGCCTGGGCAATGTTGTGTCTTACACCTGGGTGTGTGGCATTTTGTTGAGCTGGCTACCCCCACTTGGGATAGGTGTTCCACAGCAAGCACCTATTGTTCGTCGGAAGCCGTTTTTGCCCCAGGGGTCTCCGGGCTGTGTCGTTGGGGTTGAACTCCTGCTAGCAAAACCGCCGGGTTGAGGGAAGGGTTCAGACTGTGCCTGGGCCCTGTGGTCTCTTCCAGGTCAGTGTATGGCGTTTCCTTCCCCTTGCCCCAGGCACCTGGGAGCATGTCTGCACGTGGAGAAAGACTTTCCCGTGGGAAGCCGGTTTTTGTCAAACGGGTCCCAGTACTCTGCTCCTCTCTTTTCACTCCGGCTGCCAGAAGCCCAGGGAGGATGGGAGGGCTTAGAACATGGCTGGGCACTGTGGTTTCTTCCAGAGAAGTGGAGGGCATTTGCTTTACCTTGCCACAACCACTTGGGAGAGGGTCTGCACCTCAGGAAAACTGTTTCCGTGGGAAGCCGGGTTTTTGCAAAGGGGTCTCAGGGCCGTGAGCCTCGGGTGTCCCTCCGGCTCGCCAAAGCACAGGGACGAGGTGAGGGGCTTAGACCATGCTGGGCAATGTTGTTTCTTACACCTGGGTGTGTGGCATTTTGTTGAGCTGGCTACCCCCACTTGGGATAGGTGTTCCACAGCAAGCACCTATTGTTCGTCGGAAGCCGTTTTTGCCCCAGGGGTCTCCGGGCTGTGTTCGTTGGGGTTGAACTCCTGCTAGCAAAACCGCCGGGTTGAGGGAAGGGTTCAGACTGTGCCTGTGCCCTGTGGTCTCTTCCAGGTCAGTGTATGGCATTTCCTTCCCCTTGCCACAGGCACCTGGGAGCATGTCTGCACGTGGGGAAAGACTTTCCCGTGGGAAGCCGGTTTTTGTCAAACGGGTCCCAGTGCTCTGCTCCTCTCTTTTCACTCCTGCTGCCAGAAGCCCAGGGAGGATTGGAGGGCTTAGAACATGGCTGGGCACTGTGGTTTCTTCCAGAGAAGTGGAGGGCATTTGCTTTACCTTGCCACAACCACTTGGGAGAGGGTCTGCACCCCAGGAAAACTGTTTCCGTGGGAAGCCGGCTTTTTGCAAAGGGGTCTCAGGGCCGTGGGCCTCGGCTGTCCCTCCGGCTCCCCAAAGCACAGGGACGAGGTGAGGGGCTTAGACCATGCCTGGGCAATGTTGTTTCTTACACCTGGGTGTGTGGCATTTTGTTGAGCTGGCTACCCCCACTTGGGATAGGTGTTCCACAGCAAGCACCTATTGTTCGTCGGAAGCCGTTTTTGCCCCAGGGGTCTCCGGGCTGTGTTCGTTGGGGTTGAACTCCTGCTAGCAAAACCGCCGGGTTGAGGGAAGGGTTCAGACTGTGCCTGGGCCCTGTGGTCTCTTCCAGGTCAGTGTCTGGCATTTCCTTCCCCTTGCCACAGGCACCTGGGAGCATGTCTGCACGTGGAGAAAGACTTTCCCGTGGGAAGCCGGTTTTTGTCAAACGGGTCCCAGTGCTCTGCTCCTCTCTTTTCACTCCTGCTGCCAGAAGCCCAGGGAGGATGGGAGGGCTTAGAACATGGCTGGGCACTGTGGTTTCTTCCAGAGAAGGGGAGGGCATTTGCTTTACCTTGCCACAACCACTTGGGAGAGGGTCTGCACCTCAGGAAAACTGTTTCCGTGGGAAGCCGGCTTTTTGCAAAGGGGTCTCAGGGCCGTGGGCCTCGGCTGTCCCTCCGGCTCCCCAAAGCACAGGGACGAGGTGAGGGGCTTAGACCATGCCTGGGCAATGTTGTTTCTTACACCTGGGTGTGTGGCATTTTGTTGAGCTGGCTACCCCCACTTGGGATAGGTGTTCCACAGCAAGCACCTATTGTTCGTCGGAAGCCGTTTTTGCCCCAGGGGTCTCCGGGCTGTGTTCGTTGGGGTTGAACTCCTGCTAGCAAAACCGCCGGGTTGAGGGAAGGGTTCAGACTGTGCCTGGGCCCTGTGGTCTCTTCCAGGTCAGTGTATGGCATTTCCTTCCCCTTGCCACAGGCACCTGGGAGCATGTCTGCACGTGGAGAAAGACTTTCCCGTGGGAAGCCGGTTTTTGTCAAACGGGTCCCAGTGCTCTGCTCCTCTCTTTTCACTCCTGCTGCCAGAAGCCCAGGGAGGATGGGAGGGCTTAGAACATGGCTGGGCACTGTGGTTTCTTCCAGAGAAGTGGAAGGCATTTGCTTTACCTTGCCACAACCACTTGGGAGAGGGTCTGCACCTCAGGAAAACTGTTTCCGTGGGACGCCGGCTTTTTGCAAAGGGGTCTCAGGGCCGTGGGCCTCGGCGGTCCCTCCGGCTCCCCAAAGCACAGGGACGAGGTGAGGGGCTTAGACCATGCCTGGGCAATGTTGTTTCTTACACCTGGGTGTGTGGCATTTTGTTGAGCTGGCTACCCCCACTTGGGATAGGTGTTGCACAGCAAGCACCTATTGTTCGTCGGAAGCCGTTTTGCCCCAGGGGTCTCCGGGCTGTGTTCGTTGGGGTTCAACTCCTGCTAGCAAAACCGCCGGGTTGAGGGAAGGGTTCAGACTGTGCCTGGGCCCTGTGGTCTCTTCCAGGTCAGTGTATGGCATTTCCTTCCCCTTGCCCCAGGCACCTGGGAGCATGTCTGCACGTGGAGAAAGACTTTCCCGTGGGAAGCCGGTTTTTGTCAAACGGATCCCAGTGCTCTGCTCCTCTCTTTTCACTCCTGCTGCCAGAAGCCCAGGGAGGATGGGAGGGCTTAGAACATGGCTGGGCACTGTGGTTTCTTCCAGAGAAGTGGAGGGCATTTGCTTTACCTCGCCACAACCACTTGGGAGAGGGTCTGCACCTCAGGAAAACTGTTTCTGTGGGAAGCCGGCTTTTTGCAAAGGGGTCTCAGGGCCGTGGGCCTCGGCGGTCCCTCCGGCTCCCCAAAGCACAGGGACGAGGTGAGGGGCTTAGACCATGCCTGGGCAATGTTGTTTCTTACACCTGGGTGTGTGGCATTTTGTTGAGCTGGCTACCCCCACTTGGGATAGGTGTTCCACAGCAAGCACCTATTGTTCGTCGGAAGCCGTTTTTGCCCCAGGGGTCTCCGGGCTGTGTTCGTTGGGGTTGAACTCCTGCTAGCAAAACCGCCGGGTTGAGGGAAGGGTTCAGACTGTGCCTGGGCCCTGTGGTCTCTTCCAGGTCAGTGTATGGCATTTCCTTCCCCTTGCCACAGGCACCTGGGAGCATGTCTGCACGTGGAGAAAGACTTTCCCGTGGGAAGCCGGGTTTTGTCAAATGGGTCCCAGTGCTCTGCTCCTCTCTTTTCACTCCTGCTGCCAGAAGCCCAGGGAGGATGGGAGGGCTTAGAACATGGCTGGGCACTGTGGTTTCTTCCAGAGAAGTGGAAGGCATTTGCTTTACCTCGCCACAACCACTTGGGAGAGGGTCTGCACCTCAGGAAAACTGTTTCCGTGGGACGCCGGCTTTTTGCAAAGGGGTCTCAGGGCCGTGGGCCTCGGCTGTCCCTCCGGCTCCCGAAAGCACAGGGACGAGGTGAGGGGCTTAGACCATGCCTGGGCAATGTTGTTTCTTACACCTGGGTGTGTGGCATTTTGTTGAGCTGGCTACCCCCACTTGGGATAGGTGTTCCACAGCAAGCACCTATTGTTCGTCGGAAGCCGTTTTGCCCCAGGGGTCTCCGGGCTGTGTTCGTTGGGGTTCAACTCCTGCTAGCAAAACCGCCGGGTTGAGGGAAGGGTTCAGACTGTGCCTGGGCCCTGTGGTCTCTTCCAGGTCAGTGTATGGCATTTCCTTCCCCTTGCCCCAGGCACCTGGGAGCATGTCTGCACGTGGAGAAAGACTTTCCCGTGGGAAGCCGGTTTTTGTCAAACGGGTCCCAGTGCTCTGCTCCTCTCTTTTCACTCCTGCTGCCAGAAGCCCAGGGAGGATGGGAGGGCTTAGAACATGGCTGGGCACTGTGGTTTCTTCCAGAGAAGTGGAGGGCATTTGCTTTACCTCGCCACAACCACTTGGGAGAGGGTCTGCACCTCAGGAAAACTGTTTCTGTGGGAAGCCGGCTTTTTGCAAAGGGGTCTCAGGGCCGTGGGCCTCGGCTGTCCCTCCGGCTCCCCAAAGCACAGGGACGAGGTGAGAGGCTTAGACCATGCCTGGGCAATGTTGTTTCTTACACCTGGGTGTGTGGCATTTTGTTGAGCTGGCTACCCCCACTTGGGATAGGTGTTCCACAGCAAGCACCTATTGTTCGTCGGAAGCCGGTTTTGCCCCAGGGGTCTCCGGGCTGTGTTCGTTGGGGTTGAACTCCTGCTAGCAAAACCGCCGGGTTGAGGGAAGGGTTCAGAGTGTGCCTGGGCCCTGTGGTCTCTTCCAGGTCAGTGTATGGCATTTCCTTCCCCTTGCCACAGGCACCTGGGAGCATGTCTGCACGTGGAGAAAGACTTTCCCGTGGGAAGCCGGTTTCTGTCAAACGGTTCCCAGTGCTCTGCTCCTCTCTTTTCACTCCTGCTGCCAGAAGCCCAGGGAGGATGGGAGGGCTTAGAACATGGCTGGGCACTGTGGTTTCTTCCAGAGAAGTGGAAGGCATTTGCTTTACCTCGCCACAACCACTTGGGAGAGGGTCTGCACCTCAGGAAAACTGTTTCCGTGGGACGCCGGCTTTTTGCAAAGGGGTCTCAGGGCCGTGGGCCTCGGGTGTCCCTCCGGCTCCCCAAAGCACAGGGACGAGGTGAGGGGCTTAGACCATGCCTGGGCAATGTTGTTTCTTACACCTGGGTGTGTGGCATTTTGTTGAGCTGGCTACCCCCACTTGGGATAGGTGTTCCACAGCAAGCACCTATTGTTCGTCGGAAGCCGTTTTTGCCCCAGGAGTCTCCGGGCTGTGTTCGTTGGGGTTGAACTCCTGCTAGCAAAACCGCCGGGTTGAGGGAAGGGTTCAGACTGTGCCTGGGCCCTGTGGTCTCTTCCAGGTCAGTGTATGGCATTTCCTTCCCCTTGCCCCAGGCACCTGGGAGCATGGCTGCACGTGGAGAAAGACTTTCCCGTGGGAAGCCGGGTTTTGTCAAACGGGTCCCAGTGCTCTGCTCCTCTCTTTTCACTCCTGCTGCCAGAAGCCCAGGGAGGATGGGAGGGCTTAGAACATGGCTGGGCCTGTGGTTTCTTCCAGAGAAGTGGAGGGCATTTGCTTTACCTTGCCACAACCACTTGGGAGAGGGTCTGCACCTCAGGAAAACTGTTTCCGTGGGAAGCCGGCTTTTTGCAAAGGGGTCTCAGGGCCGTGGGCCTCGGGTGTCCCTCCGGCTCCCCAAAGCACAGGGACGAGGTGAGGGGCTTAGACCATGCCTGGGCAATGTTGTGTCTTACACCTGGGTGTGTGGCATTTTGTTGAGCTGGCTACCCCCACTTGGGATAGGTGTTCCACAGCAAGCACCTATTGTTCGTCGGAAGCCGTTTTTGCCCCAGGGGTCTCCGGGCTGTGTCGTTGGGGTTGAACTCCTGCTAGCAAAACCGCCGGGTTGAGGGAAGGGTTCAGACTGTGCCTGGGCCCTGTGGTCTCTTCCAGGTCAGTGTATGGCGTTTCCTTCCCCTTGCCCCAGGCACCTGGGAGCATGTCTGCACGTGGAGAAAGACTTTCCCGTGGGAAGCCGGTTTTTGTCAAACGGGTCCCAGTACTCTGCTCCTCTCTTTTCACTCCGGCTGCCAGAAGCCCAGGGAGGATGGGAGGGCTTAGAACATGGCTGGGCACTGTGGTTTCTTCCAGAGAAGTGGAGGGCATTTGCTTTACCTTGCCACAACCACTTGGGAGAGGGTCTGCACCTCAGGAAAACTGTTTCCGTGGGAAGCCGGGTTTTTGCAAAGGGGTCTCAGGGCCGTGAGCCTCGGGTGTCCCTCCGGCTCGCCAAAGCACAGGGACGAGGTGAGGGGCTTAGACCATGCTGGGCAATGTTGTTTCTTACACCTGGGTGTGTGGCATTTTGTTGAGCTGGCTACCCCCACTTGGGATAGGTGTTCCACAGCAAGCACCTATTGTTCGTCGGAAGCCGTTTTTGCCCCAGGGGTCTCCGGGCTGTGTTCGTTGGGGTTGAACTCCTGCTAGCAAAACCGCCGGGTTGAGGGAAGGGTTCAGACTGTGCCTGTGCCCTGTGGTCTCTTCCAGGTCAGTGTATGGCATTTCCTTCCCCTTGCCACAGGCACCTGGGAGCATGTCTGCACGTGGGGAAAGACTTTCCCGTGGGAAGCCGGTTTTTGTCAAACGGGTCCCAGTGCTCTGCTCCTCTCTTTTCACTCCTGCTGCCAGAAGCCCAGGGAGGATTGGAGGGCTTAGAACATGGCTGGGCACTGTGGTTTCTTCCAGAGAAGTGGAGGGCATTTGCTTTACCTTGCCACAACCACTTGGGAGAGGGTCTGCACCCCAGGAAAACTGTTTCCGTGGGAAGCCGGCTTTTTGCAAAGGGGTCTCAGGGCCGTGGGCCTCGGCTGTCCCTCCGGCTCCCCAAAGCACAGGGACGAGGTGAGGGGCTTAGACCATGCCTGGGCAATGTTGTTTCTTACACCTGGGTGTGTGGCATTTTGTTGAGCTGGCTACCCCCACTTGGGATAGGTGTTCCACAGCAAGCACCTATTGTTCGTCGGAAGCCGTTTTTGCCCCAGGGGTCTCCGGGCTGTGTTCGTTGGGGTTGAACTCCTGCTAGCAAAACCGCCGGGTTGAGGGAAGGGTTCAGACTGTGCCTGGGCCCTGTGGTCTCTTCCAGGTCAGTGTCTGGCATTTCCTTCCCCTTGCCACAGGCACCTGGGAGCATGTCTGCACGTGGAGAAAGACTTTCCCGTGGGAAGCCGGTTTTTGTCAAACGGGTCCCAGTGCTCTGCTCCTCTCTTTTCACTCCTGCTGCCAGAAGCCCAGGGAGGATGGGAGGGCTTAGAACATGGCTGGGCACTGTGGTTTCTTCCAGAGAAGGGGAGGGCATTTGCTTTACCTTGCCACAACCACTTGGGAGAGGGTCTGCACCTCAGGAAAACTGTTTCCGTGGGAAGCCGGCTTTTTGCAAAGGGGTCTCAGGGCCGTGGGCCTCGGCTGTCCCTCCGGCTCCCCAAAGCACAGGGACGAGGTGAGGGGCTTAGACCATGCCTGGGCAATGTTGTTTCTTACACCTGGGTGTGTGGCATTTTGTTGAGCTGGCTACCCCCACTTGGGATAGGTGTTCCACAGCAAGCACCTATTGTTCGTCGGAAGCCGTTTTTGCCCCAGGGGTCTCCGGGCTGTGTTCGTTGGGGTTGAACTCCTGCTAGCAAAACCGCCGGGTTGAGGGAAGGGTTCAGACTGTGCCTGGGCCCTGTGGTCTCTTCCAGGTCAGTGTATGGCATTTCCTTCCCCTTGCCACAGGCACCTGGGAGCATGTCTGCACGTGGAGAAAGACTTTCCCGTGGGAAGCCGGTTTTTGTCAAACGGGTCCCAGTGCTCTGCTCCTCTCTTTTCACTCCTGCTGCCAGAAGCCCAGGGAGGATGGGAGGGCTTAGAACATGGCTGGGCACTGTGGTTTCTTCCAGAGAAGTGGAAGGCATTTGCTTTACCTTGCCACAACCACTTGGGAGAGGGTCTGCACCTCAGGAAAACTGTTTCCGTGGGACGCCGGCTTTTTGCAAAGGGGTCTCAGGGCCGTGGGCCTCGGCTGTCCCTCCGGCTCCCCAAAGCACAGGGACGAGGTGAGGGGCTTAGACCATGCCTGGGCAATGTTGTTTCTTACACCTGGGTGTGTGGCATTTTGTTGAGCTGGCTACCCCCACTTGGGATAGGTGTTGCACAGCAAGCACCTATTGTTCGTCGGAAGCCGTTTTGCCCCAGGGGTCTCCGGGCTGTGTTCGTTGGGGTTCAACTCCTGCTAGCAAAACCGCCGGGTTGAGGGAAGGGTTCAGACTGTGCCTGGGCCCTGTGGTCTCTTCCAGGTCAGTGTATGGCATTTCCTTCCCCTTGCCCCAGGCACCTGGGAGCATGTCTGCACGTGGAGAAAGACTTTCCCGTGGGAAGCCGGTTTTTGTCAAACGGGTCCCAGTGCTCTGCTCCTCTCTTTTCACTCCTGCTGCCAGAAGCCCAGGGAGGATGGGAGGGCTTAGAACATGGCTGGGCACTGTGGTTTCTTCCAGAGAAGTGGAGGGCATTTGCTTTACCTCGCCACAACCACTTGGGAGAGGGTCTGCACCTCAGGAAAACTGTTTCTGTGGGAAGCCGGCTTTTTGCAAAGGGGTCTCAGGGCCGTGGGCCTCGGCGGTCCCTCCGGCTCCCCAAAGCACAGGGACGAGGTGAGGGGCTTAGACCATGCCTGGGCAATGTTGTTTCTTACACCTGGGTGTGTGGCATTTTGTTGAGCTGGCTACCCCCACTTGGGATAGGTGTTCCACAGCAAGCACCTATTGTTCGTCGGAAGCCGTTTTTGCCCCAGGGGTCTCCGGGCTGTGTTCGTTGGGGTTGAACTCCTGCTAGCAAAACCGCCGGGTTGAGGGAAGGGTTCAGACTGTGCCTGGGCCCTGTGGTCTCTTCCAGGTCAGTGTATGGCATTTCCTTCCCCTTGCCACAGGCACCTGGGAGCATGTCTGCACGTGGAGAAAGACTTTCCCGTGGGAAGCCGGGTTTTGTCAAATGGGTCCCAGTGCTCTGCTCCTCTCTTTTCACTCCTGCTGCCAGAAGCCCAGGGAGGATGGGAGGGCTTAGAACATGGCTGGGCACTGTGGTTTCTTCCAGAGAAGTGGAAGGCATTTGCTTTACCTCGCCACAACCACTTGGGAGAGGGTCTGCACCTCAGGAAAACTGTTTCCGTGGGACGCCGGCTTTTTGCAAAGGGGTCTCAGGGCCGTGGGCCTCGGCTGTCCCTCCGGCTCCCGAAAGCACAGGGACGAGGTGAGGGGCTTAGACCATGCCTGGGCAATGTTGTTTCTTACACCTGGGTGTGTGGCATTTTGTTGAGCTGGCTACCCCCACTTGGGATAGGTGTTCCACAGCAAGCACCTATTGTTCGTCGGAAGCCGTTTTGCCCCAGGGGTCTCCGGGCTGTGTTCGTTGGGGTTCAACTCCTGCTAGCAAAACCGCCGGGTTGAGGGAAGGGTTCAGACTGTGCCTGGGCCCTGTGGTCTCTTCCAGGTCAGTGTATGGCATTTCCTTCCCCTTGCCCCAGGCACCTGGGAGCATGTCTGCACGTGGAGAAAGACTTTCCCGTGGGAAGCCGGTTTTTGTCAAACGGGTCCCAGTGCTCTGCTCCTCTCTTTTCACTCCTGCTGCCAGAAGCCCAGGGAGGATGGGAGGGCTTAGAACATGGCTGGGCACTGTGGTTTCTTCCAGAGAAGTGGAGGGCATTTGCTTTACCTCGCCACAACCACTTGGGAGAGGGTCTGCACCTCAGGAAAACTGTTTCTGTGGGAAGCCGGCTTTTTGCAAAGGGGTCTCAGGGCCGTGGGCCTCGGCTGTCCCTCCGGCTCCCCAAAGCACAGGGACGAGGTGAGAGGCTTAGACCATGCCTGGGCAATGTTGTTTCTTACACCTGGGTGTGTGGCATTTTGTTGAGCTGGCTACCCCCACTTGGGATAGGTGTTCCACAGCAAGCACCTATTGTTCGTCGGAAGCCGGTTTTGCCCCAGGGGTCTCCGGGCTGTGTTCGTTGGGGTTGAACTCCTGCTAGCAAAACCGCCGGGTTGAGGGAAGGGTTCAGAGTGTGCCTGGGCCCTGTGGTCTCTTCCAGGTCAGTGTATGGCATTTCCTTCCCCTTGCCACAGGCACCTGGGAGCATGTCTGCACGTGGAGAAAGACTTTCCCGTGGGAAGCCGGTTTTTGTCAAACGGTTCCCAGTGCTCTGCTCCTCTCTTTTCACTCCTGCTGCCAGAAGCCCAGGGAGGATGGGAGGGCTTAGAACATGGCTGGGCACTGTGGTTTCTTCCAGAGAAGTGGAAGGCATTTGCTTTACCTCGCCACAACCACTTGGGAGAGGGTCTGCACCTCAGGAAAACTGTTTCCGTGGGACGCCGGCTTTTTGCAAAGGGGTCTCAGGGCCGTGGGCCTCGGGTGTCCCTCCGGCTCCCCAAAGAACAGGGACGAGGTGAGGGGCTTAGACCATGCCTGGGCAATGTTGTTTCTTACACCTGGGTGTGTGGCATTTTGTTGAGCTGGCTACCCCCACTTGGGATAGGTGTTCCACAGCAAGCACCTATTGTTCGTCGGAAGCCGTTTTTGCCCCAGGGGTCTCCGGGCTGTGTTCGTTGGGGTTGAACTCCTGCTAGCAAAACCGCCGGGTTGAGGGAAGGGTTCAGACTGTGCCTGGGCCCTGTGGTCTCTTCCAGGTCAGTGTATGGCATTTCCTTCCCCTTGCCACAGGCACCTGGGAGCATATCTGCACGTGGAGAAAGACTTTCCCGTGGGAAGCAGGGTTTTGTCAAACGGGTCCCAGTGCTCTGCTCCTCTCTTTTCACTCCTGCTGCCAGAAGCCCAGGGAGGATGGGAGGGCTTAGAACATGGCTGGGCACTGTGGTTTCTTCCAGAGAAGTGGAGGGCATTTGCTTTACCTTGCCACAACCACTTGGGAGAGGGTCTGCACCTCAGGAAAACTGTTTCCGTGGGACGCCGGCTTTTTGCAAAGGGGTCTCAGGGCCGTGGGCCTCGGCTGTCCCTCCGGCTCCCCAAAGCACAGGGACGAGGTGAGGGGCTTAGACCATGCCTGGGCAATGTTGTTTCTTACACCTGGGTGTGTGGCATTTTGTTGAGCTGGCTACCCCCACTTGGGATAGGTGTTCCACAGCAAGCACCTATTGTTCGTCGGAAGCCGTTTTGCCCCAGGGGTCTCCGGGCTGTGTTCGTTGGGGTTCAACTCCTGCTAGCAAAACCGCCGGGTTGAGGGAAGGGTTCAGACTGTGCCTGGGCCCTGTGGTCTCTTCCAGGTCAGTGTATGGCATTTCCTTCCCCTTGCCCCAGGCACCTGGGAGCATGTCTGCACGTGGAGAAAGACTTTCCCGTGGGAAGCCGGTTTTTGTCAAACGGGTCCCAGTGCTCTGCTCCTCTCTTTTCACTCCTGCTGCCAGAAGCCCAGGGAGGATGGGAGGGCTTAGAACATGGCTGGGCACTGTGGTTTCTTCCAGAGAAGTGGAGGGCATTTGCTTTACCTCGCCACAACCACTTGGGAGAGGGTCTGCACCTCAGGAAAACTCTTTCCGTGGGAAGCCGGCTTTTTGCAAAGGGGTCTCAGGGCCGTGGGCCTCGGCGGTCCCTCCGGCTCCCCAAAGCACAGGGACGAGGTGAGGGGCTTAGACCATGCCTGGGCAATGTTGTTTCTTACACCTGGGTGTGTGGCATTTTGTTGAGCTGGCTACCCCCACTTGGGATAGGTGTTCCACAGCAAGCACCTATTGTTCGTCGGAAGCCGTTTTTGCCCCAGGGGTCTCCGGGCTGTGTTCGTTGGGGTTGAACTCCTGCTAGCAAAACCGCCGGGTTGAGGGAAGGGTTCAGACTGTGCCTGGGCCCTGTGGTCTCTTCCAGGTCAGTGTATGGCATTTCCTTCCCCTTGCCCCAGGCACCTGGGAGCATGTCTGCACGTGGAGAAAGACTTTCCCGTGGGAAGCCGGTTTTTGTCAAACGGTTCCCAGTGCTCTGCTCCTCTCTTTTCACTCCTGCTGCCAGAAGCCCAGGGAGGATGGGAGGGCTTAGAACATGGCTGGGCACTGTGGTTTCTTCCAGAGAAGTGGAAGGCATTTGCTTTACCTCGCCACAACCACTTGGGAGAGGGTCTGCACCTCAGGAAAACTGTTTCCGTGGGACGCCGGCTTTTTGCAAAGGGGTCTCAGGGCCGTGGGCCTCGGCTGTCCCTCCGGCTCCCGAAAGCACAGGGACGAGGGGAGGGGCTTAGACCATGCCTGGGCAATGTTGTTTCTTACACCTGGGTGTGTGGCATTTTGTTGAGCTGGCTACCCCCACTTGGGATAGGTGTTCCACAGCAAGCACCTATTGTTCGTCGGAAGCCGTTTTGCCCCAGGGGTCTCCGGGCTGTGTTCGTTGGGGTTCAACTCCTGCTAGCAAAACCGCCGGGTTGAGGGAAGGGTTCAGACTGTGCCTGGGCCCTGTGGTCTCTTCCAGGTCAGTGTATGGCATTTCCTTCCCCTTGCCCCAGGCACCTGGGAGCATGTCTGCACGTGGAGAAAGACTTTCCCGTGGGAAGCCGGTTTTTGTCAAACGGGTCCCAGTGCTCTGCTCCTCTCTTTTCACTCCTGCTGCCAGAAGCCCAGGGAGGATGGGAGGGCTTAGAACATGGCTGGGCACTGTGGTTTCTTCCAGAGAAGTGGAGGGTATTTGCTTTACCTCGCCACAACCACTTGGGAGAGGGTCTGCACCTCAGGAAAACTGTTTCTGTGGGAAGCCGGCTTTTTGCAAAGGGGTCTCAGGGCCGTGGGCCTCGGGTGTCCCTCCGGCTCCCCAAAGCACAGGGACGAGGTGAGGGGCTTAGACCATGCCTGGGCAATGTTGTTTCTTACACCTGGGTGTGTGGCATTTTGTTGAGCTGGCTACCCCCACTTGGGATAGGTGTTCCACAGCAAGCACCTATTGTTCGTCGGAAGCCGTTTTTGCCCCAGGGGTCTCCGGGCTGTGTTCGTTGGGGTTGAACTCCTGCTAGCAAAACCGCCGGGTTGAGGGAAGGGTTCAGACTGTGCCTGGGCCCTGTGGTCTCTTCCAGGTCAGTGTATGGCATTTCCTTCCCCTTGCCACAGGCACCTGGGAGCATGTCTGCACGTGGAGAAAGACTTTCCCGTGGGAAGCCGGTTTTTGTCAAACGGTTCCCAGTGCTCTGCTCCTCTCTTTTCACTCCTGCTGCCAGAAGCCCAGGGAGGATGGGAGGGCTTAGAACATGGCTGGGCACTGTGGTTTCTTCCAGAGAAGTGGAAGGCATTTGCATTACCTTGCCACAACCACTTGTGAGAAGGTCTGCACCCCAGGAAAACTGTTTCCGTGGGACGCCGGCTTTTTGCAAAGGGGTCTCAGGGCCGTGGGCCTCGGCTGTCCCTCCGGCTCCCCAAAGCACAGGGACGAGGTGAGGGGCTTAGACCATGCCTGGGCAATGTTGTTTCTTACACCTGGGTGTGTGGCATTTTGTTGAGCTGGCTACCCCCACTTGGGATAGGTGTTCCACAGCAAGCACCTATTGTTCGTCGGAAGCCGTTTTTGCCCCAGGGGTCTCCGGGCTGTCTTCGTTGGGGTTCAACTCCTGCTAGCAAAACCGCCGGGTTGAGGGAAGGGTTCAGACTGTGCCTGGGCCCTGTGGTCTCTTCCAGGTCAGTGTCTGGCATTTCCTTCCCCTTGCCACAGGCACCTGGGAGCATGTCTGCACGTGGAGAAAGACTTTCCCGTGGGAAGCCGGTTTTTGTCAAACGGGTCCCAGTGCTCTGCTCCTCTCTTTTCACTCCTGCTGCCAGAAGCCCAGGGAGGATGGGAGGGCTTAGAACATGGCTGGGCACTGTGGTTTCTTCCAGAGAAGTGGAGGGCATTTGCTTTACCTTGCCACAACCACTTGGGAGAGGGTCTGCACCTCAGGAAAACTGTTTCCGTGGGAAGCCGGCTTTTTGCAAAGGGGTCTCAGGGCCGTGGGCCTCGGGTGTCCCTCCGGCTCGCCAAAGCACAGGGACGAGGTGAGGGGCTTAGACCATGCCTGGGCAATGTTGTTTCTTACACCTGGGTGTGTGGCATTTTGTTGAGCTGGCTACCCCCACTTGGGATAGGTGTTCCACAGCAAGCACCTATTGTTCGTCGGAAGCCGTTTTTGCCCCAGGGGTCTCCGGGCTGTGTTCGTTGGGGTTGAACTCCTGCTAGCAAAACCGCCGGGTTGAGGGAAGGGTTCAGACTGTGCCTGGGCCCTGTGGTCTCTTCCAGGTCAGTGTATGGCATTTCCTTCCCCTTGCCACAGGCACCTGGGAGCATGTCTGCACGTGGAGAAAGACTTTCCCGTGGGAAGCCGGTTTTTGTCAAACGGGTCCCAGTGCTCTGCTCCTCTCTTTTCACTCCTGCTGCCAGAAGCCCAGGGAGGATGGGAGGGCTTAGAACATGGCTGGGCACTGTGGTTTCTTCCAGAGAAGTGGAAGGCATTTGCTTTACCTTGCCACAACCACTTGGGAGAGGGTCTGCACCTCAGGAAAACTGTTTCCGTGGGACGCCGGCTTTTTGCAAAGGGGTCTCAGGGCCGTGGGCCTCGGCTGTCCCTCCGGCTCCCCAAAGCACAGGGACGAGGTGAGGGGCTTAGACCATGCCTGGGCAATGTTGTTTCTTACACCTGGGTGTGTGGCATTTTGTTGAGCTGGCTACCCCCACTTGGGATAGGTTTTCCACAGCAAGCACCTATTGTTCGTCGGAAGCCGTTTTTGCCCCAGGGGTCTCCGGGCTGTGTTCGTTGGGGTTCAACTCCTGCTAGCAAAACCGCCGGGTTGAGGGAAGGGTTCAGACTGTGCCTGGGCCCTGTGGTCTCTTCCAGGTCAGTGTATGGCATTTCCTTCCCCTTGCCACAGGCACCTGGGAGCATGTCTGCACGTGGAGAAAAACTTTCCCGTGGGAAGCCGGTTTTTGTCAAACGGGTCCCAGTGCTCTGCTCCTCTCTTATCACTCCTGCTGCCAGAAGCCCAGGGAGGATGGGAGGGCTTAGAACATGGCTGGGCACTGTGGTTTCTTCCAGAGAAGTGGAGGGCATTTGCTTTACCTCGCCACAACCACTTGGGAGAGGGTCTGCACCTCAGGAAAACTCTTTCCGTGGGAAGCCGGCTTTTTGCAAAGGGGTCTCAGGGCCGTGGGCCTCGGGTGTCCCTCCGGCTCCCCAAAGCACAGGGACGAGGTGAGGGGCTTAGACCATGCCTGGGCAATGTTGTTTCTTACACCTGGGTGTGTGGCATTTTGTTGAGCTGGCTACCCCCACTTGGGATAGGTGTTCCACAGCAAGCACCTATTGTTCGTCGGAAGCCGTTTTTGCCCCAGGGGTCTCCGGGCTGTGTCGTTGGGGTTGAACTCCTGCTAGCAAAACCGCCGGGTTGAGGGAAGGGTTCAGACTGTGCCTGGGCCCTGTGGTCTCTTCCAGGTCAGTGTATGGCGTTTCCTTCCCCTTGCCCCAGGCACCTGGGAGCATGTCTGCACGTGGAGAAAGACTTTCCCGTGGGAAGCCGGTTTTTGTCAAACGGGTCCCAGTACTCTGCTCCTCTCTTTTCACTCCGGCTGCCAGAAGCCCAGGGAGGATGGGAGGGCTTAGAACATGGCTGGGCACTGTGGTTTCTTCCAGAGAAGTGGAGGGCATTTGCTTTACCTTGCCACAACCACTTGGGAGAGGGTCTGCACCTCAGGAAAACTGTTTCCGTGGGAAGCCGGGTTTTTGCAAAGGGGTCTCAGGGCCGTGAGCCTCGGGTGTCCCTCCGGCTCGCCAAAGCACAGGGACGAGGTGAGGGGCTTAGACCATGCCTGGGCAATGTTGTTTCTTACACCTGGGTGTGTGGCATTTTGTTGAGCTGGCTACCCCCACTTGGGATAGGTGTTCCACAGCAAGCACCTATTGTTCGTCGGAAGCCGTTTTTGCCCCAGGGGTCTCCGGGCTGTGTTCGTTGGGGTTGAACTCCTGCTAGCAAAACCGCCGGGTTGAGGGAAGGGTTCAGACTGTGCCTGGGCCCTGTGGTCTCTTCCAGGTCAGTGTATGGCATTTCCTTCCAATTGCCACAGGCACCTGGGAGCATGTCTGCACGTGGAGAAAGACTTTCCCTTGGGAAGCCGGTTTTTGTCAAACGGGTCCCAGTGCTCTGCTCCTCTCTTTTCACTCCTGCTGCCAGAAGCCCAGGGAGGATTGGAGGGCTTAGAACATGGCTGGGCACTGTGGTTTCTTCCAGAGAAGTGGAAGGCATTTGCTTTACCTCGCCACAACCACTTGGGAGAGGGTCTGCACCTCAGGAAAACTGTTTCCGTGGGACGCCGGCTTTTTGCAAAGGGGTCTCAGGGCCCTGGGCCTCGGCTGTCCCTCCGGCTCCCGAAAGCACAGGGACGAGGTGAGGGGCTTAGACCATGCCTGGGCAATGTTGTTTCTTACACCTGGGTGTGTGGCATTTTGTTGAGCTGGCTACCCCCACTTGGGATAGGTGTTCCACAGCAAGCACCTATTGTTCGTCGGAAGCCGTTTTGCCCCAGGGGTCTCCGGGCTGTGTTCGTTGGGGTTGAACTCCTGCTAGCAAAACCGCCGGGTTGAGGGAAGGGTTCAGACTGTGCCTGGGCCCTGTGGTCTCTTCCAGGTCAGTGTATGGCATTTCCTTCCCCTTGCCCCAGGCACCTGGGAGCATGTCTGCACGTGGAGAAAGACTTTCCCGTGGGAAGCCGGTTTTTGTCAAACGGGTCCCAGTGCTCTGCTCCTCTCTTTTCACTCCTGCTGCCAGAAGCCCAGGGAGGATGGGAGGGCTTAGAACATGGATGGGCACTGTGGTTTCTTCCAGAGAAGTGGAGGGCATTTGCTTTACCTCGCCACAACCACTTGGGAGAGGGTCTGCACCTCAGGAAAACTGTTTCTGTGGGAAGCCGGCTTTTTGCAAAGGGGTCTCAGGGCCGTGGGCCTCGGCTGTCCCTCCGGCTCCCCAAAGCACAGGGACGAGGTGAGGGGCTTAGACCATGCCTGGGCAATGTTGTTTCTTACACCTGGGTGTGTGGCATTTTGTTGAGCTGGCTACCCCCACTTGGGATAGGTGTTCCACAGCAAGCACCTATTGTTCGTCGGAAGCCGTTTTTGCCCCAGGGGTCTCCGGGCTGTGTTCGTTGGGGTTGAACTCCTGCTAGCAAAACCGCCGGGTTGAGGGAAGGGTTCAGACTGTGCCTGGGCCCTGTGGTCTCTTCCAGGTCAGTGTATGGCATTTCCTTCCCCTTGCACAGGCACCTGGGAGCATGTCTGCTCGTGGAGAAAGACTTTCTCTTGGGAAACCGGTTTTTGTCAAACGGGTCCCAGTGCTCTGCTCCTCTCTTTTCACTCCTGCTGCCAGAAGCCCAGGGAGGATGGGAGGGCTTAGAACATGGCTGGGCACTGTGGTTTCTTCCAGAGAAGTGGAGGGCATTTGCTTTACCTCGCCACAACCACTTGGGAGAGGGTCTGCACCTCAGGAAAAGTGTTTCTGTGGGAAGCCGGCTTTTTGCAAAGGGGTCTCAGGGCCGTGGGCCTCGGCTGTCCCTCCGGCTCCCCAAAGCACAGGGACGAGGTGAGGGGCTTAGACCATGCCTGGGCAATGTTGTTTCTTACACCTGGGTGTGTGGCATTTTGTTGAGCTGACTACCCCCACTTGTTATAGGTCTTCCACAGCAAGCACCTATTGTTCGTCGGAAGCCGTTTTTGCCCCAGGGGTCTCCGGGCTGTGTTCGTTGGGGTTGAACTCCTGCTAGCAAAACCGCCGGGTTGAGGGAAGGGTTCAGACTGTGCCTGGGCCCTGTGGTCTCTTCCAGGTCAGTGTATGGCATTTCCTTCCCCTTGCCACAGGCACCTGGGAGCATGTCTGCACGTGGAGAAAGACTTTCCCGTGGGAAGCCGGTTTTTGTCAAACGGGTCCCAGTGCTCTGCTCCTCTCTTTTCACTCCTGCTGCCAGAAGCCCAGGGAGGATGGGAGGGCTTAGAACATGGCTGGGCACTGTGGTTTCTTCCAGAGAAGTGGAGGGCATTTGCTTTACCTTGCCACAACCACTTGGGAGAGGGTCTGCACCTCAGGAAAACTGTTTCTGTGGGAAGCCGGCTTTTTGCAAAGGGGTCTCAGGACCGTGGGCCTCGGCTGTCCCTCCGGCTCCCCAAAGCACAGGGACGAGGTGAGGGGCTTAGACCATGCCTGGGCAATGTTGTTTCTTACACCTGGGTGTGTGGCATTTTGTTGAGCTGGCTACCCCCACTTGGGATAGGTGTTCCACAGCAAGCACCTATTGTTCGTCGGAAGCCGTTTTTGCCCCAGGGGTCTCCGGGCTGTGTTCGTTGGGGTTGAACTCCTGCTAGCAAAACCGCCGGGTTGAGGGAAGGGTTCAGACTGTGCCTGGGCCCTGTGGTCTCTTCCAGGTCAGTGTATGGCATTTCCTTCCCCTTGCCACAGGCACCTGGGAGCATGTCTGCTCGTGGAGAAAGACTTTCTCTTGGGAAACCGGTTTTTGTCAAACGGGTCCCAGTGCTCTGCTCCTCTCTTTTCACTCCTGCTGCCAGAAGCCCAGGGAGGATGGGAGGGCTTAGAACATGGCTGGGCACTGTGGTTTCTTCCAGAGAAGTGGAGGGCATTTCCTTTACCTTGCCACAACCACTTGGGATAGGGTCTGCACCTCAGGAAAACTGTTTCCGTGGGAAGCCGGCTTTTTGCAAAGGGGTCTCAGGGCCGTGGGCCTCGGGTGTCCCTCCGGCTCCCCAAAGCACAGGGACGAGGTGAGGGGCTTAGACCATGCCTGGGCAATGTTGTTTCTTACACCTGGGTGTGTGGCATTTTGTTGAGCTGGCTACCCCCACTTGGGATAGGTGTTCCACAGCAAGCACCTATTGTTCGTCGGAAGCCGTTTTTGCCCCAGGGGTCTCCGGGCTGTGTCGTTGGGGTTGAACTCCTGCTAGCAAAACCGCCGGGTTGAGGGAAGGGTTCAGACTGTGCCTGGGCCCTGTGGTCTCTTCCAGGTCAGTGTATGGCGTTTCCTTCCCCTTGCCCCAGGCACCTGGGAGCATGTCTGCACGTGGAGAAAGACTTTCCCGTGGGAAGCCGGTTTTTGTCAAACGGGTCCCAGTACTCTGCTCCTCTCTTTTCACTCCGGCTGCCAGAAGCCCAGGGAGGATGGGAGGGCTTAGAACATGGCTGGGCACTGTGGTTTCTTCCAGAGAAGTGGAGGGCATTTGCTTTACCTTGCCACAACCACTTGGGAGAGGGTCTGCACCTCAGGAAAACTGTTTCCGTGGGAAGCCGGCTTTTTGCAAAGGGGTCTCAGGGCCGTGAGCCTCGGGTGTCCCTCCGGCTCGCCAAAGCACAGGGACGAGGTGAGGGGCTTAGACCATGCCTGGGCAATGTTGTTTCTTACACCTGGGTGTGTGGCATTTTGTTGAGCTGGCTACCCCCACTTGGGATAGGTGTTCCACAGCAAGCACCTATTGTTCGTCGGAAGCCGTTTTTGCCCCAGGGGTCTCCGGGCTGTGTTCGTTGGGGTTGAACTCCTGCTAGCAAAACCGCCGGGTTGAGGGAAGGGTTCAGACTGTGCCTGGGCCCTGTGGTCTCTTCCAGGTCAGTGTATGGCATTTCCTTCCCCTTGCCACAGGCACCTGGGAGCATGTCTGCACGTGGAGAAAGACTTTCCCGTGGGAAGCCGGGTTTTGTCAAACGGGTCCCAGTGCTCTGCTCCTCTCTTTTCACTCCTGCTGCCAGAAGCCCAGGGAGATTGGGAGGGCTTAGAACATGGCTGGGCACTGTGGTTTCTTCCAGAGAAGTGGAGGGCATTTGCATTACCTTGCCACAACCACTTGTGAGAAGGTCTGCACCCCAGGAAAACTGTTTCCGTGGGAAGCCGGCTTTTTGCAAAGGGGTCTCAGGGCCGTGGGCCTCGGCTGTCCCTCCGGCTCCCCAAAGCACAGGGACGAGGTGAGGGGCTTAGACCATGCCTGGGCAATGTTGTTTCTTACACCTGGGTGTGTGGCATTTTGTTGAGCTGGCTACCCCCACTTGGGATAGGTGTTCCACAGCAAGCACCTATTGTTCGTCGGAAGCCGTTTTTGCCCCAGGGGTCTCCGGGCTGTCTTCGTTGGGGTTTAACTCCTGCTAGCAAAACCGCCGGGTTGAGGGAAGGGTTCAGACTGTGCCTGGGCCCTGTGGTCTCTTCCAGGTCAGTGTCTGGCATTTCCTTCCCCTTGCCACAGGCACCTGGGAGCATGTCTGCACGTGGAGAAAGACTTTCCCGTGGGAAGCCGGTTTTTGTCAAACGGGTCCCAGTGCTCTGCTCCTCTCTTTTCACTCCTGCTGCCAGAAGCCCAGGGAGGATGGGAGGGCTTAGAACATGGCTGGGCACTGTGGTTTCTTCCAGAGAAGTGGAGGGCATTTGCTTTACCTTGCCACAACCACTTGGGAGAGGGTCTGCACCTCAGGAAAACTGTTTCCGTGGGAAGCCGGCTTTTTGCAAAGGGGTCTCAGGGCCGTGGGCCTCGGGTGTCCCTCCGGCTCCCCAAAGCACAGGGACGAGGTGAGGGGCTTAGACCATGCCTGGGCAATGTTGTTTCTTACACCTGGGTGTGTGGCATTTTGTTGAGCTGGCTACCCCCACTTGGGATAGGTGTTCCACAGCAAGCACCTATTGTTCGTCGGAAGCCGTTTTTGCCCCAGGGGTCTCCGGGCTGTGTTCGTTGGGGTTGAACTCCTGCTAGCAAAACCGCCGGGTTGAGGGAAGGGTTCAGACTGTGCCTGGGCCCTGTGGTCTCTTCCAGGTCAGTGTATGGCATTTCCTTCCCCTTGCCACAGGCACCTGGGAGCATGTCTGCACGTGGAGAAAGACTTTCCCGTGGGAAGCCGGTTTTTGTCAAACGGGTCCCAGTGCTCTGCTCCTCTCTTTTCACTCCTGCTGCCAGAAGCCCAGGGAGGATGGGAGGGCTTAGAACATGGCTGGGCACTGTGGTTTCTTCCAGAGAAGTGGAAGGCATTTGCTTTACCTTGCCACAACCACTTGGGAGAGGGTCTGCACCTCAGGAAAACTGTTTCCGTGGGACGCCGGCTTTTTGCAAAGGGGTCTCAGGGCCGTGGGCCTCGGCTGTCCCTCCGGCTCCCCAAAGCACAGGGACGAGGTGAGGGGCTTAGACCATGCCTGGGCAATGTTGTTTCTTACACCTGGGTGTGTGGCATTTTGTTGAGCTGGCTACCCCCACTTGGGATAGGTGTTCCACAGCAAGCACCTATTGTTCGTCGGAAGCCGTTTTTGCCCCAGGGGTCTCCGGGCTGTGTTCGTTGGGGTTCAACTCCTGCTAGCAAAACCGCCGGGTTGAGGGAAGGGTTCAGACTGTGCCTGGGCCCTGTGGTCTCTTCCAGGTCAGTGTATGGCATTTCCTTCCCCTTGCCACAGGCACCTGGGAGCATGTCTGCACGTGGAGAAAAACTTTCCCGTGGGAAGCCGGTTTTTGTCAAACGGGTCCCAGTGCTCTGCTCCTCTCTTATCACTCCTGCTGCCAGAAGCCCAGGGAGGATGGGAGGGCTTAGAACATGGCTGGGCACTGTGGTTTCTTCCAGAGAAGTGGAGGGCATTTGCTTTACCTCGCCACAACCACTTGGGAGAGGGTCTGCACCTCAGGAAAACTCTTTCCGTGGGAAGCCGGCTTTTTGCAAAGGGGTCTCAGGGCCGTGGGCCTCGGGTGTCCCTCCGGCTCCCCAAAGCACAGGGACGAGGTGAGGGGCTTAGACCATGCCTGGGCAATGTTGTTTCTTACACCTGGGTGTGTGGCATTTTGTTGAGCTGGCTACCCCCACTTGGGATAGGTGTTCCACAGCAAGCACCTATTGTTCGTCGGAAGCCGTTTTTGCCCCAGGGGTCTCCGGGCTGTGTCGTTGGGGTTGAACTCCTGCTAGCAAAACCGCCGGGTTGAGGGAAGGGTTCAGACTGTGCCTGGGCCCTGTGGTCTCTTCCAGGTCAGTGTATGGCGTTTCCTTCCCCTTGCCCCAGGCACCTGGGAGCATGTCTGCACGTGGAGAAAGACTTTCCCGTGGGAAGCCGGTTTTTGTCAAACGGGTCCCAGTACTCTGCTCCTCTCTTTTCACTCCGGCTGCCAGAAGCCCAGGGAGGATGGGAGGGCTTAGAACATGGCTGGGCACTGTGGTTTCTTCCAGAGAAGTGGAGGGCATTTGCTTTACCTTGCCACAACCACTTGGGAGAGGGTCTGCACCTCAGGAAAACTGTTTCCGTGGGAAGCCGGGTTTTTGCAAAGGGGTCTCAGGGCCGTGAGCCTCGGGTGTCCCTCCGGCTCGCCAAAGCACAGGGACGAGGTGAGGGGCTTAGACCATGCCTGGGCAATGTTGTTTCTTACACCTGGGTGTGTGGCATTTTGTTGAGCTGGCTACCCCCACTTGGGATAGGTGTTCCACAGCAAGCACCTATTGTTCGTCGGAAGCCGTTTTTGCCCCAGGGGTCTCCGGGCTGTGTTCGTTGGGGTTGAACTCCTGCTAGCAAAACCGCCGGGTTGAGGGAAGGGTTCAGACTGTGCCTGGGCCCTGTGGTCTCTTCCAGGTCAGTGTATGGCATTTCCTTCCAATTGCCACAGGCACCTGGGAGCATGTCTGCACGTGGAGAAAGACTTTCCCTTGGGAAGCCGGTTTTTGTCAAACGGGTCCCAGTGCTCTGCTCCTCTCTTTTCACTCCTGCTGCCAGAAGCCCAGGGAGGATTGGAGGGCTTAGAACATGGCTGGGCACTGTGGTTTCTTCCAGAGAAGTGGAAGGCATTTGCTTTACCTCGCCACAACCACTTGGGAGAGGGTCTGCACCTCAGGAAAACTGTTTCCGTGGGACGCCGGCTTTTTGCAAAAGGGTCTCAGGGCCCTGGGCCTCGGCTGTCCCTCCGGCTCCCGAAAGCACAGGGACGAGGTGAGGGGCTTAGACCATGCCTGGGCAATGTTGTTTCTTACACCTGGGTGTGTGGCATTTTGTTGAGCTGGCTACCCCCACTTGGGATAGGTGTTCCACAGCAAGCACCTATTGTTCGTCGGAAGCCGTTTTGCCCCAGGGGTCTCCGGGCTGTGTTCGTTGGGGTTCAACTCCTGCTAGCAAAACCGCCGGGTTGAGGGAAGGGTTCAGACTGTGCCTGGGCCCTGTGGTCTCTTCCAGGTCAGTGTATGGCATTTCCTTCCCCTTGCCCCAGGCACCTGGGAGCATGTCTGCACGTGGAGAAAGACTTTCCCGTGGGAAGCCGGTTTTTGTCAAACGGGTCCCAGTGCTCTGCTCCTCTCTTTTCACTCCTGCTGCCAGAAGCCCAGGGAGGATGGGAGGGCTTAGAACATGGATGGGCACTGTGGTTTCTTCCAGAGAAGTGGAGGGCATTTGCTTTACCTCGCCACAACCACTTGGGAGAGGGTCTGCACCTCAGGAAAACTGTTTCTGTGGGAAGCCGGCTTTTTGCAAAGGGGTCTCAGGGCCGTGGGCCTCGGCTGTCCCTCCGGCTCCCCAAAGCACAGGGACGAGGTGAGGGGCTTAGACCATGCCTGGGCAATGTTGTTTCTTACACCTGGGTGTGTGGCATTTTGTTGAGCTGGCTACCCCCACTTGGGATAGGTGTTCCACAGCAAGCACCTATTGTTCGTCGGAAGCCGTTTTTGCCCCAGGGGTCTCCGGGCTGTGTTCGTTGGGGTTGAACTCCTGCTAGCAAAACCGCCGGGTTGAGGGAAGGGTTCAGACTGTGCCTGGGCCCTGTGGTCTCTTCCAGGTCAGTGTATGGCATTTCCTTCCCCTTGCACAGGCACCTGGGAGCATGTCTGCTCGTGGAGAAAGACTTTCTCTTGGGAAACCGGTTTTTGTCAAACGGGTCCCAGTGCTCTGCTCCTCTCTTTTCACTCCTGCTGCCAGAAGCCCAGGGAGGATGGGAGGGCTTAGAACATGGCTGGGCACTGTGGTTTCTTCCAGAGAAGTGGAGGGCATTTGCTTTACCTCGCCACAACCACTTGGGAGAGGGTCTGCACCTCAGGAAAAGTGTTTCTGTGGGAAGCCGGCTTTTTGCAAAGGGGTCTCAGGGCCGTGGGCCTCGGCTGTCCCTCCGGCTCCCCAAAGCACAGGGACGAGGTGAGGGGCTTAGACCATGCCTGGGCAATGTTGTTTCTTACACCTGGGTGTGTGGCATTTTGTTGAGCTGACTACCCCCACTTGTTATAGGTCTTCCACAGCAAGCACCTATTGTTCGTCGGAAGCCGTTTTTGCCCCAGGGGTCTCCGGGCTGTGTTCGTTGGGGTTGAACTCCTGCTAGCAAAACCGCCGGGTTGAGGGAAGGGTTCAGACTGTGCCTGGGCCCTGTGGTCTCTTCCAGGTCAGTGTATGGCATTTCCTTCCCCTTGCCACAGGCACCTGGGAGCATGTCTGCACGTGGAGAAAGACTTTCCCGTGGGAAGCCGGTTTTTGTCAAACGGGTCCCAGTGCTCTGCTCCTCTCTTTTCACTCCTGCTGCCAGAAGCCCAGGGAGGATGGGAGGGCTTAGAACATGGCTGGGCACTGTGGTTTCTTCCAGAGAAGTGGAGGGCATTTGCTTTACCTTGCCACAACCACTTGGGAGAGGGTCTGCACCTCAGGAAAACTGTTTCTGTGGGAAGCCGGCTTTTTGCAAAGGGGTCTCAGGACCGTGGGCCTCGGCTGTCCCTCCGGCTCCCCAAAGCACAGGGACGAGGTGAGGGGCTTAGACCATGCCTGGGCAATGTTGTTTCTTACACCTGGGTGTGTGGCATTTTGTTGAGCTGGCTACCCCCACTTGGGATAGGTGTTCCACAGCAAGCACCTATTGTTCGTCGGAAGCCGTTTTTGCCCCAGGGGTCTCCGGGCTGTGTTCGTTGGGGTTGAACTCCTGCTAGCAAAACCGCCGGGTTGAGGGAAGGGTTCAGACTGTGCCTGGGCCCTGTGGTCTCTTCCAGGTCAGTGTATGGCATTTCCTTCCCCTTGCCACAGGCACCTGGGAGCATGTCTGCTCGTGGAGAAAGACTTTCTCTTGGGAAACCGGTTTTTGTCAAACGGGTCCCAGTGCTCTGCTCCTCTCTTTTCACTCCTGCTGCCAGAAGCCCAGGGAGGATGGGAGGGCTTAGAACATGGCTGGGCACTGTGGTTTCTTCCAGAGAAGTGGAGGGCATTTCCTTTACCTTGCCACAACCACTTGGGATAGGGTCTGCACCTCAGGAAAACTGTTTCCGTGGGAAGCCGGCTTTTTGCAAAGGGGTCTCAGGGCCGTGGGCCTCGGGTGTCCCTCCGGCTCCCCAAAGCACAGGGACGAGGTGAGGGGCTTAGACCATGCCTGGGCAATGTTGTTTCTTACACCTGGGTGTGTGGCATTTTGTTGAGCTGGCTACCCCCACTTGGGATAGGTGTTCCACAGCAAGCACCTATTGTTCGTCGGAAGCCGTTTTTGCCCCAGGGGTCTCCGGGCTGTGTTCGTTGGGCTTGAACTCCTGCTAGCAAAACCGCCGGGTTGAGGGAAGGGTTCAGACTGTGCCTGGGCCCTGTGGTCTCTTCCAGGTCAGTGTATGGCATTTCCTTCCCCTTGCCACAGGCACCTGGGAGCATGTCTGCACGTGGAGAAAGACTTTCCTGTGGGAAGCCGGTTTCTGTCAAACGGGTCCCAGTGCTCTGCTCCTCTCTTTTCACTCCTGCTGCCAGAAGCCCAGGGAGGATGGGAGGGCTTAGAACATGGCTGGGCACTGTGGTTTCTTCCAGAGAAGTGGAGGGCATTTGCTTTACCTCGCCACAACCACTTGGGAGAGGGTCTGCACCTCAGGAAAACTGTTTCCGTGGGACGCCGGCTTTTTGCAAAGGGGTCTCAGGGCCGTGGGCCTCGGCTGTCCCTCCGGCTCCCCAAAGCACAGGGACGAGGTGAGGGGCTTAGACCATGCCTGGGCAATGTTGTTTCTTACACCTGGGTGTGTGGCATTTTGTTGAGCTGGCTACCCCCACTTGGGATAGGTGTTCCACAGCAAGCACCTATTGTTCGTCGGAAGCCGTTTTTGCCCCAGGGGTCTCCGGGCTGTGTTCGTTGGGGTTGAACTCCTGCTAGCAAAACCGCCGGGTTGAGGGAAGGGTTCAGACTGTGCCTGGGCCCTGTGGTCTCTTCCAGGTCAGTGTATGGCATTTCCTTCCCCTTGCCACAGGCACCTGGGAGCATGTCTGCACGTGGAGAAAGACTTTCCCGTGGGAAGCCGGGTTTTGTCAAACGGGTCCCAGTGCTCTGCTCCTCTCTTTTCACTCCTGCTGCCAGAAGCCCAGGGAGGATGGGAGGGCTTAGAACATGGCTGGGCACTGTGGTTTCTTCCAGAGAAGTGGAAGGCATTTGCTTTACCTCGCCACAACCACTTGGGAGAGGGTCTGCACCTCAGGAAAACTGTTTCCGTGGGACGCCGGCTTTTTGCAAAGGGGTCTCAGGGCCGTGGGCCTCGGCTGTCCCTCCGGCTCCCGAAAGCACAGGGACGAGGTGAGGGGCTTAGACCATGCCTGGGCAATGTTGTTTCTTACACCTGGGTGTGTGGCATTTTGTTGAGCTGGCTACCCCCACTTGGGATAGGTGTTCCACAGCAAGCACCTATTGTTCGTCGGAAGCCGTTTTGCCTCAGGGGTCTCCGGGCTGTGTTCGTTGGGGTTCAACTCCTGCTAGCAAAACCGCCGGGTTGAGGGAAGGGTTCAGACTGTGCCTGGGCCCTGTGGTCTCTTCCAGGTCAGTGTATGGCATTTCCTTCCCCTTGCCCCAGGCACCTGGGAGCATGTCTGCACGTGGAGAAAGACTTTCCCGTGGGAAGCCGGTTTTTGTCAAACGGGTCCCAGTGCTCTGCTCCTCTCTTTTCACTCCTGCTGCCAGAAGCCCAGGGAGGATGGGAGGGCTTAGAACATGGCTGGGCACTGTGGTTTCTTCCAGAGAAGTGGAGGGCATTTGCTTTACCTCGCCACAACCACTTGGGAGAGGGTCTGCACCTCAGGAAAACTGTTTCTGTGGGAAGCCGGCTTTTTGCAAAGGGGTCTCAGGGCCGTGGGCCTCGGGTGTCCCTCCGGCTCCCCAAAGCACAGGGACGAGGTGAGAGGCTTAGACCATGCCTGGGCAATGTTGTTTCTTACACCTGGGTGTGTGGCATTTTGTTGAGCTGGCTACCCCCACTTGGGATAGGTGTTCCACAGCAAGCACCTATTGTTCGTCGGAAGCCGGTTTTGCCCCAGGGGTCTCCGGGCTGTGTTCGTTGGGGTTGAACTCCTGCTAGCAAAACCGCCGGGTTGAGGGAAGGGTTCAGACTGTGCCTGGGCCCTGTGGTCTCTTCCAGGTCAGTGTATGGCATTTCCTTCCCCTTGCCACAGGCACCTGGGAGCATATCTGCACGTGGAGAAAGACTTTCCCGTGGGAAGCAGGGTTTTGTCAAACGGGTCCCAGTGCTCTGCTCCTCTCTTTTCACTCCTGCTGCCAGAAGCCCAGGGAGGATGGGAGGGCTTAGAACATGGATGGGCACTGTGGTTTCTTCCAGAGAAGTGGAGGGCATTTGCTTTACCTTGCCACAACCACTTGGGAGAGGGTCTGCACCTCAGGAAAACTGTTTCCGTGGGACGCCGGCTTTTTGCAAAGGGGTCTCAGGGCCGTGGGCCTCGGCTGTCCCTCCGGCTCCCCAAAGCACAGGGACGAGGTGAGGGGCTTAGACCATGCCTGGGCAATGTTGTTTCTTACACCTGGGTGTGTGGCATTTTGTTGAGCTGGCTACCCCCACTTGGGATAGGTGTTCCACAGCAAGCACCTATTGTTCGTCGGAAGCCGTTTTGCCCCAGGGGTCTCCGGGCTGTGTTCGTTGGGGTTCAACTCCTGCTAGCAAAACCGCCGGGTTGAGGGAAGGGTTCAGACTGTGCCTGGGCCCTGTGGTCTCTTCCAGGTCAGTGTATGGCATTTCCTTCCCCTTGCCCCAGGCACCTGGGAGCATGTCTGCACGTGGAGAAAGACTTTCCCGTGGGAAGCCGGTTTTTGTCAAACGGGTCCCAGTGCTCTGCTCCTCTCTTTTCACTCCTGCTGCCAGAAGCCCAGGGAGGATGGGAGGGCTTAGAACATGGCTGGGCACTGTGGTTTCTTCCAGAGAAGTGGAGGGCATTTGCTTTACCTCGCCACAACCACTTGGGAGAGGGTCTGCACCTCAGGAAAACTCTTTCCGTGGGAAGCCGGCTTTTTGCAAAGGGGTCTCAGGGCCGTGGGCCTCGGCGGTCCCTCCGGCTCCCCAAAGCACAGGGACGAGGTGAGGGGCTTAGACCATGCCTGGGCAATGTTGTTTCTTACACCTGGGTGTGTGGCATTTTGTTGAGCTGGCTACCCCCACTTGGGATAGGTGTTCCACAGCAAGCACCTATTGTTCGTCGGAAGCCGTTTTTGCCCCAGGGGTCTCCGGGCTGTGTTCGTTGGGGTTGAACTCCTGCTAGCAAAACCGCCGGGTTGAGGGAAGGGTTCAGACTGTGCCTGGGCCCTGTGGTCTCTTCCAGGTCAGTGTATGGCATTTCCTTCCCCTTGCCCCAGGCACCTGGGAGCATGTCTGCACGTGGAGAAAGACTTTCCCGTGGGAAGCCGGTTTTTGTCAAACGGTTCCCAGTGCTCTGCTCCTCTCTTTTCACTCCTGCTGCCAGAAGCCCAGGGAGGATGGGAGGGCTTAGAACATGGCTGGGCACTGTGGTTTCTTCCAGAGAAGTGGAAGGCATTTGCTTTACCTCGCCACAACCACTTGGGAGAGGGTCTGCACCTCAGGAAAACTGTTTCCGTGGGACGCCGGCTTTTTGCAAAGGGGTCTCAGGGCCGTGGGCCTCGGCTGTCCCTCCGGCTCCCGAAAGCTCAGGGACGAGGTGAGGGGCTTAGACCATGCCTGGGCAATGTTGTTTCTTACACCTGGGTGTGTGGCATTTTGTTGAGCTGGCTACCCCCACTTGGGATAGGTGTTCCACAGCAAGCACCTATTGTTCGTCGGAAGCCGTTTTGCCCCAGGGGTCTCCGGGCTGTGTTCGTTGGGGTTCAACTCCTGCTAGCAAAACCGCCGGGTTGAGGGAAGGGTTCAGACTGTGCCTGGGCCCTGTGGTCTCTTCCAGGTCAGTGTATGGCATTTCCTTCCCCTTGCCCCAGGCACCTGGGAGCATGTCTGCACGTGGAGAAAGACTTTCCCGTGGGAAGCCGGTTTTTGTCAAACGGGTCCCAGTGCTCTGCTCCTCTCTTTTCACTCCTGCTGCCAGAAGCCCAGGGAGGATGGGAGGGCTTAGAACATGGCTGGGCACTGTGGTTTCTTCCAGAGAAGTGGAGGGTATTTGCTTTACCTCGCCACAACCACTTGGGAGAGGGTCTGCACCTCAGGAAAACTGTTTCTGTGGGAAGCCGGCTTTTTGCAAAGGGGTCTCAGGGCCGTGGGCCTCGGGTGTCCCTCCGGCTCCCCAAAGCACAGGGACGAGGTGAGGGGCTTAGACCATGCCTGGGCAATGTTGTTTCTTACACCTGGGTGTGTGGCATTTTGTTGAGCTGGCTACCCCCACTTGGGATAGGTGTTCCACAGCAAGCACCTATTGTTCGTCGGAAGCCGTTTTTGCCCCAGGGGTCTCCGGGCTGTGTTCGTTGGGGTTGAACTCCTGCTAGCAAAACCGCCGGGTTGAGGGAAGGGTTCAGACTGTGCCTGGGCCCTGTGGTCTCTTCCAGGTCAGTGTATGGCATTTCCTTCCCCTTGCCACAGGCACCTGGGAGCATGTCTGCACGTGGAGAAAGACTTTCCCGTGGGAAGCCGGTTTTTGTCAAACGGTTCCCAGTGCTCTGCTCCTCTCTTTTCACTCCTGCTGCCAGAAGCCCAGGGAGGATGGGAGGGCTTAGAACATGGCTGGGCACTGTGGTTTCTTCCAGAGAAGTGGAAGGCATTTGCTTTACCTCGCCACAACCACTTGGGAGAGGGTCTGCACCTCAGGAAAACTGTTTCCGTGGGACGCCGGCTTTTTGCAAAGGGGTCTCAGGGCCGTGGGCCTCGGCTGTCCCTCCGGCTCCCGAAAGCACAGGGACGAGGTGAGGGGCTTAGACCATGCCTGGGCAATGTTGTTTCTTACACCTGGGTGTGTGGCATTTTGTTGAGCTGGCTACCCCCACTTGGGATAGGTGTTCCACAGCAAGCACCTATTGTTCGTCGGAAGCCGTTTTGCCCCAGGGGTCTCCGGGCTGTGTTCGTTGGGGTTCAACTCCTGCTAGCAAAACCGCCGGGTTGAGGGAAGGGTTCAGACTGTGCCTGGGCCCTGTGGTCTCTTCCAGGTCAGTGTATGGCATTTCCTTCCCCTTGCCCCAGGCACCTGGGAGCATGGCTGCACGTGGAGAAAGACTTTCCCGTGGGAAGCCGGGTTTTGTCAAACGGGTCCCAGTGCTCTGCTCCTCTCTTTTCACTCCTGCTGCCAGAAGCCCAGGGAGGATGGGAGGGCTTAGAACATGGCTGGGCACTGTGGTTTCTTCCAGAGAAGTGGAGGGCATTTGCTTTACCTTGCCACAACCACTTGGGAGAGGGTCTGCACCTCAGGAAAACTGTTTCCGTGGCAAGCCGGCTTTTTGCAAAGGGGTCTCAGGGCCGTGGGCCTCGGGTGTCCTCCGGCTCCCCAAAGCACAGGGACGAGGTGAGGGGCTTAGACCATGCCTGGGCAATGTTGTTTCTTACACCTGGGTGTGTGGCATTTTGTTGAGCTGGCTACCCCCACTTGGGATAGGTGTTCCACAGCAAGCACCTATTGTTCGTCGGAAGCCGTTTTTGCCCCAGGGGTCTCCGGGCTGTGTTCGTTGGGGTTCAACTCCTGCTAGCAAAACCGCCGGGTTGAGGGAAGGGTTCAGACTGTGCCTGGGCCCTGTGGTCTCTTCCAGGTCAGTGTATGGCATTTCCTTCCCCTTGCCACAGGCACCTGGGAGCATGTCTGCACGTGGAGAAAGACTTTCCCGTGGGAAGCCGGTTTTTGTCAAACGGGTCCCAGTGCTCTGCTCCTCTCTTTTCACTCCTGCTGCCAGAAGCCCAGGGAGGATGGGAGGGCTTAGAACATGGCTGGGCACTGTGGTTTCTTCCAGAGAAGTGGAGGGCATTTGCTTTACCTTGCCACAACCACTTGGGAGAGGGTCTGCACCTCAGGAAAACTGTTTCCGTGGGAAGCCGGCTTTTTGCAAAGGGTTCTCAGGGCCGTGGGCCTCGGGTGTCCCTCCGGCTCCCCAAAGCACAGGGACGAGGTGAGGGGCTTAGACCATGCCTGGGCAATGTTGTTTCTTACACCTGGGTGTGTGGCATTTTGTTGAGCTGGCTACCCCCACTTGGGATAGGTGTTCCACAGCAAGCACCTATTGTTCGTCGGAAGCCGTTTTTGCCCCAGGGGTCTCCGGGCTGTGTCGTTGGGGTTGAACTCCTGCTAGCAAAACCGCCGGGTTGAGGGAAGGGTTCAGACTGTGCCTGGGCCCTGTGGTCTCTTCCAGGTCAGTGTATGGCGTTTCCTTCCCCTTGCCCCAGGCACCTGGGAGCATGTCTGCACGTGGAGAAAGACTTTCCCGTGGGAAGCCGGTTTTTGTCAAACGGGTCCCAGTACTCTGCTCCTCTCTTTTCACTCCGGCTGCCAGAAGCCCAGGGAGGATGGGAGGGCTTAGAACATGGCTGGGCACTGTGGTTTCTTCCAGAGAAGTGGAGGGCATTTGCTTTACCTTGCCACAACCACTTGGGAGAGGGTCTGCACCTCAGGAAAACTGTTTCCGTGGGAAGCCGGCTTTTTGCAAAGGGGTCTCAGGGCCGTGAGCCTCGGGTGTCCCTCCGGCTCGCCAAAGCACAGGGACGAGGTGAGGGGCTTAGACCATGCCTGGGCAATGTTGTTTCTTACACCTGGGTGTGTGGCATTTTGTTGAGCTGGCTACCCCCACTTGGGATAGGTGTTCCACAGCAAGCACCTATTGTTCGTCGGAAGCCGTTTTTGCCCCAGGGGTCTCCGGGCTGTGTTCGTTGGGGTTGAACTCCTGCTAGCAAAACCGCCGGGTTGAGGGAAGGGTTCAGACTGTGCCTGGGCCCTGTGGTCTCTTCCAGGTCAGTGTATGGCATTTCCTTCCCCTTGCCACAGGCACCTGGGAGCATGTCTGCACGTGGAGAAAGACTTTCCCGTGGGAAGCCGGGTTTTGTCAAACGGGTCCCAGTGCTCTGCTCCTCTCTTTTCACTCCTGCTGCCAGAAGCCCAGGGAGATTGGGAGGGCTTAGAACATGGCTGGGCACTGTGGTTTCTTCCAGAGAAGTGGAGGGCATTTGCATTACCTTGCCACAACCACTTGTGAGAAGGTCTGCACCCCAGGAAAACTGTTTCCGTGGGAAGCCGGCTTTTTGCAAAGGGGTCTCAGGGCCGTGGGCCTCGGCTGTCCCTCCGGCTCCCCAAAGCACAGGGACGAGGTGAGGGGCTTAGACCATGCCTGGGCAATGTTGTTTCTTACACCTGGGTGTGTGGCATTTTGTTGAGCTGGCTACCCCCACTTGGGATAGGTGTTCCACAGCAAGCACCTATTGTTCGTCGGAAGCCGTTTTTGCCCCAGGGGTCTCCGGGCTGTGTTCGTTGGGGTTGAACTCCTGCTAGCAAAACCGCCGGGTTGAGGGAAGGGTTCAGACTGTGCCTGGGCCCTGTGGTCTCTTCCAGGTCAGTGTATGGCATTTCCTTCCCCTTGCCACAGGCACCTGGGAGCATGTCTGCACGTGGAGAAAGACTTTCCCGTGGGAAGCCGGTTTTTGTCAAACGGGTCCCAGTGCTCTGCTCCTCTCTTTTCACTCCTGCTGCCAGAAGCCCAGGGAGGATGGGAGGGCTTAGAACATGGCTGGGCACTGTGGTTCTTCCAGAGAAGTGGAAGGCATTTGCTTTACCTTGCCACAACCACTTGGGAGAGGGTCTGCACCTCAGGAAAACTGTTTCCGTGGGACGCCGGCTTTTTGCAAAGGGGTCTCAGGGCCGTGGGCCTCGGCTGTCCCTCCGGCTCGCCAAAGCACAGGGACGAGGTGAGGGGCTTAGACCATGCCTGGGCAATGTTGTTTCTTACACCTGGGTGTGTGGCATTTTGTTGAGCTGGCTACCCCCACTTGGGATAGGTGTTCCACAGCAAGCACCTATTGTTCGTCGGAAGCCGTTTTGCCCCAGGGGTCTCCGGGCTGTGTTCGTTGGGGTTCAACTCCTGCTAGCAAAACCGCCGGGTTGAGGGAAGGGTTCAGACTGTGCCTGGGCCCTGTGGTCTCTTCCAGGTCAGTGTATGGCATTTCCTTCCCCTTGCCCCAGGCACCTGGGAGCATGTCTGCACGTGGAGAAAGACTTTCCCGTGGGAAGCCGGTTTTTGTCAAACGGGTCCCAGTGCTCTGCTCCTCTCTTTTCACTCCTGCTGCCAGAAGCCCAGGGAGGATGGGAGGGCTTAGAACATGGCTGGGCACTGTGGTTTCTTCCAGAGAAGTGGAGGGCATTTGCTTTACCTCGCCACAACCACTTGGGAGAGGGTCTGCACCTCAGGAAAACTGTTTCTGTGGGAAGCCGGCTTTTTGCAAAGGGGTCTCAGGGCCGTGGGCCTCGGCGGTCCCTCCGGCTCCCCAAAGCACAGGGACGAGGTGAGGGGCTTAGACCATGCCTGGGCAATGTTGTTTCTTACACCTGGGTGTGTGGCATTTTGTTGAGCTGGCTACCCCCACTTGGGATAGGTGTTCCACAGCAAGCACCTATTGTTCGTCGGAAGCCGTTTTTGCCCCAGGGGTCTCCGGGCTGTGTTCGTTGGGGTTGAACTCCTGCTAGCAAAACCGCCGGGTTGAGGGAAGGGTTCAGACTGTGCCTGGGCCCTGTGGTCTCTTCCAGGTCAGTGTATGGCATTTCCTTCCCCTTGCCACAGGCACCTGGGAGCATGTCTGCACGTGGAGAAAGACTTTCCCGTGGGAAGCCGGGTTTTGTCAAACGGGTCCCAGTGCTCTGCTCCTCTCTTTTCACTCCTGCTGCCAGAAGCCCAGGGAGGATGGGAGGGCTTAGAACATGGCTGGGCACTGTGGTTTCTTCCAGAGAAGTGGAAGGCATTTGCTTTACCTCGCCACAACCACTTGGGAGAGGGTCTGCACCTCAGGAAAACTGTTTCCGTGGGACGCCGGCTTTTTGCAAAGGGGTCTCAGGGCCGTGGGCCTCGGCTGTCCCTCCGGCTCCCGAAAGCACAGGGACGAGGTGAGGGGCTTAGACCATGCCTGGGCAATGTTGTTTCTTACACCTGGGTGTGTGGCATTTTGTTGAGCTGGCTACCCCCACTTGGGATAGGTGTTCCACAGCAAGCACCTATTGTTCGTCGGAAGCCGGTTTTGCCCCAGGGGTCTCCGGGCTGTGTTCGTTGGGGTTGAACTCCTGCTAGCAAAACCGCCGGGTTGAGGGAAGGGTTCAGACTGTGCCTGGGCCCTGTGGTCTCTTCCAGGTCAGTGTATGGCATTTCCTTCCCCTTGCCACAGGCACCTGGGAGCATGTCTGCACGTGGAGAAAGACTTTCCCGTGGGAAGCCGGTTTTTGTCAAACGGTTCCCAGTGCTCTGCTCCTCTCTTTTCACTCCTGCTGCCAGAAGCCCAGGGAGGATGGGAGGGCTTAGAACATGGCTGGGCACTGTGGTTTCTTCCAGAGAAGTGGAAGGCATTTGCTTTACCTCGCCACAACCACTTGGGAGAGGGTCTGCACCTCAGGAAAACTGTTTCCGTGGGACGCCGGCTTTTTGCAAAGGGGTCTCAGGGCCGTGGGCCTCGGCTGTCCCTCCGGCTCCCGAAAGCACAGGGACGAGGTGAGGGGCTTAGACCATGCCTGGGCAATGTTGTTTCTTACACCTGGGTGTGTGGCATTTTGTTGAGCTGGCTACCCCCACTTGGGATAGGTGTTCCACAGCAAGCACCTATTGTTCGTCGGAAGCCGTTTTGCCCCAGGGGTCTCCGGGCTGTGTTCGTTGGGGTTCAACTCCTGCTAGCAAAACCGCCGGGTTGAGGGAAGGGTTCAGACTGTGCCTGGGCCCTGTGGTCTCTTCCAGGTCAGTGTATGGCATTTCCTTCCCCTTGCCCCAGGCACCTGGGAGCATGGCTGCACGTGGAGAAAGACTTTCCCGTGGGAAGCCGGGTTTTGTCAAACGGGTCCCAGTGCTCTGCTCCTCTCTTTTCACTCCTGCTGCCAGAAGCCCAGGGAGGATGGGAGGGCTTAGAACATGGCTGGGCACTGTGGTTTCTTCCAGAGAAGTGGAGGGCATTTGCTTTACCTTGCCACAACCACTTGGGAGAGGGTCTGCACCTCAGGAAAACTGTTTCCGTGGCAAGCCGGCTTTTTGCAAAGGGGTCTCAGGGCCGTGGGCCTCGGGTGTCCTCCGGCTCCCCAAAGCACAGGGACGAGGTGAGGGGCTTAGACCATGCCTGGGCAATGTTGTTTCTTACACCTGGGTGTGTGGCATTTTGTTGAGCTGGCTACCCCCACTTGGGATAGGTGTTCCACAGCAAGCACCTATTGTTCGTCGGAAGCCGTTTTTGCCCCAGGGGTCTCCGGGCTGTGTTCGTTGGGGTTGAACTCCTGCTAGCAAAACCGCCGGGTTGAGGGAAGGGTTCAGACTGTGCCTGGGCCCTGTGGTCTCTTCCAGGTCAGTGTATGGCATTTCCTTCCCCTTGCCACAGGCACCTGGGAGCATGTCTGCACGTGGAGAAAGACTTTCCCGTGGGAAGCCGGTTTTTGTCAAACGGGTCCCAGTGCTCTGCTCCTCTCTTTTCACTCCTGCTGCCAGAAGCCCAGGGAGGATGGGAGGGCTTAGAACATGGCTGGGCACTGTGGTTCTTCCAGAGAAGTGGAAGGCATTTGCTTTACCTTGCCACAACCACTTGGGAGAGGGTCTGCACCTCAGGAAAACTGTTTCCGTGGGACGCCGGCTTTTTGCAAAGGGGTCTCAGGGCCGTGGGCCTCGGCTGTCCCTCCGGCTCCCCAAAGCACAGGGACGAGGTGAGGGGCTTAGACCATGCCTGGGCAATGTTGTTTCTTACACCTGGGTGTGTGGCATTTTGTTGAGCTGGCTACCCCCACTTGGGATAGGTGTTCCACAGCAAGCACCTATTGTTCGTCGGAAGCCGTTTTGCCCCAGGGGTCTCCGGGCTGTGTTCGTTGGGGTTCAACTCCTGCTAGCAAAACCGCCGGGTTGAGGGAAGGGTTCAGACTGTGCCTGGGCCCTGTGGTCTCTTCCAGGTCAGTGTATGGCATTTCCTTCCCCTTGCCCCAGGCACCTGGGAGCATGTCTGCACGTGGAGAAAGACTTTCCCGTGGGAAGCCGGTTTTTGTCAAACGGGTCCCAGTGCTCTGCTCCTCTCTTTTCACTCCTGCTGCCAGAAGCCCAGGGAGGATGGGAGGGCTTAGAACATGGCTGGGCACTGTGGTTTCTTCCAGAGAAGTGGAGGGCATTTGCTTTACCTCGCCACAACCACTTGGGAGAGGGTCTGCACCTCAGGAAAACTGTTTCTGTGGGAAGCCGGCTTTTTGCAAAGGGGTCTCAGGGCCGTGGGCCTCGGCGGTCCCTCCGGCTCCCCAAAGCACAGGGACGAGGTGAGGGGCTTAGACCATGCCTGGGCAATGTTGTTTCTTACACCTGGGTGTGTGGCATTTTGTTGAGCTGGCTACCCCCACTTGGGATAGGTGTTCCACAGCAAGCACCTATTGTTCGTCGGAAGCCGTTTTTGCCCCAGGGGTCTCCGGGCTGTGTTCGTTGGGGTTGAACTCCTGCTAGCAAAACCGCCGGGTTGAGGGAAGGGTTCAGACTGTGCCTGGGCCCTGTGGTCTCTTCCAGGTCAGTGTATGGCATTTCCTTCCCCTTGCCACAGGCACCTGGGAGCATGTCTGCACGTGGAGAAAGACTTTCCCGTGGGAAGCCGGGTTTTGTCAAACGGGTCCCAGTGCTCTGCTCCTCTCTTTTCACTCCTGCTGCCAGAAGCCCAGGGAGGATGGGAGGGCTTAGAACATGGCTGGGCACTGTGGTTTCTTCCAGAGAAGTGGAAGGCATTTGCTTTACCTCGCCACAACCACTTGGGAGAGGGTCTGCACCTCAGGAAAACTGTTTCCGTGGGACGCCGGCTTTTTGCAAAGGGGTCTCAGGGCCGTGGGCCTCGGCTGTCCCTCCGGCTCCCGAAAGCACAGGGACGAGGTGAGGGGCTTAGACCATGCCTGGGCAATGTTGTTTCTTACACCTGGGTGTGTGGCATTTTGTTGAGCTGGCTACCCCCACTTGGGATAGGTGTTCCACAGCAAGCACCTATTGTTCGTCGGAAGCCGGTTTTGCCCCAGGGGTCTCCGGGCTGTGTTCGTTGGGGTTGAACTCCTGCTAGCAAAACCGCCGGGTTGAGGGAAGGGTTCAGACTGTGCCTGGGCCCTGTGGTCTCTTCCAGGTCAGTGTATGGCATTTCCTTCCCCTTGCCACAGGCACCTGGGAGCATGTCTGCACGTGGAGAAAGACTTTCCCGTGGGAAGCCGGTTTTTGTCAAACGGTTCCCAGTGCTCTGCTCCTCTCTTTTCACTCCTGCTGCCAGAAGCCCAGGGAGGATGGGAGGGCTTAGAACATGGCTGGGCACTGTGGTTTCTTCCAGAGAAGTGGAAGGCATTTGCTTTACCTCGCCACAACCACTTGGGAGAGGGTCTGCACCTCAGGAAAACTGTTTCCGTGGGACGCCGGCTTTTTGCAAAGGGGTCTCAGGGCCGTGGGCCTCGGCTGTCCCTCCGGCTCCCGAAAGCACAGGGACGAGGTGAGGGGCTTAGACCATGCCTGGGCAATGTTGTTTCTTACACCTGGGTGTGTGGCATTTTGTTGAGCTGGCTACCCCCACTTGGGATAGGTGTTCCACAGCAAGCACCTATTGTTCGTCGGAAGCCGTTTTGCCCCAGGGGTCTCCGGGCTGTGTTCGTTGGGGTTCAACTCCTGCTAGCAAAACCGCCGGGTTGAGGGAAGGGTTCAGACTGTGCCTGGGCCCTGTGGTCTCTTCCAGGTCAGTGTATGGCATTTCCTTCCCCTTGCCCCAGGCACCTGGGAGCATGGCTGCACGTGGAGAAAGACTTTCCCGTGGGAAGCCGGGTTTTGTCAAACGGGTCCCAGTGCTCTGCTCCTCTCTTTTCACTCCTGCTGCCAGAAGCCCAGGGAGGATGGGAGGGCTTAGAACATGGCTGGGCACTGTGGTTTCTTCCAGAGAAGTGGAGGGCATTTGCTTTACCTTGCCACAACCACTTGGGAGAGGGTCTGCACCTCAGGAAAACTGTTTCCGTGGCAAGCCGGCTTTTTGCAAAGGGGTCTCAGGGCCGTGGGCCTCGGGTGTCCTCCGGCTCCCCAAAGCACAGGGACGAGGTGAGGGGCTTAGACCATGCCTGGGCAATGTTGTTTCTTACACCTGGGTGTGTGGCATTTTGTTGAGCTGGCTACCCCCACTTGGGATAGGTGTTCCACAGCAAGCACCTATTGTTCGTCGGAAGCCGTTTTTGCCCCAGGGGTCTCCGGGCTGTGTTCGTTGGGGTTGAACTCCTGCTAGCAAAACCGCCGGGTTGAGGGAAGGGTTCAGACTGTGCCTGGGCCCTGTGGTCTCTTCCAGGTCAGTGTATGGCATTTCCTTCCCCTTGCCACAGGCACCTGGGAGCATGTCTGCACGTGGAGAAAGACTTTCCCGTGGGAAGCCGGTTTTTGTCAAACGGGTCCCAGTGCTCTGCTCCTCTCTTTTCACTCCTGCTGCCAGAAGCCCAGGGAGGATGGGAGGGCTTAGAACATGGCTGGGCACTGTGGTTCTTCCAGAGAAGTGGAAGGCATTTGCTTTACCTTGCCACAACCACTTGGGAGAGGGTCTGCACCTCAGGAAAACTGTTTCCGTGGGACGCCGGCTTTTTGCAAAGGGGTCTCAGGGCCGTGGGCCTCGGCTGTCCCTCCGGCTCCCCAAAGCACAGGGACGAGGTGAGGGGCTTAGACCATGCCTGGGCAATGTTGTTTCTTACACCTGGGTGTGTGGCATTTTGTTGAGCTGGCTACCCCCACTTGGGATAGGTGTTCCACAGCAAGCACCTATTGTTCGTCGGAAGCCGTTTTGCCCCAGGGGTCTCCGGGCTGTGTTCGTTGGGGTTCAACTCCTGCTAGCAAAACCGCCGGGTTGAGGGAAGGGTTCAGACTGTGCCTGGGCCCTGTGGTCTCTTCCAGGTCAGTGTATGGCATTTCCTTCCCCTTGCCCCAGGCACCTGGGAGCATGTCTGCACGTGGAGAAAGACTTTCCCGTGGGAAGCCGGTTTTTGTCAAACGGGTCCCAGTGCTCTGCTCCTCTCTTTTCACTCCTGCTGCCAGAAGCCCAGGGAGGATGGGAGGGCTTAGAACATGGCTGGGCACTGTGGTTTCTTCCAGAGAAGTGGAGGGCATTTGCTTTACCTCGCCACAACCACTTGGGAGAGGGTCTGCACCTCAGGAAAACTGTTTCTGTGGGAAGCCGGCTTTTTGCAAAGGGGTCTCAGGGCCGTGGGCCTCGGCGGTCCCTCCGGCTCCCCAAAGCACAGGGACGAGGTGAGGGGCTTAGACCATGCCTGGGCAATGTTGTTTCTTACACCTGGGTGTGTGGCATTTTGTTGAGCTGGCTACCCCCACTTGGGATAGGTGTTCCACAGCAAGCACCTATTGTTCGTCGGAAGCCGTTTTTGCCCCAGGGGTCTCCGGGCTGTGTTCGTTGGGGTTGAACTCCTGCTAGCAAAACCGCCGGGTTGAGGGAAGGGTTCAGACTGTGCCTGGGCCCTGTGGTCTCTTCCAGGTCAGTGTATGGCATTTCCTTCCCCTTGCCACAGGCACCTGGGAGCATGTCTGCACGTGGAGAAAGACTTTCCCGTGGGAAGCCGGGTTTTGTCAAACGGGTCCCAGTGCTCTGCTCCTCTCTTTTCACTCCTGCTGCCAGAAGCCCAGGGAGGATGGGAGGGCTTAGAACATGGCTGGGCACTGTGGTTTCTTCCAGAGAAGTGGAAGGCATTTGCTTTACCTCGCCACAACCACTTGGGAGAGGGTCTGCACCTCAGGAAAACTGTTTCCGTGGGACGCCGGCTTTTTGCAAAGGGGTCTCAGGGCCGTGGGCCTCGGCTGTCCCTCCGGCTCCCGAAAGCACAGGGACGAGGTGAGGGGCTTAGACCATGCCTGGGCAATGTTGTTTCTTACACCTGGGTGTGTGGCATTTTGTTGAGCTGGCTACCCCCACTTGGGATAGGTGTTCCACAGCAAGCACCTATTGTTCGTCGGAAGCCGTTTTTGCCCCAGGGGTCTCCGGGCTGTGTTCGTTGGGGTTGAACTCCTGCTAGCAAAACCGCCGGGTTGAGGGAAGGGTTCAGACTGTGCCTGGGCCCTGTGGTCTCTTCCAGGTCAGTGTATGGCATTTCCTTCCCCTTGCCACAGGCACCTGGGAGCATGTCTGCACGTGGAGAAAGACTTTCCCGTGGGAAGCCGGGTTTTGTCAAACGGGTCCCAGTGCTCTGCTCCTCTCTTTTCACTCCTGCTGCCAGAAGCCCAGGGAGGATGGGAGGGCTTAGAACATGGCTGGGCACTGTGGTTTCTTCCAGAGAAGTGGAAGGCATTTGCTTTACCTCGCCACAACCACTTGGGAGAGGGTCTGCACCTCAGGAAAACTGTTTCCGTGGGACGCCGGCTTTTTGCAAAGGGGTCTCAGGGCCGTGGGCCTCGGCTGTCCCTCCGGCTCCCGAAAGCACAGGGACGAGGTGAGGGGCTTAGACCATGCCTGGGCAATGTTGTTTCTTACACCTGGGTGTGTGGCATTTTGTTGAGCTGGCTACCCCCACTTGGGATAGGTGTTCCACAGCAAGCACCTATTGTTCGTCGGAAGCCGGTTTTGCCCCAGGGGTCTCCGGGCTGTGTTCGTTGGGGTTGAACTCCTGCTAGCAAAACCGCCGGGTTGAGGGAAGGGTTCAGACTGTGCCTGGGCCCTGTGGTCTCTTCCAGGTCAGTGTATGGCATTTCCTTCCCCTTGCCACAGGCACCTGGGAGCATGTCTGCACGTGGAGAAAGACTTTCCCGTGGGAAGCCGGTTTTTGTCAAACGGTTCCCAGTGCTCTGCTCCTCTCTTTTCACTCCTGCTGCCAGAAGCCCAGGGAGGATGGGAGGGCTTAGAACATGGCTGGGCACTGTGGTTTCTTCCAGAGAAGTGGAAGGCATTTGCTTTACCTCGCCACAACCACTTGGGAGAGGGTCTGCACCTCAGGAAAACTGTTTCCGTGGGACGCCGGCTTTTTGCAAAGGGGTCTCAGGGCCGTGGGCCTCGGGTGTCCCTCCGGCTCCCCAAAGAACAGGGACGAGGTGAGGGGCTTAGACCATGCCTGGGCAATGTTGTTTCTTACACCTGGGTGTGTGGCATTTTGTTGAGCTGGCTACCCCCACTTGGGATAGGTGTTCCACAGCAAGCACCTATTGTTCGTCGGAAGCCGTTTTTGCCCCAGGGGTCTCCGGGCTGTGTTCGTTGGGGTTGAACTCCTGCTAGCAAAACCGCCGGGTTGAGGGAAGGGTTCAGACTGTGCCTGGGCCCTGTGGTCTCTTCCAGGTCAGTGTATGGCATTTCCTTCCCCTTGCCACAGGCACCTGGGAGCATATCTGCACGTGGAGAAAGACTTTCCCGTGGGAAGCAGGGTTTTGTCAAACGGGTCCCAGTGCTCTGCTCCTCTCTTTTCACTCCTGCTGCCAGAAGCCCAGGGAGGATGGGAGGGCTTAGAACATGGCTGGGCACTGTGGTTTCTTCCAGAGAAGTGGAGGGCATTTGCTTTACCTTGCCACAACCACTTGGGAGAGGGTCTGCACCTCAGGAAAACTGTTTCCGTGGGACGCCGGCTTTTTGCAAAGGGGTCTCAGGGCCGTGGGCCTCGGCTGTCCCTCCGGCTCCCCAAAGCACAGGGACGAGGTGAGGGGCTTAGACCATGCCTGGGCAATGTTGTTTCTTACACCTGGGTGTGTGGCATTTTGTTGAGCTGGCTACCCCCACTTGGGATAGGTGTTCCACAGCAAGCACCTATTGTTCGTCGGAAGCCGTTTTGCCCCAGGGGTCTCCGGGCTGTGTTCGTTGGGGTTCAACTCCTGCTAGCAAAACCGCCGGGTTGAGGGAAGGGTTCAGACTGTGCCTGGGCCCTGTGGTCTCTTCCAGGTCAGTGTATGGCATTTCCTTCCCCTTGCCCCAGGCACCTGGGAGCATGTCTGCACGTGGAGAAAGACTTTCCCGTGGGAAGCCGGTTTTTGTCAAACGGGTCCCAGTGCTCTGCTCCTCTCTTTTCACTCCTGCTGCCAGAAGCCCAGGGAGGATGGGAGGGCTTAGAACATGGCTGGGCACTGTGGTTTCTTCCAGAGAAGTGGAGGGCATTTGCTTTACCTCGCCACAACCACTTGGGAGAGGGTCTGCACCTCAGGAAAACTCTTTCCGTGGGAAGCCGGCTTTTTGCAAAGGGGTCTCAGGGCCGTGGGCCTCGGCGGTCCCTCCGGCTCCCCAAAGCACAGGGACGAGGTGAGGGGCTTAGACCATGCCTGGGCAATGTTGTTTCTTACACCTGGGTGTGTGGCATTTTGTTGAGCTGGCTACCCCCACTTGGGATAGGTGTTCCACAGCAAGCACCTATTGTTCGTCGGAAGCCGTTTTTGCCCCAGGGGTCTCCGGGCTGTGTTCGTTGGGGTTGAACTCCTGCTAGCAAAACCGCCGGGTTGAGGGAAGGGTTCAGACTGTGCCTGGGCCCTGTGGTCTCTTCCAGGTCAGTGTATGGCATTTCCTTCCCCTTGCCACAGGCACCTGGGAGCATGTCTGCACGTGGAGAAAGACTTTCCCGTGGGAAGCCGGTTTTTGTCAAACGGGTCCCAGTGCTCTGCTCCTCTCTTTTCACTCCTGCTGCCAGAAGCCCAGGGAGGATGGGAGGGCTTAGAACATGGCTGGGCACTGTGGTTTCTTCCAGAGAAGTGGAAGGCATTTGCTTTACCTTGCCACAACCACTTGGGAGAGGGTCTGCACCTCAGGAAAACTGTTTCCGTGGGACGCCGGCTTTTTGCAAAGGGGTCTCAGGGCCGTGGGCCTCGGCTGTCCCTCCGGCTCCCCAAAGCACAGGGACGAGGTGAGGGGCTTAGACCATGCATGGGCAATGTTGTTTCTTACACCTGGGTGTGTGGCATTTTGTTGAGCTGGCTACCCCCACTTGGGATAGGTGTTCCACAGCAAGCACCTATTGTTCGTCGGAAGCCGGTTTTGCCCCAGGGGTCTCCGGGCTGTGTTCGTTGGGGTTCAACTCCTGCTAGCAAAACCGCCGGGTTGAGGGAAGGGTTCAGACTGTGCCTGGGCCCTGTGGTCTCTTCCAGGTCAGTGTATGGCATTTCCTTCCCCTTGCCACAGGCACCTGGGAGCATGTCTGCACGTGGAGAAAAACTTTCCCGTGGGAAGCCGGTTTTTGTCAAACGGGTCCCAGTGCTCTGCTCCTCTCTTATCACTCCTGCTGCCAGAAGCCCAGGGAGGATGGGAGGGCTTAGAACATGGCTGGGCACTGTGGTTTCTTCCAGAGAAGTGGAGGGCATTTGCTTTACCTCGCCACAACCACTTGGGAGAGGGTCTGCACCTCAGGAAAACTCTTTCCGTGGGAAGCCGGCTTTTTGCAAAGGGGTCTCAGGGCCGTGGGCCTCGGGTGTCCCTCCGGCTCCCCAAAGCACAGGGACGAGGTGAGGGGCTTAGACCATGCCTGGGCAATGTTGTTTCTTACACCTGGGTGTGTGGCATTTTGTTGAGCTGGCTACCCCCACTTGGGATAGGTGTTCCACAGCAAGCACCTATTGTTCGTCGGAAGCCGTTTTTGCCCCAGGGGTCTCCGGGCTGTGTCGTTGGGGTTGAACTCCTGCTAGCAAAACCGCCGGGTTGAGGGAAGGGTTCAGACTGTGCCTGGGCCCTGTGGTCTCTTCCAGGTCAGTGTATGGCGTTTCCTTCCCCTTGCCCCAGGCACCTGGGAGCATGTCTGCACGTGGAGAAAGACTTTCCCGTGGGAAGCCGGTTTTTGTCAAACGGGTCCCAGTACTCTGCTCCTCTCTTTTCACTCCGGCTGCCAGAAGCCCAGGGAGGATGGGAGGGCTTAGAACATGGCTGGGCACTGTGGTTTCTTCCAGAGAAGTGGAGGGCATTTGCTTTACCTCGCCACAACCACTTGGGAGAGGGTCTGCACCTCAGGAAAACTGTTTCCGTGGGAAGCCGGGTTTTTGCAAAGGGGTCTCAGGGCCGTGAGCCTCGGGTGTCCCTCCGGCTCGCCAAAGCACAGGGACGAGGTGAGGGGCTTAGACCATGCCTGGGCAATGTTGTTTCTTACACCTGGGTGTGTGGCATTTTGTTGAGCTGGCTACCCCCACTTGGGATAGGTGTTCCACAGCAAGCACCTATTGTTCGTCGGAAGCCGTTTTTGCCCCAGGGGTCTCCGGGCTGTGTTCGTTGGGGTTGAACTCCTGCTAGCAAAACCGCCGGGTTGAGGGAAGGGTTCAGACTGTGCCTGGGCCCTGTGGTCTCTTCCAGGTCAGTGTATGGCATTTCCTTCCCCTTGCCACAGGCACCTGGGAGCATGTCTGCACGTGGAGAAAGACTTTCCCGTGGGAAGCCGGTTTTTGTCAAACGGGTCCCAGTGCTCTGCTCCTCTCTTTTCACTCCTGCTGCCAGAAGCCCAGGGAGGATTGGAGGGCTTAGAACATGGCTGGGCACTGTGGTTTCTTCCAGAGAAGTGGAAGGCATTTGCTTTACCTCGCCACAACCACTTGGGAGAGGGTCTGCACCTCAGGAAAACTGTTTCCGTGGGACGCCGGCTTTTTGCAAAGGGGTCTCAGGGCCCTGGGCCTCGGCTGTCCCTCCGGCTCCCGAAAGCACAGGGACGAGGTGAGGGGCTTAGACCATGCCTGGGCAATGTTGTTTCTTACACCTGGGTGTGTGGCATTTTGTTGAGCTGGCTACCCCCACTTGGGATAGGTGTTCCACAGCAAGCACCTATTGTTCGTCGGAAGCCGTTTTGCCCCGGGGTCTCCGGGCTGTGTTCGTTGGGGTTCAACTCCTGCTAGCAAAACCGCCGGGTTGAGGGAAGGGTTCAGACTGTGCCTGGGCCCTGTGGTCTCTTCCAGGTCAGTGTATGGCATTTCCTTCCCCTTGCCCCAGGCACCTGGGAGCATGTCTGCACGTGGAGAAAGACTTTCCCGTGGGAAGCCGGTTTTTGTCAAACGGGTCCCAGTGCTCTGCTCCTCTCTTTTCACTCCTGCTGCCAGAAGCCCAGGGAGGATGGGAGGGCTTAGAACATGGATGGGCACTGTGGTTTCTTCCAGAGAAGTGGAGGGCATTTGCTTTACCTCGCCACAACCACTTGGGAGAGGGTCTGCACCTCAGGAAAACTGTTTCTGTGGGAAGCCGGCTTTTTGCAAAGGGGTCTCAGGGCCGTGGGCCTCGGGTGTCCCTCCGGCTCCCCAAAGCACAGGGACGAGGTGAGGGGCTTAGACCATGCCTGGGCAATGTTGTTTCTTACACCTGGGTGTGTGGCATTTTGTTGAGCTGGCTACCCCCACTTGGGATAGGTGTTCCACAGCAAGCACCTATTGTTCGTCGGAAGCCGTTTTTGCCCCAGGGGTCTCCGGGCTGTGTTCGTTGGGGTTGAACTCCTGCTAGCAAAACCGCCGGGTTGAGGGAAGGGTTCAGACTGTGCCTGGGCCCTGTGGTCTCTTCCAGGTCAGTGTATGGCATTTCCTTCCCCTTGCACAGGCACCTGGGAGCATGTCTGCTCGTGGAGAAAGACTTTCTCTTGGGAAACCGGTTTTTGTCAAACGGGTCCCAGTGCTCTGCTCCTCTCTTTTCACTCCTGCTGCCAGAAGCCCAGGGAGGATGGGAGGGCTTAGAACATGGCTGGGCACTGTGGTTTCTTCCAGAGAAGTGGAGGGCATTTGCTTTACCTCGCCACAACCACTTGGGAGAGGGTCTGCACCTCAGGAAAAGTGTTTCTGTGGGAAGCCGGCTTTTTGCAAAGGGGTCTCAGGGCCGTGGGCCTCGGCTGTCCCTCCGGCTCCCCAAAGCACAGGGACGAGGTGAGGGGCTTAGACCATGCCTGGGCAATGTTGTTTCTTACACCTGGGTGTGTGGCATTTTGTTGAGCTGACTACCCCCACTTGTTATAGGTCTTCCACAGCAAGCACCTATTGTTCGTCGGAAGCCGTTTTTGCCCCAGGGGTCTCCGGGCTGTGTTCGTTGGGGTTGAACTCCTGCTAGCAAAACCGCCGGGTTGAGGGAAGGGTTCAGACTGTGCCTGGGCCCTGTGGTCTCTTCCAGGTCAGTGTATGGCATTTCCTTCCCCTTGCCACAGGCACCTGGGAGCATGTCTGCACGTGGAGAAAGACTTTCCCGTGGGAAGCCGGTTTTTGTCAAACGGGTCCCAGTGCTCTGCTCCTCTCTTTTCACTCCTGCTGCCAGAAGCCCAGGGAGGATTGGAGGGCTTAGAACATGGCTGGGCACTGTGGTTTCTTCCAGAGAAGTGGAAGGCATTTGCTTTACCTCGCCACAACCACTTGGGAGAGGGTCTGCACCTCAGGAAAACTGTTTCCGTGGGACGCCGGCTTTTTGCAAAGGGGTCTCAGGGCCCTGGGCCTCGGCTGTCCCTCCGGCTCCCGAAAGCACAGGGACGAGGTGAGGGGCTTAGACCATGCCTGGGCAATGTTGTTTCTTACACCTGGGTGTGTGGCATTTTGTTGAGCTGGCTACCCCCACTTGGGATAGGTGTTCCACAGCAAGCACCTATTGTTCGTCGGAAGCCGTTTTGCCCCGGGGTCTCCGGGCTGTGTTCGTTGGGGTTCAACTCCTGCTAGCAAAACCGCCGGGTTGAGGGAAGGGTTCAGACTGTGCCTGGGCCCTGTGGTCTCTTCCAGGTCAGTGTATGGCATTTCCTTCCCCTTGCCCCAGGCACCTGGGAGCATGTCTGCACGTGGAGAAAGACTTTCCCGTGGGAAGCCGGTTTTTGTCAAACGGGTCCCAGTGCTCTGCTCCTCTCTTTTCACTCCTGCTGCCAGAAGCCCAGGGAGGATGGGAGGGCTTAGAACATGGATGGGCACTGTGGTTTCTTCCAGAGAAGTGGAGGGCATTTGCTTTACCTCGCCACAACCACTTGGGAGAGGGTCTGCACCTCAGGAAAACTGTTTCTGTGGGAAGCCGGCTTTTTGCAAAGGGGTCTCAGGGCCGTGGGCCTCGGGTGTCCCTCCGGCTCCCCAAAGCACAGGGACGAGGTGAGGGGCTTAGACCATGCCTGGGCAATGTTGTTTCTTACACCTGGGTGTGTGGCATTTTGTTGAGCTGGCTACCCCCACTTGGGATAGGTGTTCCACAGCAAGCACCTATTGTTCGTCGGAAGCCGTTTTTGCCCCAGGGGTCTCCGGGCTGTGTTCGTTGGGGTTGAACTCCTGCTAGCAAAACCGCCGGGTTGAGGGAAGGGTTCAGACTGTGCCTGGGCCCTGTGGTCTCTTCCAGGTCAGTGTATGGCATTTCCTTCCCCTTGCACAGGCACCTGGGAGCATGTCTGCTCGTGGAGAAAGACTTTCTCTTGGGAAACCGGTTTTTGTCAAACGGGTCCCAGTGCTCTGCTCCTCTCTTTTCACTCCTGCTGCCAGAAGCCCAGGGAGGATGGGAGGGCTTAGAACATGGCTGGGCACTGTGGTTTCTTCCAGAGAAGTGGAGGGCATTTGCTTTACCTCGCCACAACCACTTGGGAGAGGGTCTGCACCTCAGGAAAAGTGTTTCTGTGGGAAGCCGGCTTTTTGCAAAGGGGTCTCAGGGCCGTGGGCCTCGGCTGTCCCTCCGGCTCCCCAAAGCACAGGGACGAGGTGAGGGGCTTAGACCATGCCTGGGCAATGTTGTTTCTTACACCTGGGTGTGTGGCATTTTGTTGAGCTGACTACCCCCACTTGTTATAGGTCTTCCACAGCAAGCACCTATTGTTCGTCGGAAGCCGTTTTTGCCCCAGGGGTCTCCGGGCTGTGTTCGTTGGGGTTGAACTCCTGCTAGCAAAACCGCCGGGTTGAGGGAAGGGTTCAGACTGTGCCTGGGCCCTGTGGTCTCTTCCAGGTCAGTGTATGGCATTTCCTTCCCCTTGCCACAGGCACCTGGGAGCATGTCTGCACGTGGAGAAAGACTTTCCCGTGGGAAGCCGGTTTTTGTCAAACGGGTCCCAGTGCTCTGCTCCTCTCTTTTCACTCCTGCTGCCAGAAGCCCAGGGAGGATGGGAGGGCTTAGAACATGGCTGGGCACTGTGGTTTCTTCCAGAGAAGTGGAGGGCATTTGCTTTACCTTGCCACAACCACTTGGGAGAGGGTCTGCACCTCAGGAAAACTGTTTCTGTGGGAAGCCGGCTTTTTGCAAAGGGGTCTCAGGACCGTGGGCCTCGGCTGTCCCTCCGGCTCCCCAAAGCACAGGGACGAGGTGAGGGGCTTAGACCATGCCTGGGCAATGTTGTTTCTTACACCTGGGTGTGTGGCATTTTGTTGAGCTGGCTACCCCCACTTGGGATAGGTGTTCCACAGCAAGCACCTATTGTTCGTCGGAAGCCGTTTTTGCCCCAGGGGTCTCCGGGCTGTGTTCGTTGGGGTTGAACTCCTGCTAGCAAAACCGCCGGGTTGAGGGAAGGGTTCAGACTGTGCCTGGGCCCTGTGGTCTCTTCCAGGTCAGTGTATGGCATTTCCTTCCCCTTGCCACAGGCACCTGGGCGCATGTCTGCACGTGGAGAAAGACTTTCCCGTGGGAAGTCGGTTTTTGTCAAACGGGTCCCAGTGCTCTGCTCCTCTCTTTTCACTCCTGCGGCCAGAAGCCCAGGGAGGATGGGAGGGCTTAGAACATGGCTGGGCACTGTGGTTTCTTCCAGAGAAGTGGAGGGCATTTGCTTTACCTCGCCACAACCACTTGGGAGAGGGTCTGCACCTCAGGAAAACTGTTTCTGTGGGAAGCCGGCTTTTTGCAAAGGGGTCTCAGGGCCGTGGGCCTCGGCTGTCCCTCCGGCTCCCCAAAGCACAGGGACGAGGTGAGGGGCTTAGACCATGCCTGGGCAATGTTGTTTCTTACACCTGGGTGTGTGGCATTTTGTTGAGCTGGCTACCCCCACTTGGGATAGGTGTTCCACAGCAAGCACCTATTGTTCGTCGGAAGCCGTTTTTGCCCCAGGGGTCTCCGGGCTGTGTTCGTTGGGGTTGAACTCCTGCTAGCAAAACCGCCGGGTTGAGGGAAGGGTTCAGACTGTGCCTGGGCCCTGTGGTCTCTTCCAGGTCAGTGTATGGCATTTCCTTCCCCTTGCCACAGGCACCTGGGAGCATATCTGCACGTGGAGAAAGACTTTCCCGTGGGAAGCAGGGTTTTGTCAAACGGGTCCCAGTGCTCTGCTCCTCTCTTTTCACTCCTGCTGCCAGAAGCCCAGGGAGGATGGGAGGGCTTAGAACATGGCTGGGCACTGTGGTTTCTTCCAGAGAAGTGGAGGGCATTTGCTTTACCTTGCCACAACCACTTGGGAGAGGGTCTGCACCTCAGGAAAACTGTTTCCGTGGGACGCCGGCTTTTTGCAAAGGGGTCTCAGGGCCGTGGGCCTCGGCTGTCCCTCCGGCTCCCCAAAGCACAGGGACGAGGTGAGGGGCTTAGACCATGCCTGGGCAATGTTGTTTCTTACACCTGGGTGTGTGGCATTTTGTTGAGCTGGCTACCCCCACTTGGGATAGGTGTTCCACAGCAAGCACCTATTGTTCGTCGGAAGCCGTTTTGCCCCAGGGGTCTCCGGGCTGTGTTCGTTGGGGTTCAACTCCTGCTAGCAAAACCGCCGGGTTGAGGGAAGGGTTCAGACTGTGCCTGGGCCCTGTGGTCTCTTCCAGGTCAGTGTATGGCATTTCCTTCCCCTTGCCCCAGGCACCTGGGAGCATGTCTGCACGTGGAGAAAGACTTTCCCGTGGGAAGCCGGTTTTTGTCAAACGGGTCCCAGTGCTCTGCTCCTCTCTTTTCACTCCTGCTGCCAGAAGCCCAGGGAGGATGGGAGGGCTTAGAACATGGCTGGGCACTGTGGTTTCTTCCAGAGAAGTGGAGGGCATTTGCTTTACCTGGCCACAACCACTTGGGAGAGGGTCTGCACCTCAGGAAAACTCTTTCCGTGGGAAGCCGGCTTTTTGCAAAGGGGTCTCAGGGCCGTGGGCCTCGGCTGTCCCTCCGGCTCCCCAAAGCACAGGGACGAGGTGAGGGGCTTAGACCATGCCTGGGCAATGTTGTTTCTTACACCTGGGTGTGTGGCATTTTGTTGAGCTGGCTACCCCCACTTGGGATAGGTGTTCCACAGCAAGCACCTATTGTTCGTCGGAAGCCGTTTTTGCCCCAGGGGTCTCCGGGCTGTGTTCGTTGGGGTTGAACTCCTGCTAGCAAAACCGCCGGGTTGAGGGAAGGGTTCAGACTGTGCCTGGGCCCTGTGGTCTCTTCCAGGTCAGTGTATGGCATTTCCTTCCCCTTGCCCCAGGCACCTGGGAGCATGTCTGCACGTGGAGAAAGACTTTCCCGTGGGAAGCCGGTTTTTGTCAAACGGTTCCCAGTGCTCTGCTCCTCTCTTTTCACTCCTGCTGCCAGAAGCCCAGGGAGGATGGGAGGGCTTAGAACATGGCTGGGCACTGTGGTTTCTTCCAGAGAAGTGGAGGGTATTTGCTTTACCTCGCCACAACCACTTGGGAGAGGGTCTGCACCTCAGGAAAACTGTTTCTGTGGGAAGCCGGCTTTTTGCAAAGGGGTCTCAGGGCCGTGGGCCTCGGGTGTCCCTCCGGCTCCCCAAAGCACAGGGACGAGGTGAGGGGCTTAGACCATGCCTGGGCAATGTTGTTTCTTACACCTGGGTGTGTGGCATTTTGTTGAGCTGGCTACCCCCACTTGGGATAGGTGTTCCACAGCAAGCACCTATTGTTCGTCGGAAGCCGTTTTTGCCCCAGGGGTCTCCGGGCTGTGTTCGTTGGGGTTGAACTCCTGCTAGCAAAACCGCCGGGTTGAGGGAAGGGTTCAGACTGTGCCTGGGCCCTGTGGTCTCTTCCAGGTCAGTGTATGGCATTTCCTTCCCCTTGCCACAGGCACCTGGGAGCATGTCTGCACGTGGAGAAAGACTTTCCCGTGGGAAGCCGGTTTTTGTCAAACGGTTCCCAGTGCTCTGCTCCTCTCTTTTCACTCCTGCTGCCAGAAGCCCAGGGAGGATGGGAGGGCTTAGAACATGGCTGGGCACTGTGGTTTCTTCCAGAGAAGTGGAAGGCATTTGCTTTACCTCGCCACAACCACTTGGGAGAGGGTCTGCACCTCAGGAAAACTGTTTCCGTGGGACGCCGGCTTTTTGCAAAGGGGTCTCAGGGCCGTGGGCCTCGGCTGTCCCTCCGGCTCCCGAAAGCACAGGGACGAGGTGAGGGGCTTAGACCATGCCTGGGCAATGTTGTTTCTTACACCTGGGTGTGTGGCATTTTGTTGAGCTGGCTACCCCCACTTGGGATAGGTGTTCCACAGCAAGCACCTATTGTTCGTCGGAAGCCGTTTTGCCCCAGGGGTCTCCGGGCTGTGTTCGTTGGGGTTCAACTCCTGCTAGCAAAACCGCCGGGTTGAGGGAAGGGTTCAGACTGTGCCTGGGCCCTGTGGTCTCTTCCAGGTCAGTGTATGGCATTTCCTTCCCCTTGCCCCAGGCACCTGGGAGCATGTCTGCACGTGGAGAAAGACTTTCCCGTGGGAAGCCGGGTTTTGTCAAACGGGTCCCAGTGCTCTGCTCCTCTCTTTTCACTCCTGCTGCCAGAAGCCCAGGGAGGATGGGAGGGCTTAGAACATGGCTGGGCACTGTGGTTTCTTCCAGAGAAGTGGAGGGCATTTGCTTTACCTTGCCACAACCACTTGGGAGAGGGTCTGCACCTCAGGAAAACTGTTTCCGTGGCAAGCCGGCTTTTTGCAAAGGGGTCTCAGGGCCGTGGGCCTCGGGTGTCCTCCGGCTCCCCAAAGCACAGGGACGAGGTGAGGGGCTTAGACCATGCCTGGGCAATGTTGTTTCTTACACCTGGGTGTGTGGCATTTTGTTGAGCTGGCTACCCCCACTTGGGATAGGTGTTCCACAGCAAGCACCTATTGTTCGTCGGAAGCCGTTTTTGCCCCAGGGGTCTCCGGGCTGTGTTCGTTGGGGTTCAACTCCTGCTAGCAAAACCGCCGGGTTGAGGGAAGGGTTCAGACTGTGCCTGGGCCCTGTGGTCTCTTCCAGGTCAGTGTATGGCATTTCCTTCCCCTTGCCACAGGCACCTGGGAGCATGTCTGCACGTGGAGAAAGACTTTCCCGTGGGAAGCCGGTTTTTGTCAAACGGGTCCCAGTGCTCTGCTCCTCTCTTTTCACTCCTGCTGCCAGAAGCCCAGGGAGGATGGGAGGGCTTAGAACATGGCTGGGCACTGTGGTTTCTTCCAGAGAAGTGGAGGGCATTTGCTTTACCTTGCCACAACCACTTGGGAGAGGGTCTGCACCTCAGGAAAACTCTTTCCGTGGGAAGCCGGCTTTTTGCAAAGGGTTCTCAGGGCCGTGGGCCTCGGGTGTCCCTCCGGCTCCCCAAAGCACAGGGACGAGGTGAGGGGCTTAGACCATGCCTGGGCAATGTTGTTTCTTACACCTGGGTGTGTGGCATTTTGTTGAGCTGGCTACCCCCACTTGGGATAGGTGTTCCACAGCAAGCACCTATTGTTCGTCGGAAGCCGTTTTTGCCCCAGGGGTCTCCGGGCTGTGTCGTTGGGGTTGAACTCCTGCTAGCAAAACCGCCGGGTTGAGGGAAGGGTTCAGACTGTGCCTGGGCCCTGTGGTCTCTTCCAGGTCAGTGTATGGCGTTTCCTTCCCCTTGCCCCAGGCACCTGGGAGCATGTCTGCACGTGGAGAAAGACTTTCCCGTGGGAAGCCGGTTTTTGTCAAACGGGTCCCAGTACTCTGCTCCTCTCTTTTCACTCCGGCTGCCAGAAGCCCAGGGAGGATGGGAGGGCTTAGAACATGGCTGGGCACTGTGGTTTCTTCCAGAGAAGTGGAGGGCATTTGCTTTACCTTGCCACAACCACTTGGGAGAGGGTCTGCACCTCAGGAAAACTGTTTCCGTGGGAAGCCGGCTTTTTGCAAAGGGGTCTCAGGGCCGTGAGCCTCGGGTGTCCCTCCGGCTCGCCAAAGCACAGGGACGAGGTGAGGGGCTTAGACCATGCCTGGGCAATGTTGTTTCTTACACCTGGGTGTGTGGCATTTTGTTGAGCTGGCTACCCCCACTTGGGATAGGTGTTCCACAGCAAGCACCTATTGTTCGTCGGAAGCCGTTTTTGCCCCAGGGGTCTCCGGGCTGTGTTCGTTGGGGTTGAACTCCTGCTAGCAAAACCGCCGGGTTGAGGGAAGGGTTCAGACTGTGCCTGGGCCCTGTGGTCTCTTCCAGGTCAGTGTATGGCATTTCCTTCCCCTTGCCACAGGCACCTGGGAGCATGTCTGCACGTGGAGAAAGACTTTCCCGTGGGAAGCCGGGTTTTGTCAAACGGGTCCCAGTGCTCTGCTCCTCTCTTTTCACTCCTGCTGCCAGAAGCCCAGGGAGATTGGGAGGGCTTAGAACATGGCTGGGCACTGTGGTTTCTTCCAGAGAAGTGGAGGGCATTTGCATTACCTTGCCACAACCACTTGTGAGAAGGTCTGCACCCCAGGAAAACTGTTTCCGTGGGAAGCCGGCTTTTTGCAAAGGGGTCTCAGGGCCGTGGGCCTCGGCTGTCCCTCCGGCTCCCCAAAGCACAGGGACGAGGTGAGGGGCTTAGACCATGCCTGGGCAATGTTGTTTCTTACACCTGGGTGTGTGGCATTTTGTTGAGCTGGCTACCCCCACTTGGGATAGGTGTTCCACAGCAAGCACCTATTGTTCGTCGGAAGCCGTTTTTGCCCCAGGGGTCTCCGGGCTGTGTTCTTTGGGGTTGAACTCCTGCTAGCAAAACCGCCGGGTTGAGGGAAGGGTTCAGACTGTGCCTGGGCCCTGTGGTCTCTTCCAGGTCAGTGTCTGGCATTTCCTTCCCCTTGCCACAGGCACCTGGGAGCATGTCTGCACGTGGAGAAAGACTTTCCCGTGGGAAGCCGGTTTTTGTCAAACGGGTCCCAGTGCTCTGCTCCTCTCTTTTCACTCCTGCTGCCAGAAGCCCAGGGAGGATGGGAGGGCTTAGAACATGGCTGGGCACTGTGGTTTCTTCCAGAGAAGTGGAGGGCATTTGCTTTACCTTGCCACAACCACTTGGGAGAGGGTCTGCACCTCAGGAAAACTGTTTCCGTGGGAAGCCGGCTTTTTGCAAAGGGGTCTCAGGGCCGTGGGCCTCGGCTGTCCCTCCGGCTCCCGAAAGCACAGGGACGAGGTGAGGGGCTTAGACCATGCCTGGGCAATGTTGTTTCTTACACCTGGGTGTGTGGCATTTTGTTGAGCTGGCTACCCCCACTTGGGATAGGTGTTCCACAGCAAGCACCTATTGTTCGTCGGAAGCCGTTTTGCCCCAGGGGTCTCCGGGCTGTGTTCGTTGGGGTTCAACTCCTGCTAGCAAAACCGCCGGGTTGAGGGAAGGGTTCAGACTGTGCCTGGGCCCTGTGGTCTCTTCCAGGTCAGTGTATGGCATTTCCTTCCCCTTGCCCCAGGCACCTGGGAGCATGGCTGCACGTGGAGAAAGACTTTCCCGTGGGAAGCCGGGTTTTGTCAAACGGGTCCCAGTGCTCTGCTCCTCTCTTTTCACTCCTGCTGCCAGAAGCCCAGGGAGGATGGGAGGGCTTAGAACATGGCTGGGCACTGTGGTTTCTTCCAGAGAAGTGGAGGGCATTTGCTTTACCTTGCCACAACCACTTGGGAGAGGGTCTGCACCTCAGGAAAACTGTTTCCGTGGCAAGCCGGCTTTTTGCAAAGGGGTCTCAGGGCCGTGGGCCTCGGGTGTCCTCCGGCTCCCCAAAGCACAGGGACGAGGTGAGGGGCTTAGACCATGCCTGGGCAATGTTGTTTCTTACACCTGGGTGTGTGGCATTTTGTTGAGCTGGCTACCCCCACTTGGGATAGGTGTTCCACAGCAAGCACCTATTGTTCGTCGGAAGCCGTTTTTGCCCCAGGGGTCTCCGGGCTGTGTTCGTTGGGGTTCAACTCCTGCTAGCAAAACCGCCGGGTTGAGGGAAGGGTTCAGACTGTGCCTGGGCCCTGTGGTCTCTTCCAGGTCAGTGTATGGCATTTCCTTCCCCTTGCCACAGGCACCTGGGAGCATGTCTGCACGTGGAGAAAGACTTTCCCGTGGGAAGCCGGTTTTTGTCAAACGGGTCCCAGTGCTCTGCTCCTCTCTTTTCACTCCTGCTGCCAGAAGCCCAGGGAGGATGGGAGGGCTTAGAACATGGCTGGGCACTGTGGTTTCTTCCAGAGAAGTGGAGGGCATTTCCTTTACCTTGCCACAACCACTTGGGAGAGGGTCTGCACCTCAGGAAAACTCTTTCCGTGGAAAGCCGGCTTTTTGCAAAGGGTTCTCAGGGCCGTGGGCCTCGGGTGTCCCTCCGGCTCCCCAAAGCACAGGGACGAGGTGAGGGGCTTAGACCATGCCTGGGCAATGTTGTTTCTTACACCTGGGTGTGTGGCATTTTGTTGAGCTGGCTACCCCCACTTGGGATAGGTGTTCCACAGCAAGCACCTATTGTTCGTCGGAAGCCGTTTTTGCCCCAGGGGTCTCCGGGCTGTGTCGTTGGGGTTGAACTCCTGCTAGCAAAACCGCCGGGTTGAGGGAAGGGTTCAGACTGTGCCTGGGCCCTGTGGTCTCTTCCAGGTCAGTGTATGGCGTTTCCTTCCCCTTGCCCCAGGCACCTGGGAGCATGTCTGCACGTGGAGAAAGACTTTCCCGTGGGAAGCCGGTTTTTGTCAAACGGGTCCCAGTACTCTGCTCCTCTCTTTTCACTCCGGCTGCCAGAAGCCCAGGGAGGATGGGAGGGCTTAGAACATGGCTGGGCACTGTGGTTTCTTCCAGAGAAGTGGAGGGCATTTGCTTTACCTTGCCACAACCACTTGGGAGAGGGTCTGCACCTCAGGAAAACTGTTTCCGTGGGAAGCCGGCTTTTTGCAAAGGGGTCTCAGGGCCGTGAGCCTCGGGTGTCCCTCCGGCTCGCCAAAGCACAGGGACGAGGTGAGGGGCTTAGACCATGCCTGGGCAATGTTGTTTCTTACACCTGGGTGTGTGGCATTTTGTTGAGCTGGCTACCCCCACTTGGGATAGGTGTTCCACAGCAAGCACCTATTGTTCTTCGGAAGCCGTTTTTGCCCCAGGGGTCTCCGGGCTGTGTTCGTTGGGGTTGAACTCCTGCTAGCAAAACCGCCGGGTTGAGGGAAGGGTTCAGACTGTGCCTGGGCCCTGTGGTCTCTTCCAGGTCAGTGTATGGCATTTCCTTCCCCTTGCCACAGGCACCTGGGAGCATGTCTGCACGTGGAGAAAGACTTTCCCGTGGGAAGCCGGGTTTTGTCAAACGGGTCCCAGTGCTCTGCTCCTCTCTTTTCACTCCTGCTGCCAGAAGCCCAGGGAGATTGGGAGGGCTTAGAACATGGCTGGGCACTGTGGTTTCTTCCAGAGAAGTGGAGGGCATTTGCATTACCTTGCCACAACCACTTGTGAGAAGGTCTGCACCCCAGGAAAACTGTTTCCGTGGGAAGCCGGCTTTTTGCAAAGGGGTCTCAGGGCCGTGGGCCTCGGCTGTCCCTCCGGCTCCCCAAAGCACAGGGACGAGGTGAGGGGCTTAGACCATGCCTGGGCAATGTTGTTTCTTACACCTGGGTGTGTGGCATTTTGTTGAGCTGGCTACCCCCACTTGGGATAGGTGTTCCACAGCAAGCACCTATTGTTCGTCGGAAGCCGTTTTTGCCCCAGGGGTCTCCGGGCTGTGTTCGTTGGGGTTGAACTCCTGCTAGCAAAACCGCCGGGTTGAGGGAAGGGTTCAGACTGTGCCTGGGCCCTGTGGTCTCTTCCAGGTCAGTGTCTGGCATTTCCTTCCCCTTGCCCCAGGCACCTGGGAGCATGTCTGCACGTGGAGAAAGACTTTCCCGTGGGAAGCCGGTTTTTGTCAAACGGGTCCCAGTGCTCTGCTCCTCTCTTTTCACTCCTGCTGCCAGAAGCCCAGGGAGCATGGGAGGGCTTAGAACATGGCTGGGCACTGTGGTTTCTTCCAGAGAAGTGGAGGGCATTTGCTTTACCTTGCCACAACCACTTGGGAGAGGGTCTGCACCTCAGGAAAACTGTTTCCGTGGGAAGCCGGCTTTTTGCAAAGGGGTCTCAGGGCCGTGGACCTCGGCTGTCCCTCCGGCTCCCCAAAGCACAGGGACGAGGTGAGGGGCTTAGACCATGCCTGGGCAATGTTGTTTCTTACACCTGGGTGTGTGGCATTTTGTTGAGCTGGCTACCCCCACTTGGGATAGGTGTTCCACAGCAAGCACCTATTGTTCGTCGGAAGCCGTTTTTGCCCCAGGGGTCTCCGAGCTGTGTTCGTTGGGGTTGAACTCCTGCTAGCAAAACCGCCGGGTTGAGGGAAGGGTTCAGACTGTGCCTGGGCCCTGTGGTCTCTTCCAGGTCAGTGGATGGCATTTCCTTCCCCTTGCCACAGGCACCTGGGAGCATGTCTGCACGTGGAGAAAGACTTTCCCGTGGGAAGCCGGTTTTTGTCAAACGGGTCCCAGTGCTCTGCTCCTCTCTTTTCACTCCTGCTGCCAGAAGCCCAGGGAGGATGGGAGGGCTTAGAACATGGCTGGGCACTGTGGTTTCTTCCAGAGAAGTGGAAGGCATTTGCTTTACCTTGCCACAACCACTTGGGAGAGGGTCTGCACCTCAGGAAAACTGTTTCCGTGGGACGCCGGCTTTTTGCAAAGGGGTCTCAGGGCCGTGGGCCTCGGCTGTCCCTCCGGCTCCCCAAAGCACAGGGACGAGGTGAGGGGCTTAGACCATGCATGGGCAATGTTGTTTCTTACACCTGGGTGTGTGGCATTTTGTTGAGCTGGCTACCCCCACTTGGGATAGGTGTTCCACAGCAAGCACCTATTGTTCGTCGGAAGCCGGTTTTGCCCCAGGGGTCTCCGGGCTGTGTTCGTTGGGGTTGAACTCCTGCTAGCAAAACCGCCGGGTTGAGGGAAGGGTTCAGACTGTGCCTGTGCCCTGTGGTCTCTTCCAGGTCAGTGTATGGCATTTCCTTCCCCTTGCCACAGGCACCTGGGAGCATGTCTGCACGTGGAGAAAGACTTTCCCGTGGGAAGCCGGTTTTTGTCAAACGGGTCCCAGTGCTCTGCTCCTCTCTTTTCACTCCTGCTGCCAGAAGCCCAGGGAGGATGGGAGGGCTTAGAACATGGCTGGGCACTGTGGTTTCTTCCAGAGAAGTGGAAGGCATTTGCTTTACCTTGCCTCAACCACTTGGGAGAGGGTCTGCACCTCAGGAAAACTGTTTCCGTGGGACGCCGGCTTTTTGCAAAGGGGTCTCAGGGCCGTGGGCCTCGGCTGTCCCTCCGGCTCCCCAAAGCACAGGGACGAGGTGAGGGGCTTAGACCATGCCTGGGCAATGTTGTTTCTTACACCTGGGTGTGTGGCATTTTGTTGAGCTGGCTACCCCCACTTGGGATAGGTGTTCCACAGCAAGCACCTATTGTTCGTCGGAAGCCGTTTTGCCCCAGGGGTCTCCGGGCTGTGTTCGTTGGGGTTCAACTCCTGCTAGCAAAACCGCCGGGTTGAGGGAAGGGTTCAGACTGTGCCTGGGCCCTGTGGTCTCTTCCAGGTCAGTGTATGGCATTTCCTTCCCCTTGCCCCAGGCACCTGGGAGCATGTCTGCACGTGGAGAAAGACTTTCCCGTGGGAAGCCGGTTTTTGTCAAACGGGTCCCAGTGCTCTGCTCCTCTCTTTTCACTCCTGCTGCCAGAAGCCCAGGGAGGATGGGAGGGCTTAGAACATGGCTGGGCACTGTGGTTTCTTCCAGAGAAGTGGAGGGTATTTGCTTTACCTCGCCACAACCACTTGGGAGAGGGTCTGCACCTCAGGAAAACTGTTTCTGTGGGAAGCCGGCTTTTTGCAAAGGGGTCTCAGGGCCGTGGGCCTCGGGTGTCCCTCCGGCTCCCCAAAGCACAGGGACGAGGTGAGGGGCTTAGACCATGCCTGGGCAATGTTGTTTCTTACACCTGGGTGTGTGGCATTTTGTTGAGCTGGCTACCCCCACTTGGGATAGGTGTTCCACAGCAAGCACCTATTGTTCGTCGGAAGCCGTTTTTGCCCCAGGGGTCTCCGGGCTGTGTTCGTTGGGGTTGAACTCCTGCTAGCAAAACCGCCGGGTTGAGGGAAGGGTTCAGACTGTGCCTGGGCCCTGTGGTCTCTTCCAGGTCAGTGTATGGCATTTCCTTCCCCTTGCCACAGGCACCTGGGAGCATGTCTGCACGTGGAGAAAGACTTTCCCGTGGGAAGCCGGTTTTTGTCAAACGGTTCCCAGTGCTCTGCTCCTCTCTTTTCACTCCTGCTGCCAGAAGCCCAGGGAGGATGGGAGGGCTTAGAACATGGCTGGGCACTGTGGTTTCTTCCAGAGAAGTGGAAGGCATTTGCTTTACCTCGCCACAACCACTTGGGAGAGGGTCTGCACCTCAGGAAAACTGTTTCCGTGGGACGCCGGCTTTTTGCAAAGGGGTCTCAGGGCCGTGGGCCTCGGCTGTCCCTCCGGCTCCCGAAAGCACAGGGACGAGGTGAGGGGCTTAGACCATGCCTGGGCAATGTTGTTTCTTACACCTGGGTGTGTGGCATTTTGTTGAGCTGGCTACCCCCACTTGGGATAGGTGTTCCACAGCAAGCACCTATTGTTCGTCGGAAGCCGTTTTGCCCCAGGGGTCTCCGGGCTGTGTTCGTTGGGGTTCAACTCCTGCTAGCAAAACCGCCGGGTTGAGGGAAGGGTTCAGACTGTGCCTGGGCCCTGTGGTCTCTTCCAGGTCAGTGTATGGCATTTCCTTCCCCTTGCCCCAGGCACCTGGGAGCATGTCTGCACGTGGAGAAAGACTTTCCCGTGGGAAGCCGGGTTTTGTCAAACGGGTCCCAGTGCTCTGCTCCTCTCTTTTCACTCCTGCTGCCAGAAGCCCAGGGAGGATGGGAGGGCTTAGAACATGGCTGGGCACTGTGGTTTCTTCCAGAGAAGTGGAGGGCATTTGCTTTACCTTGCCACAACCACTTGGGAGAGGGTCTGCACCTCAGGAAAACTGTTTCCGTGGCAAGCCGGCTTTTTGCAAAGGGGTCTCAGGGCCGTGGGCCTCGGGTGTCCTCCGGCTCCCCAAAGCACAGGGACGAGGTGAGGGGCTTAGACCATGCCTGGGCAATGTTGTTTCTTACACCTGGGTGTGTGGCATTTTGTTGAGCTGGCTACCCCCACTTGGGATAGGTGTTCCACAGCAAGCACCTATTGTTCGTCGGAAGCCGTTTTTGCCCCAGGGGTCTCCGGGCTGTGTTCGTTGGGGTTCAACTCCTGCTAGCAAAACCGCCGGGTTGAGGGAAGGGTTCAGACTGTGCCTGGGCCCTGTGGTCTCTTCCAGGTCAGTGTATGGCATTTCCTTCCCCTTGCCACAGGCACCTGGGAGCATGTCTGCACGTGGAGAAAGACTTTCCCGTGGGAAGCCGGTTTTTGTCAAACGGGTCCCAGTGCTCTGCTCCTCTCTTTTCACTCCTGCTGCCAGAAGCCCAGGGAGGATGGGAGGGCTTAGAACATGGCTGGGCACTGTGGTTTCTTCCAGAGAAGTGGAGGGCATTTGCTTTACCTTGCCACAACCACTTGGGAGAGGGTCTGCACCTCAGGAAAACTCTTTCCGTGGGAAGCCGGCTTTTTGCAAAGGGTTCTCAGGGCCGTGGGCCTCGGGTGTCCCTCCGGCTCCCCAAAGCACAGGGACGAGGTGAGGGGCTTAGACCATGCCTGGGCAATGTTGTTTCTTACACCTGGGTGTGTGGCATTTTGTTGAGCTGGCTACCCCCACTTGGGATAGGTGTTCCACAGCAAGCACCTATTGTTCGTCGGAAGCCGTTTTTGCCCCAGGGGTCTCCGGGCTGTGTCGTTGGGGTTGAACTCCTGCTAGCAAAACCGCCGGGTTGAGGGAAGGGTTCAGACTGTGCCTGGGCCCTGTGGTCTCTTCCAGGTCAGTGTATGGCGTTTCCTTCCCCTTGCCCCAGGCACCTGGGAGCATGTCTGCACGTGGAGAAAGACTTTCCCGTGGGAAGCCGGTTTTTGTCAAACGGGTCCCAGTACTCTGCTCCTCTCTTTTCACTCCGGCTGCCAGAAGCCCAGGGAGGATGGGAGGGCTTAGAACATGGCTGGGCACTGTGGTTTCTTCCAGAGAAGTGGAGGGCATTTGCTTTACCTTGCCACAACCACTTGGGAGAGGGTCTGCACCTCAGGAAAACTGTTTCCGTGGGAAGCCGGCTTTTTGCAAAGGGGTCTCAGGGCCGTGAGCCTCGGGTGTCCCTCCGGCTCGCCAAAGCACAGGGACGAGGTGAGGGGCTTAGACCATGCCTGGGCAATGTTGTTTCTTACACCTGGGTGTGTGGCATTTTGTTGAGCTGGCTACCCCCACTTGGGATAGGTGTTCCACAGCAAGCACCTATTGTTCGTCGGAAGCCGTTTTTGCCCCAGGGGTCTCCGGGCTGTGTTCGTTGGGGTTGAACTCCTGCTAGCAAAACCGCCGGGTTGAGGGAAGGGTTCAGACTGTGCCTGGGCCCTGTGGTCTCTTCCAGGTCAGTGTCTGGCATTTCCTTCCCCTTGCCACAGGCACCTGGGAGCATGTCTGCACGTGGAGAAAGACTTTCCCGTGGGAAGCCGGTTTTTGTCAAACGGGTCCCAGTGCTCTGCTCCTCTCTTTTCACTCCTGCTGCCAGAAGCCCAGGGAGCATGGGAGGGCTTAGAACATGGCTGGGCACTGTGGTTTCTTCCAGAGAAGTGGAGGGCATTTGCTTTACCTTGCCACAACCACTTGGGAGAGGGTCTGCACCTCAGGAAAACTGTTTCCGTGGGAAGCCGGCTTTTTGCAAAGGGGTCTCAGGGCCGTGGGCCTCGGCTGTCCCTCCGGCTCCCGAAAGCACAGGGACGAGGTGAGGGGCTTAGACCATGCCTGGGCAATGTTGTTTCTTACACCTGGGTGTGTGGCATTTTGTTGAGCTGGCTACCCCCACTTGGGATAGGTGTTCCACAGCAAGCACCTATTGTTCGTCGGAAGCCGTTTTGCCCCAGGGGTCTCCGGGCTGTGTTCGTTGGGGTTCAACTCCTGCTAGCAAAACCGCCGGGTTGAGGGAAGGGTTCAGACTGTGCCTGGGCCCTGTGGTCTCTTCCAGGTCAGTGTATGGCATTTCCTTCCCCTTGCCCCAGGCACCTGGGAGCATGGCTGCACGTGGAGAAAGACTTTCCCGTGGGAAGCCGGGTTTTGTCAAACGGGTCCCAGTGCTCTGCTCCTCTCTTTTCACTCCTGCTGCCAGAAGCCCAGGGAGGATGGGAGGGCTTAGAACATGGCTGGGCACTGTGGTTTCTTCCAGAGAAGTGGAGGGCATTTGCTTTACCTTGCCACAACCACTTGGGAGAGGGTCTGCACCTCAGGAAAACTGTTTCCGTGGCAAGCCGGCTTTTTGCAAAGGGGTCTCAGGGCCGTGGGCCTCGGGTGTCCTCCGGCTCCCCAAAGCACAGGGACGAGGTGAGGGGCTTAGACCATGCCTGGGCAATGTTGTTTCTTACACCTGGGTGTGTGGCATTTTGTTGAGCTGGCTACCCCCACTTGGGATAGGTGTTCCACAGCAAGCACCTATTGTTCGTCGGAAGCCGTTTTTGCCCCAGGGGTCTCCGGGCTGTGTTCGTTGGGGTTCAACTCCTGCTAGCAAAACCGCCGGGTTGAGGGAAGGGTTCAGACTGTGCCTGGGCCCTGTGGTCTCTTCCAGGTCAGTGTATGGCATTTCCTTCCCCTTGCCACAGGCACCTGGGAGCATGTCTGCACGTGGAGAAAGACTTTCCCGTGGGAAGCCGGTTTTTGTCAAACGGGTCCCAGTGCTCTGCTCCTCTCTTTTCACTCCTGCTGCCAGAAGCCCAGGGAGGATGGGAGGGCTTAGAACATGGCTGGGCACTGTGGTTTCTTCCAGAGAAGTGGAGGGCATTTCCTTTACCTTGCCACAACCACTTGGGAGAGGGTCTGCACCTCAGGAAAACTCTTTCCGTGGGAAGCCGGCTTTTTGCAAAGGGTTCTCAGGGCCGTGGGCCTCGGGTGTCCCTCCGGCTCCCCAAAGCACAGGGACGAGGTGAGGGGCTTAGACCATGCCTGGGCAATGTTGTTTCTTACACCTGGGTGTGTGGCATTTTGTTGAGCTGGCTACCCCCACTTGGGATAGGTGTTCCACAGCAAGCACCTATTGTTCGTCGGAAGCCGTTTTTGCCCCAGGGGTCTCCGGGCTGTGTCGTTGGGGTTGAACTCCTGCTAGCAAAACCGCCGGGTTGAGGGAAGGGTTCAGACTGTGCCTGGGCCCTGTGGTCTCTTCCAGGTCAGTGTATGGCGTTTCCTTCCCCTTGCCCCAGGCACCTGGGAGCATGTCTGCACGTGGAGAAAGACTTTCCCGTGGGAAGCCGGTTTTTGTCAAACGGGTCCCAGTACTCTGCTCCTCTCTTTTCACTCCGGCTGCCAGAAGCCCAGGGAGGATGGGAGGGCTTAGAACATGGCTGGGCACTGTGGTTTCTTCCAGAGAAGTGGAGGGCATTTGCTTTACCTTGCCACAACCACTTGGGAGAGGGTCTGCACCTCAGGAAAACTGTTTCCGTGGGAAGCCGGCTTTTTGCAAAGGGGTCTCAGGGCCGTGAGCCTCGGGTGTCCCTCCGGCTCGCCAAAGCACAGGGACGAGGTGAGGGGCTTAGACCATGCCTGGGCAATGTTGTTTCTTACACCTGGGTGTGTGGCATTTTGTTGAGCTGGCTACCCCCACTTGGGATAGGTGTTCCACAGCAAGCACCTATTGTTCTTCGGAAGCCGTTTTTGCCCCAGGGGTCTCCGGGCTGTGTTCGTTGGGGTTGAACTCCTGCTAGCAAAACCGCCGGGTTGAGGGAAGGGTTCAGACTGTGCCTGGGCCCTGTGGTCTCTTCCAGGTCAGTGTATGGCATTTCCTTCCCCTTGCCACAGGCACCTGGGAGCATGTCTGCACGTGGAGAAAGACTTTCCCGTGGGAAGCCGGGTTTTGTCAAACGGGTCCCAGTGCTCTGCTCCTCTCTTTTCACTCCTGCTGCCAGAAGCCCAGGGAGATTGGGAGGGCTTAGAACATGGCTGGGCACTGTGGTTTCTTCCAGAGAAGTGGAGGGCATTTGCATTACCTTGCCACAACCACTTGTGAGAAGGTCTGCACCCCAGGAAAACTGTTTCCGTGGGAAGCCGGCTTTTTGCAAAGGGGTCTCAGGGCCGTGGGCCTCGGCTGTCCCTCCGGCTCCCCAAAGCACAGGGACGAGGTGAGGGGCTTAGACCATGCCTGGGCAATGTTGTTTCTTACACCTGGGTGTGTGGCATTTTGTTGAGCTGGCTACCCCCACTTGGGATAGGTGTTCCACAGCAAGCACCTATTGTTCGTCGGAAGCCGTTTTTGCCCCAGGGGTCTCCGGGCTGTGTTCGTTGGGGTTGAACTCCTGCTAGCAAAACCGCCGGGTTGAGGGAAGGGTTCAGACTGTGCCTGGGCCCTGTGGTCTCTTCCAGGTCAGTGTCTGGCATTTCCTTCCCCTTGCCCCAGGCACCTGGGAGCATGTCTGCACGTGGAGAAAGACTTTCCCGTGGGAAGCCGGTTTTTGTCAAACGGGTCCCAGTGCTCTGCTCCTCTCTTTTCACTCCTGCTGCCAGAAGCCCAGGGAGCATGGGAGGGCTTAGAACATGGCTGGGCACTGTGGTTTCTTCCAGAGAAGTGGAGGGCATTTGCTTTACCTTGCCACAACCACTTGGGAGAGGGTCTGCACCTCAGGAAAACTGTTTCCGTGGGAAGCCGGCTTTTTGCAAAGGGGTCTCAGGGCCGTGGGCCTCGGCTGTCCCTCCGGCTCCCCAAAGCACAGGGACGAGGTGAGGGGCTTAGACCATGCCTGGGCAATGTTGTTTCTTACACCTGGGTGTGTGGCATTTTGTTGAGCTGGCTACCCCCACTTGGGATAGGTGTTCCACAGCAAGCACCTATTGTTCGTCGGAAGCCGTTTTTGCCCCAGGGGTCTCCGGGCTGTGTTCGTTGGGGTTGAACTCCTGCTAGCAAAACCGCCGGGTTGAGGGAAGGGTTCAGACTGTGCCTGGGCCCTGTGGTCTCTTCCAGGTCAGTGGATGGCATTTCCTTCCCCTTGCCACAGGCACCTGGGAGCATGTCTGCACGTGGAGAAAGACTTTCCCGTGGGAAGCCGGTTTTTGTCAAACGGGTCCCAGTGCTCTGCTCCTCTCTTTTCACTCCTGCTGCCAGAAGCCCAGGGAGGATGGGAGGGCTTAGAACATGGCTGGGCACTGTGGTTTCTTCCAGAGAAGTGGAAGGCATTTGCTTTACCTTGCCACAACCACTTGGGAGAGGGTCTGCACCTCAGGAAAACTGTTTCCGTGGGACGCCGGCTTTTTGCAAAGGGGTCTCAGGGCCGTGGGCCTCGGCTGTCCCTCCGGCTCCCCAAAGCACAGGGACGAGGTGAGGGGCTTAGACCATGCATGGGCAATGTTGTTTCTTACACCTGGGTGTGTGGCATTTTGTTGAGCTGGCTACCCCCACTTGGGATAGGTGTTCCACAGCAAGCACCTATTGTTCGTCGGAAGCCGGTTTTGCCCCAGGGGTCTCCGGGCTGTGTTCGTTGGGGTTGAACTCCTGCTAGCAAAACCGCCGGGTTGAGGGAAGGGTTCAGACTGTGCCTGTGCCCTGTGGTCTCTTCCAGGTCAGTGTATGGCATTTCCTTCCCCTTGCCACAGGCACCTGGGAGCATGTCTGCACGTGGAGAAAGACTTTCCCGTGGGAAGCCGGTTTTTGTCAAACGGGTCCCAGTGCTCTGCTCCTCTCTTTTCACTCCTGCTGCCAGAAGCCCAGGGAGGATGGGAGGGCTTAGAACATGGCTGGGCACTGTGGTTTCTTCCAGAGAAGTGGAAGGCATTTGCTTTACCTTGCCACAACCACTTGGGAGAGGGTCTGCACCTCAGGAAAACTGTTTCCGTGGGACGCCGGCTTTTTGCAAAGGGGTCTCAGGGCCGTGGGCCTCGGCTGTCCCTCCTGCTCCCCAAAGCACAGGGACGAGGTGAGGGGCTTAGACCATGCCTGGGCAATGTTGTTTCTTACACCTGGGTGTGTGGCATTTTGTTGAGCTGGCTACCCCCACTTGGGATAGGTGTTCCACAGCAAGCACCTATTGTTCGTCGGAAGCCGTTTTTGCCCCAGGGGTCTCCGGGCTGTGTTCGTTGGGGTTCAACTCCTGCTAGCAAAACCGCCGGGTTGAGGGAAGGGTTCAGACTGTGCCTGGGCCCTGTGGTCTCTTCCAGGTCAGTGTATGGCATTTCCTTCCCCTTGCCACAGGCACCTGGGAGCATGTCTGCACGTGGAGAAAAACTTTCCCGTGGGAAGCCGGTTTTTGTCAAACGGGTCCCAGTGCTCTGCTCCTCTCTTATCACTCCTGCTGCCAGAAGCCCAGGGAGGATGGGAGGGCTTAGAACATGGCTGGGCACTGTGGTTTCTTCCAGAGAAGTGGATGGCATTTGCTTTACCTCGCCACAACCACTTGGGAGAGGGTCTGCACCTCAGGAAAACTCTTTCCGTGGGAAGCCGGCTTTTTGCAAAGGGGTCTCAGGGCCGTGGGCCTCGGGTGTCCCTCCGGCTCCCCAAAGCACAGGGACGAGGTGAGGGGCTTAGACCATGCCTGGGCAATGTTGTTTCTTACACCTGGGTGTGTGGCATTTTGTTGAGCTGGCTACCCCCACTTGGGATAGGTGTTCCACAGCAAGCACCTATTGTTCGTCGGAAGCCGTTTTTGCCCCAGGGGTCTCCGGGCTGTGTCGTTGGGGTTGAACTCCTGCTAGCAAAACCGCCGGGTTGAGGGAAGGGTTCAGACTGTGCCTGGGCCCTGTGGTCTCTTCCAGGTCAGTGTATGGCGTTTCCTTCCCCTTGCCCCAGGCACCTGGGAGCATGTCTGCACGTGGAGAAAGACTTTCCCGTGGGAAGCCGGTTTTTGTCAAACGGGTCCCAGTACTCTGCTCCTCTCTTTTCACTCCGGCTGCCAGAAGCCCAGGGAGGATGGGAGGGCTTAGAACATGGCTGGGCACTGTGGTTTCTTCCAGAGAAGTGGAGGGCATTTGCTTTACCTTGCCACAACCACTTGGGAGAGGGTCTGCACCTCAGGAAAACTGTTTCCGTGGGAAGCCGGGTTTTTGCAAAGGGGTCTCAGGGCCGTGAGCCTCGGGTGTCCCTCCGGCTCGCCAAAGCACAGGGACGAGGTGAGGGGCTTAGACCATGCCTGGGCAATGTTGTTTCTTACACCTGGGTGTGTGGCATTTTGTTGAGCTGGCTACCCCCACTTGGGATAGGTGTTCCACAGCAAGCACCTATTGTTCGTCGGAAGCCGTTTTTGCCCCAGGGGTCTCCGGGCTGTGTTCGTTGGGGTTGAACTCCTGCTAGCAAAACCGCCGGGTTGAGGGAAGGGTTCAGACTGTGCCTGGGCCCTGTGGTCTCTTCCAGGTCAGTGTATGGCATTTCCTTCCCCTTGCCACAGGCACCTGGGAGCATGTCTGCACGTGGAGAAAGACTTTCCCGTGGGAAGCCGGTTTTTGTCAAACGGGTCCCAGTGCTCTGCTCCTCTCTTTTCACTCCTGCTGCCAGAAGCCCAGGGAGGATTGGAGGGCTTAGAACATGGCTGGGCACTGTGGTTTCTTCCAGAGAAGTGGAAGGCATTTGCTTTACCTCGCCACAACCACTTGGGAGAGGGTCTGCACCTCAGGAAAACTGTTTCCGTGGGACGCCGGCTTTTTGCAAAGGGGTCTCAGGGCCCTGGGCCTCGGCTGTCCCTCCGGCTCCCGAAAGCACAGGGACGAGGTGAGGGGCTTAGACCATGCCTGGGCAATGTTGTTTCTTACACCTGGGTGTGTGGCATTTTGTTGAGCTGGCTACCCCCACTTGGGATAGGTGTTCCACAGCAAGCACCTATTGTTCGTCGGAAGCCGTTTTTGCCCCAGGGGTCTCCGGGCTGTGTTCGTTGGGGTTCAACTCCTGCTAGCAAAACCGCCGGGTTGAGGGAAGGGTTCAGACTGTGCCTGGGCCCTGTGGTCTCTTCCAGGTCAGTGTATGGCATTTCCTTCCCCTTGCCCCAGGCACCTGGGAGCATGTCTGCACGTGGAGAAAGACTTTCCCGTGGGAAGCCGGTTTTTGTCAAACGGGTCCCAGTGCTCTGCTCCTCTCTTTTCACTCCTGCTGCCAGAAGCCCAGGGAGGATGGGAGGGCTTAGAACATGGATGGGCACTGTGGTTTCTTCCAGAGAAGTGGAGGGCATTTGCTTTACCTCGCCACAACCACTTGGGAGAGGGTCTGCACCTCAGGAAAACTCTTTCTGTGGGAAGCCGGCTTTTTGCAAAGGGGTCTCAGGGCCGTGGGCCTCGGCTGTCCCTCCGGCTCCCCAAAGCACAGGGACGAGGTGAGGGGCTTAGACCATGCCTGGGCAATGTTGTTTCTTACACCTGGGTGTGTGGCATTTTGTTGAGCTGGCTACCCCCACTTGGGATAGGTGTTCCACAGCAAGCACCTATTGTTCGTCGGAAGCCGTTTTTGCCCCAGGGGTCTCCGGGCTGTGTTCGTTGGGGTTGAACTCCTGCTAGCAAAACCGCCGGGTTGAGGGAAGGGTTCAGACTGTGCCTCGGCCCTGTGGTCTCTTCCAGGTCAGTGTATGGCATTTCCTTCCCCTTGCCCCAGGCACCTGGGAGCATGTCTGCACGTGGAGAAAGACTTTCCCGTGGGAAGCCGGTTTTTGTCAAACGGGTCCCAGTGCTCTGCTCCTCTCTTTTCACTCCTGCTGCCAGAAGCCCAGGGAGGATGGGAGGGCTTAGAACATGGATGGGCACTGTGGTTTCTTCCAGAGAAGTGGAGGGCATTTGCTTTACCTCGCCACAACCACTTGGGAGAGGGTCTGCACCTCAGGAAAACTCTTTCTGTGGGAAGCCGGCTTTTTGCAAAGGGGTCTCAGGGCCGTGGGCCTCGGCTGTCCCTCCGGCTCCCCAAAGCACAGGGACGAGGTGAGGGGCTTAGACCATGCCTGGGCAATGTTGTTTCTTACACCTGGGTGTGTGGCATTTTGTTGAGCTGGCTACCCCCACTTGGGATAGGTGTTCCACAGCAAGCACCTATTGTTCGTCGGAAGCCGTTTTTGCCCCAGGGGTCTCCGGGCTGTGTTCGTTGGGGTTGAACTCCTGCTAGCAAAACCGCCGGGTTGAGGGAAGGGTTCAGACTGTGCCTGGGCCCTGTGGTCTCTTCCAGGTCAGTGTATGGCATTTCCTTCCCCTTGCCACAGGCACCTGGGCGCATGTCTGCACGTGGAGAAAGACTTTCCCGTGGGAAGCCGGTTTTTGTCAAACGGTTCCCAGTGCTCTGCTCCTCTTTTTTCACTCCTGCTGCCAGAAGCCCAGGGAGGATGGGAGGGCTTAGAACATGGCTGGGCACTGTGGTTTCTTCCAGAGAAGTGGAAGGCATTTGCTTTACCTTGCCACAACCACTTGGGAGAGGGTCTGCACCTCAGGAAAACTGTTTCCGTGGGACGCCGGCTTTTTGCAAAGGGGTCTCAGGGCCGTGGGCCTCGGCTGTCCCTCCGGCTCCCGAAAGCACAGGGACGAGGTGAGGGGCTTAGACCATGCCTGGGCAATGTTGTTTCTTACACCTGGGTGTGTGGCATTTTGTTGAGCTGGCTACCCCCACTTGGGATAGGTGTTCCACAGCAAGCACCTATTGTTCGTCGGAAGCCGTTTTGCCCCAGGGGTCTCCGGGCTGTGTTCGTTGGGGTTCAACTCCTGCTAGCAAAACCGCCGGGTTGAGGGAAGGGTTCAGACTGTGCCTGGGCCCTGTGGTCTCTTCCAGGTCAGTGTATGGCATTTCCTTCCCCTTGCCCCAGGCACTTGGGAGCATGTCTGCACGTGGAGAAAGACTTTCCCGTGGGAAGCCGGTTTTTGTCAAACGGGTCCCAGTGCTCTGCTCCTCTCTTTTCACTCCTGCGGCCAGAAGCCCAGGGAGGATGGGAGGGCTTAGAACATGGCTGGGCACTGTGGTTTCTTCCAGAGAAGTGGAGGGCATTTGCTTTACCTCGCCACAACCACTTGGGAGAGGGTCTGCACCTCAGGAAAACTGTTTCTGTGGGAAGCCGGCTTTTTGCAAAGGGGTCTCAGGGCCGTGGGCCTCGGCTGTCCCTCCGGCTCCCCAAAGCACAGGGACGAGGTGAGGGGCTTAGACCATGCCTGGGCAATGTTGTTTCTTACACCTGGGTGTGTGGCATTTTGTTGAGCTGGCTACCCCCACTTGGGATAGGTGTTCCACAGCAAGCACCTATTGTTCGTCGGAAGCCGTTTTTGCCCCTGGGGTCTCCGGGCTGTGTTCGTTGGGGTTGAACTCCTGCTAGCAAAACCGCCGGGTTGAGGGAAGGGTTCAGACTGTGCCTGGGCCCTGTGGTCTCTTCCAGGTCAGTGTATGGCATTTCCTTCCCCTTGCCACAGGCACCTGGGAGCATGTCTGCTCGTGGAGAAAGACTTTCTCTTGGGAAACCGGTTTTTGTCAAACGGGTCCCAGTGCTCTGCTCCTCTCTTTTCACTCCTGCTGCCAGAAGCCCAGGGAGGATGGGAGGGCTTAGAACATGGCTGGGCACTGTGGTTTCTTCCAGAGAAGTGGAGGGCATTTCCTTTACCTTGCCACAACCACTTGGGATAGGGTCTGCACCTCAGGAAAACTGTTTCCGTGGGAAGCCGGCTTTTTGCAAAGGGGTCTCAGGGCCGTGGGCCTCGGGTGTCCCTCCGGCTCCCCAAAGCACAGGGACGAGGTGAGGGGCTTAGACCATGCCTGGGCAATGTTGTTTCTTACACCTGGGTGTGTGGCATTTTGTTGAGCTGGCTACCCCCACTTGGGATAGGTGTTCCACAGCAAGCACCTATTGTTCGTCGGAAGCCGTTTTTGCCCCAGGGGTCTCCGGGCTGTGTTCGTTGGGCTTGAACTCCTGCTAGCAAAACCGCCGGGTTGAGGGAAGGGTTCAGACTGTGCCTGGGCCCTGTGGTCTCTTCCAGGTCAGTGTATGGCATTTCCTTCGCCTTGCCACAGGCACCTGGGAGCATGTCTGCTCGTGGAGAAAGACTTTCTCTTGGGAAACCGGTTTTTGTCAAACGGGTCCCAGTGCTCTGCTCCTCTCTTTTCACTCCTGCTGCCAGAAGCCCTGGGAGGATGGGAGGGCTTAGAACATGGCTGGGCACTGTGGTTTCTTCCAGAGAAGTGGAGGGCATTTCCTTTACCTTGCCACAACCACTTGGGAGAGGGTCTGCACCTCAGGAAAACTGTTTCCGTGGGAAGCCGGCTTTTTGCAAAGGGGTCTCAGGGCCGTGGGCCTCGGCTGTCCCTCCGGCTCCCCAAAGCACAGGGACGAGGTGAGGGGCTTAGACCATGCCTGGGCAATGTTGTTTCTTACACCTGGGTGTGTGGCATTTTGTTGAGCTGGCTACCCCCACTTGGGATAGGTGTTCCACAGCAAGCACCTATTGTTCGTCGGAAGCCGTTTTTGCCCCAGGGGTCTCCGGGCTGTGTTCGTTGGGGTTCAACTCCTGCTAGCAAAACCGCCGGGTTGAGGGAAGGGTTCAGACTGTGCCTGGGCCCTGTGGTCTCTTCCAGGTCAGTGTATGGCATTTCCTTCCCCTTGCCACAGGCACCTGGGAGCATGTCTGCACGTGGAGAAAGACTTTCCCGTGGGAAGCCGGTTTTTGTCAAACGGGTCCCAGTGCTCTGCTCCTCTCTTTTCACTCCTGCTGCCAGAAGCCCAGGGAGGATGGGAGGGCTTAGAACATGGCTGGGCACTGTGGTTTCTTCCAGAGAAGTGGAGGGCATTTGCTTTACCTTGCCACAACCACTTGGGAGAGGGTCTGCACCTCAGGAAAACTCTTTCTGTGGGAAGCCGGCTTTTTGCAAAGGGGTCTCAGGGCCGTGGGCCTCGGCTGTCCCTCCGGCTCCCCAAAGCACAGGGACGAGGTGAGGGGCTTAGACCATGCCTGGGCAATGTTGTTTCTTACACCTGGGTGTGTGGCATTTTGTTGAGCTGGCTACCCCCACTTGGGATAGGTGTTCCACAGCAAGCACCTATTGTTCGTCGGAAGCCGTTTTTGCCCCAGGGGTCTCCGGGCTGTGTTCGTTGGGGTTGAACTCCTGCTAGCAAAACCGCCGGGTTGAGGGAAGGGTTCAGACTGTGCCTGGGCCCTGTGGTCTCTTCCAGGTCAGTGTATGGCATTTCCTTCCCCTTGCCACAGGCACCTGGGTGTATGTCTTCTCGTGGAGAAAGACTTTCTCTTGGGAAACCGGTTTTTGTCAAACGGGTCCCAGTGCTCTGCTCCTCTCTTTTCACTCCTGCTGCCAGAAGCCCAGGGAGGATGGGAGGGCTTAGAACATGGCTGGGCACTGTGGTTTCTTCCAGAGAAGTGGAGGGCATTTGCTTTACCTTGCCACAACCACTTGGGAGAAGGTCTGCACCTCAGGAAAACTCTTTCCGTGGGAAGCCGGCTTTTTGCAAAGGGGTCTCAGGGCCGTGGGCCTCGGGTGTCCCTCCTGCTCCCCAAAGCACAGGGACGAGGTGAGGGGCTTAGACCATGGCTGGGCAATGTTGTTTCTTACACCTGGGTGTGTGGCATTTTGTTGAGCTGGCTACCCCCACTTGGGATAGGTGTTCCACAGCAAGCACCTATTGTTCGTCGGAAGCCGTTTTTGCCCCAGGGGTCTCCGGGCTGTGTTCGTTGGGGTTGAACTCCTGCTAGCAAAACCGACGGGTTGAGGGAAGGGTTCAGACTGTGCCTGGGCCCTGTGGTCTCTTCCAGGTCAGTGTATGGCATTTCCTTCCCCTTGCCACAGGCACCTGGGAGCATGTCTGCACGTGGAGAAAGACTTTCCCGTGGGAAGCCGGTTTTTGTCAAACGGGTCCCAGTGCTCTGCTCCTCTCTTTTCACTCCTGCTGCCAGAAGCCCAGGGAGGATGGGAGGGCTTAGAACATGGCTGGGCACTGTGGTTTCTTCCAGAGAAGTGGAGGGCATTTGCTTTACCTTGCCACAACCACTTGGGAGAGGGTCTGCACCTCAGGAAAACTGTTTCTGTGGGAAGCCGGCTTTTTGCAAAGGGGTCTCAGGGCCGTGGGCCTCGGCTGTCCCTCCGGCTCCCCAAAGCACAGGGACGAGGTGAGGGGCTTAGACCATGCCTGGGCAATGTTGTTTCTTACACCTGGGTGTGTGGCATTTTGTTGAGCTGGCTACCCCCACTTGGGATAGGTGTTCCACAGCAATCACCTATTGTTCGTCGGAAGCCGTTTTTGCCCCAGGGGTCTCCGGGCTGTGTTCGTTGGGGTTGAACTCCTGCTAGCAAAACCGCCGGGTTGAGGGAAGGGTTCAGACTGTGCCTGGGCGCTGTGGTCTCTTCCAGGTCAGTGTATGGCATTTCCTTCCCCTTGCCACAGGCACCTGGGAGCATGTCTGCACGTGGAGAAAGACTTTCCCGTGGGAAGCTGGTTTTTGTCAAACGGGTCCCAGTGCTCTGCTCCTCTCTTTTCACTCCTGCTGCCAGAAGCCCAGGGAGGATGGGAGGGCTTAGAACATGGCTGGGCACTGTGGTTTCTTCCAGAGAAGTGGAGGGCATTTGCTTTACCTTGCCACAACCAGTTGGGAGAGGGTCTGCACCTCAGGAAAACTCTTTCCGTGGGAAGCCGGCTTTTTGCAAAGGGGTCTCAGGGCCGTGGGCCTCGGGTGTCCCTCCGGCTCCCCAAAGCACAGGGACAAGGTGAGGGGCTTAGACCATGCCTGGGTAATGTTGTTTCTTACACCTGGGTGTGTGGCATTTTGTTGAGCTGGCTACCCCCACTTGGGATAGGTGTTCCACAGCAAGCACCTATTGTTCGTCGGAAGCCGTTTTGCCCCAGGGGTCTCCGGGCTGTGTTCGTTGGGGTTGAACTCCTGCTAGCAAAACCGCCGGGTTGAGGGAAGGGTTCAGACTGTGCCTGGGCCCTGTGGTCTCTTCCAGGTCAGTGTATGGCATTTCCTTCCCCTTGCCACAGGCACCTGGGAGCATGTCTGCACGTGGAGAAAGACTTTCCCGTGGGAAGCCGGTTTTTGTCAAACGGGTCCCAGTGCTCTGCTCCTCTCTTTTCACTCCTGCTGCCAGAAGCCCAGGGAGGATGGGAGGGCTTAGAACATGGCTGGGCACTGTGGTTTCTTCCAGAGAAGTGGAGGGCATTTGCTTTACCTTACCACAACCACTTGGGAGAGTGTCTGCACCTCAGGAAAACTGTCTCTGTGGGAAGCCGGCTTTTTGCAAAGGGGTCTCAGGGCCGTGGGATTCGGCTGTCCCTCCGGCTCCCCAAAGCACAGGGACGAGGTGAGGGGCTTAGACCATGCCTGGGCAATGTTGTTTCTTACACCTGGGTGTGTGGCATTTTGTTGAGCTGGCTACCCCCACTTGGGATAGGTGTTCCACAGCAAGCACCTATTGTTCGTCGGAAGCCGTTTTTGCCCCAGGGGTCTCCGGGCTGTGTTCGTTGGGGTTGAACTCCTGCTAGCAAAACCGCCGGGTTGAGGGAAGGGTTCAGACTGTGCCTGGGCCCTGTGGTCTCTTCCAGGTCAGTGTATGGCATTTCCTTCCCCTTGCCACAGGCACCTGGGAGCATGTCTGCTCGTGGAGAAAGACTTTCTCTTGGGAAACCGGTTTTTGTCAAACGGGTCCCAGTGCTCTGCTCCTCTCTTTTCACTCCTGCTGCCAGAAGCCCAGGGAGGATGGGAGGGCTTAGAACATGGCTGGGCACTGTGGTTTCTTCCAGAGAAGTGGAGGGCATTTCCTTTACCTTGCCACAACCACTTGGGATAGGGTCTGCACCTCAGGAAAACTGTTTCCGTGGGAAGCCGGCTTTTTGCAAAGGGGTCTCAGGGCCGTGGGCCTCGGGTGTCCCTCCGGCTCCCCAAAGCACAGGGACGAGGTGAGGGGCTTAGACCATGCCTGGGCAATGTTGTTTCTTACACCTGGGTGTGTGGCATTTTGTTGAGCTGGCTACCCCCACTTGGGATAGGTGTTCCACAGCAAGCACCTATTGTTCGTCGGAAGCCGTTTTTGCCCCAGGGGTCTCCGGGCTGTGTTCGTTGGGCTTGAACTCCTGCTAGCAAAACCGCCGGGTTGAGGGAAGGGTTCAGACTGTGCCTGGGCCCTGTGGTCTCTTCCAGGTCAGTGTATGGCATTTCCTTCGCCTTGCCACAGGCACCTGGGAGCATGTCTGCTCGTGGAGAAAGACTTTCTCTTGGGAAACCGGTTTTTGTCAAACGGGTCCCAGTGCTCTGCTCCTCTCTTTTCACTCCTGCTGCCAGAAGCCCTGGGAGGATGGGAGGGCTTAGAACATGGCTGGGCACTGTGGTTTCTTCCAGAGAAGTGGAGGGCATTTCCTTTACCTTGCCACAACCACTTGGGAGAGGGTCTGCACCTCAGGAAAACTGTTTCCGTGGGAAGCCGGCTTTTTGCAAAGGGGTCTCAGGGCCGTGGGCCTCGGCTGTCCCTCCGGCTCCCCAAAGCACAGGGACGAGGTGAGGGGCTTAGACCATGCCTGGGCAATGTTGTTTCTTACACCTGGGTGTGTGGCATTTTGTTGAGCTGGCTACCCCCACTTGGGATAGGTGTTCCACAGCAAGCACCTATTGTTCGTCGGAAGCCGTTTTTGCCCCAGGGGTCTCCGGGCTGTGTTCGTTGGGGTTGAACTCCTGCTAGCAAAACCGCCGGGTTGAGGGAAGGGTTCAGACTGTGCCTGGGCCCTGTGGTCTCTTCCAGGTCAGTGTATGGCATTTCCTTCCCCTTGCCACAGGCACCTGGGAGCATGTCTGCACGTGGAGAAAGACTTTCCCGTGGGAAGCCGGTTTTTGTCAAACGGGTCCCAGTGCTCTGCTCCTCTCTTTTCACTCCTGCTGCCAGAAGCCCAGGGAGGATGGGAGGGCTTAGAAACATGGCTGGGCACTGTGGTTTCTTCCAGAGAAGTGGAGGGCATTTGCTTTACCTTGCCACAACCACTTGGGAGAGGGTCTGCACCTCAGGAAAACTCTTTCTGTGGGAAGCCGGCTTTTTGCAAAGGGGTCTCAGGGCCGTGGGCCTCGGCTGTCCCTCCGGCTCCCCAAAGCACAGGGACGAGGTGAGGGGCTTAGACCATGCCTGGGCAATGTTGTTTCTTACACCTGGGTGTGTGGCATTTTGTTGAGCTGGCTACCCCCACTTGGGATAGGTGTTCCACAGCAAGCACCTATTGTTCGTCGGAAGCCGTTTTTGCCCCAGGGGTCTCCGGGCTGTGTTCGTTGGGGTTGAACTCCTGCTAGCAAAACCGCCGGGTTGAGGGAAGGGTTCAGACTGTGCCTGGGCCCTGTGGTCTCTTCCAGGTCAGTGTATGGCATTTCCTTCCCCTTGCCACAGGCACCTGGGTGTATGTCTTCTCGTGGAGAAAGACTTTCTCTTGGGAAACCGGTTTTTGTCAAACGGGTCCCAGTGCTCTGCTCCTCTCTTTTCACTCCTGCTGCCAGAAGCCCAGGGAGGATGGGAGGGCTTAGAACATGGCTGGGCACTGTGGTTTCTTCCAGAGAAGTGGAGGGCATTTGCTTTACCTTGCCACAACCACTTGGGAGAAGGTCTGCACCTCAGGAAAACTCTTTCCGTGGGAAGCCGGCTTTTTGCAAAGGGGTCTCAGGGCCGTGGGCCTCGGGTGTCCCTCCTGCTCCCCAAAGCACAGGGACGAGGTGAGGGGCTTAGACCATGCCTGGGCAATGTTGTTTCTTACACCTGGGTGTGTGGCATTTTGTTGAGCTGGCTACCCCCACTTGGGATAGGTGTTCCACAGCAAGCACCTATTGTTCGTCGGAAGCCGTTTTTGCCCCAGGGGTCTCCGGGCTGTGTTCGTTGGGGTTGAACTCCTGCTAGCAAAACCGACGGGTTGAGGGAAGGGTTCAGACTGTGCCTGGGCCCTGTGGTCTCTTCCAGGTCAGTGTATGGCATTTCCTTCCCCTTGCCACAGGCACCTGGGAGCATGTCTGCACGTGGAGAAAGACTTTCCCGTGGGAAGCCGGTTTTTGTCAAACGGGTCCCAGTGCTCTGCTCCTCTCTTTTCACTCCTGCTGCCAGAAGCCCAGGGAGGATGGGAGGGCTTAGAACATGGCTGGGCACTGTGGTTTCTTCCAGAGAAGTGGAGGGCATTTGCTTTACCTTGCCACAACCACTTGGGAGAGGGTCTGCACCTCAGGAAAACTCTTTCTGTGGGAAGCCGGCTTTTTGCAAAGGGGTCTCAGGGCCGTGGGCCTCGGCTGTCCCTCCGGCTCCCCAAAGCACAGGGACGAGGTGAGGGGCTTAGACCATGCCTGGGCAATGTTGTTTCTTACACCTGGGTGTGTGGCATTTTGTTGAGCTGGCTACCCCCACTTGGGATAGGTGTTCCACAGCAATCACCTATTGTTCGTCGGAAGCCGTTTTTGCCCCAGGGGTCTCCGGGCTGTGTTCGTTGGGGTTGAACTCCTGCTAGCAAAACCGCCGGGTTGAGGGAAGGGTTCAGACTGTGCCTGGGCGCTGTGGTCTCTTCCAGGTCAGTGTATGGCATTTCCTTCCCCTTGCCACAGGCACCTGGGAGCATGTCTGCACGTGGAGAAAGACTTTCCCGTGGGAAGCTGGTTTTTGTCAAACGGGTCCCAGTGCTCTGCTCCTCTCTTTTCACTCCTGCTGCCAGAAGCCCAGGGAGGATGGGAGGGCTTAGAACATGGCTGGGCACTGTGGTTTCTTCCAGAGAAGTGGAGGGCATTTGCTTTACCTTGCCACAACCAGTTGGGAGAGGGTCTGCACCTCAGGAAAACTCTTTCCGTGGGAAGCCGGCTTTTTGCAAAGGGGTCTCAGGGCCGTGGGCCTCGGGTGTCCCTCCGGCTCCCCAAAGCACAGGGACAAGGTGAGGGGCTTAGACCATGCCTGGGTAATGTTGTTTCTTACACCTGGGTGTGTGGCATTTTGTTGAGCTGGCTACCCCCACTTGGGATAGGTGTTCCACAGCAAGCACCTATTGTTCGTCGGAAGCCGTTTTTGCCCCAGGGGTCTCCGGGCTGTGTCGTTGGGGTTGAACTCCTGCTAGCAAAACCGCCGGGTTGAGGGAAGGGTTCAGACTGTGCCTGGGCCCTGTGGTCTCTTCCAGGTCAGTGTATGGCGTTTCCTTCCCCTTGCCCCAGGCACCTGGGAGCATGTCTGCACGTGGAGAAAGACTTTCCCGTGGGAAGCCGGTTTTTGTCAAACGGGTCCCAGTACTCTGCTCCTCTCTTTTCACTCCGGCTGCCAGAAGCCCAGGGAGGATGGGAGGGCTTAGAACATGGCTGGGCACTGTGGTTTCTTCCAGAGAAGTGGAGGGCATTTGCTTTACCTTGCCACAACCACTTGGGAGAGGGTCTGCACCTCAGGAAAACTGTTTCCGTGGGAAGCCGGCTTTTTGCAAAGGGGTCTCAGGGCCGTGAGCCTCGGGTGTCCCTCCGGCTCGCCAAAGCACAGGGACGAGGTGAGGGGCTTAGACCATGCCTGGGCAATGTTGTTTCTTACACCTGGGTGTGTGGCATTTTGTTGAGCTGGCTACCCCCACTTGGGATAGGTGTTCCACAGCAAGCACCTATTGTTCTTCGGAAGCCGTTTTTGCCCCAGGGGTCTCCGGGCTGTGTTCGTTGGGGTTGAACTCCTGCTAGCAAAACCGCCGGGTTGAGGGAAGGGTTCAGACTGTGCCTGGGCCCTGTGGTCTCTTCCAGGTCAGTGTATGGCATTTCCTTCCCCTTGCCACAGGCACCTGGGAGCATGTCTGCACGTGGAGAAAGACTTTCCCGTGGGAAGCCGGGTTTTGTCAAACGGGTCCCAGTGCTCTGCTCCTCTCTTTTCACTCCTGCTGCCAGAAGCCCAGGGAGATTGGGAGGGCTTAGAACATGGCTGGGCACTGTGGTTTCTTCCAGAGAAGTGGAGGGCATTTGCATTACCTTGCCACAACCACTTGTGAGAAGGTCTGCACCCCAGGAAAACTGTTTCCGTGGGAAGCCGGCTTTTTGCAAAGGGGTCTCAGGGCCGTGGGCCTCGGCTGTCCCTCCGGCTCCCCAAAGCACAGGGACGAGGTGAGGGGCTTAGACCATGCCTGGGCAATGTTGTTTCTTACACCTGGGTGTGTGGCATTTTGTTGAGCTGGCTACCCCCACTTGGGATAGGTGTTCCACAGCAAGCACCTATTGTTCGTCGGAAGCCGTTTTTGCCCCAGGGGTCTCCGGGCTGTGTTCGTTGGGGTTGAACTCCTGCTAGCAAAACCGCCGGGTTGAGGGAAGGGTTCAGACTGTGCCTGGGCCCTGTGGTCTCTTCCAGGTCAGTGTCTGGCATTTCCTTCCCCTTGCCCCAGGCACCTGGGAGCATGTCTGCACGTGGAGAAAGACTTTCCCGTGGGAAGCCGGTTTTTGTCAAACGGGTCCCAGTGCTCTGCTCCTCTCTTTTCACTCCTGCTGCCAGAATCCCAGGGAGCATGGGAGGGCTTAGAACATGGCTGGGCACTGTGGTTTCTTCCAGAGAAGTGGAGGGCATTTGCTTTACCTTGCCACAACCACTTGGGAGAGGGTCTGCACCTCAGGAAAACTGTTTCCGTGGGAAGCCGGCTTTTTGCAAAGGGGTCTCAGGGCCGTGGGCCTCGGCTGTCCCTCCGGCTCCCCAAAGCACAGGGACGAGGTGAGGGGCTTAGACCATGCCTGGGCAATGTTGTTTCTTACACCTGGGTGTGTGGCATTTTGTTGAGCTGGCTACCCCCACTTGGGATAGGTGTTCCACAGCAAGCACCTATTGTTCGTCGGAAGCCGTTTTTGCCCCAGGGGTCTCCGAGCTGTGTTCGTTGGGGTTGAACTCCTGCTAGCAAAACCGCCGGGTTGAGGGAAGGGTTCAGACTGTGCCTGGGCCCTGTGGTCTCTTCCAGGTCAGTGGATGGCATTTCCTTCCCCTTGCCACAGGCACCTGGGAGCATGTCTGCACGTGGAGAAAGACTTTCCCGTGGGAAGCCGGTTTTTGTCAAACGGGTCCCAGTGCTCTGCTCCTCTCTTTTCACTCCTGCTGCCAGAAGCCCAGGGAGGATGGGAGGGCTTAGAACATGGCTGGGCACTGTGGTTTCTTCCAGAGAAGTGGAAGGCATTTGCTTTACCTTGCCACAACCACTTGGGAGAGGGTCTGCACCTCAGGAAAACTGTTTCCGTGGGACGCCGGCTTTTTGCAAAGGGGTCTCAGGGCCGTGGGCCTCGGCTGTCCCTCCGGCTCCCCAAAGCACAGGGACGAGGTGAGGGGCTTAGACCATGCATGGGCAATGTTGTTTCTTACACCTGGGTGTGTGGCATTTTGTTGAGCTGGCTACCCCCACTTGGGATAGGTGTTCCACAGCAAGCACCTATTGTTCGTCGGAAGCCGTTTTTGCCCCAGGGGTCTCCGGGCTGTGTTCGTTGGGGTTGAACTCCTGCTAGCAAAACCGCCGGGTTGAGGGAAGGGTTCAGACTGTGCCTGTGCCCTGTGGTCTCTTCCAGGTCAGTGTATGGCATTTCCTTCCCCTTGCCACAGGCACCTGGGAGCATGTCTGCACGTGGAGAAAGACTTTCCCGTGGGAAGCCGGTTTTTGTCAAACGGGTCCCAGTGCTCTGCTCCTCTCTTTTCACTCCTGCTGCCAGAAGCCCAGGGAGGATGGGAGGGCTTAGAACATGGCTGGGCACTGTGGTTTCTTCCAGAGAAGTGGAAGGCATTTGCTTTACCTTGCCTCAACCACTTGGGAGAGGGTCTGCACCTCAGGAAAACTGTTTCCGTGGGACGCCGGCTTTTTGCAAAGGGGTCTCAGGGCCGTGGGCCTCGGCTGTCCCTCCGGCTCCCCAAAGCACAGGGACGAGGTGAGGGGCTTAGACCATGCCTGGGCAATGTTGTTTCTTACACCTGGGTGTGTGGCATTTTGTTGAGCTGGCTACCCCCACTTGGGATAGGTGTTCCACAGCAAGCACCTATTGTTCGTCGGAAGCCGTTTTGCCCCAGGGGTCTCCGGGCTGTGTTCGTTGGGGTTCAACTCCTGCTAGCAAAACCGCCGGGTTGAGGGAAGGGTTCAGACTGTGCCTGGGCCCTGTGGTCTCTTCCAGGTCAGTGTATGGCATTTCCTTCCCCTTGCCCCAGGCACCTGGGAGCATGTCTGCACGTGGAGAAAGACTTTCCCGTGGGAAGCCGGTTTTTGTCAAACGGGTCCCAGTGCTCTGCTCCTCTCTTTTCACTCCTGCTGCCAGAAGCCCAGGGAGGATGGGAGGGCTTAGAACATGGCTGGGCACTGTGGTTTCTTCCAGAGAAGTGGAGGGCATTTGCTTTACCTGGCCACAACCACTTGGGAGAGGGTCTGCACCTCAGGAAAACTCTTTCCGTGGGAAGCCGGCTTTTTGCAAAGGGGTCTCAGGGCCGTGGGCCTCGGCTGTCCCTCCGGCTCCCCAAAGCACAGGGACGAGGTGAGGGGCTTAGACCATGCCTGGGCAATGTTGTTTCTTACACCTGGGTGTGTGGCATTTTGTTGAGCTGGCTACCCCCACTTGGGATAGGTGTTCCACAGCAAGCACCTATTGTTCGTCGGAAGCCGTTTTTGCCCCAGGGGTCTCCGGGCTGTGTTCGTTGGGGTTGAACTCCTGCTAGCAAAACCGCCGGGTTGAGGGAAGGGTTCAGACTGTGCCTGGGCCCTGTGGTCTCTTCCAGGTCAGTGTATGGCATTTCCTTCCCCTTGCCCCAGGCACCTGGGAGCATGTCTGCACGTGGAGAAAGACTTTCCCGTGGGAAGCCGGTTTTTGTCAAACGGTTCCCAGTGCTCTGCTCCTCTCTTTTCACTCCTGCTGCCAGAAGCCCAGGGAGGATGGGAGGGCTTAGAACATGGCTGGGCACTGTGGTTTCTTCCAGAGAAGTGGAAGGCATTTGCTTTACCTCGCCACAACCACTTGGGAGAGGGTCTGCACCTCAGGAAAACTGTTTCCGTGGGAAGCCGGCTTTTTGCAAAGGGGTCTCAGGGCCGTGGGCCTCGGCTGTCCCTCCGGCTCCCGAAAGCACAGGGACGAGGTGAGGGGCTTAGACCATGCCTGGGCAATGTTGTTTCTTACACCTGGGTGTGTGGCATTTTGTTGAGCTGGCTACCCCCACTTGGGATAGGTGTTCCACAGCAAGCACCTATTGTTCGTCGGAAGCCGTTTTTGCCCCAGGGGTCTCCGGGCTGTGTTCGTTGGGGTTGAACTCCTGCTAGCAAAACCGCCGGGTTGAGGGAAGGGTTCAGACTGTGCCTGGGCCCTGTGGTCTCTTCCAGGTCAGTGTATGGCATTTCCTTCCCCTTGCCCCAGGCACCTGGGAGCATGTCTGCACGTGGAGAAAGACTTTCCCCTGGGAAGCCGGTTTTTGTCAAACGGTTCCCAGTGCTCTGCTCCTCTCTTTTCACTCCTGCTGCCAGAAGCCCAGGGAGGATGGGAGGGCTTAGAACATGGCTGGGCACTGTGGTTTCTTCCAGAGAAGTGGAAGGCATTTGCTTTACCTCGCCACAACCACTTGGGAGAGGGTCTGCACCTCAGGAAAACTGTTTCCGTGGGACGCCGGCTTTTTGCAAAGGGGTCTCAGGGCCGTGGGCCTCGGCTGTCCCTCCGGCTCCCGAAAGCACAGGGACGAGGTGAGGGGCTTAGACCATGCCTGGGCAATGTTGTTTCTTACACCTGGGTGTGTGGCATTTTGTTGAGCTGGCTACCCCCACTTGGGATAGGTGTTCCACAGCAAGCACCTATTGTTCGTCGGAAGCCGTTTTGCCCCAGGGGTCTCCGGGCTGTGTTCGTTGGGGTTCAACTCCTGCTAGCAAAACCGCCGGGTTGAGGGAAGGGTTCAGACTGTGCCTGGGCCCTGTGGTCTCTTCCAGGTCAGTGTATGGCATTTCCTTCCCCTTGCCCCAGGCACCTGGGAGCATGTCTGCACGTGGAGAAAGACTTTCCCGTGGGAAGCCGGTTTTTGTCAAACGGGTCCCAGTGCTCTGCTCCTCTCTTTTCACTCCTGCTGCCAGAAGCCCAGGGAGGATGGGAGGGCTTAGAACATGGCTGGGCACTGTGGTTTCTTCCAGAGAAGTGGAGGGTATTTGCTTTACCTCGCCACAACCACTTGGGAGAGGGTCTGCACCTCAGGAAAACTGTTTCTGTGGGAAGCCGGCTTTTTGCAAAGGGGTCTCAGGGCCGTGGGCCTCGGGTGTCCCTCCGGCTCCCCAAAGCACAGGGACGAGGTGAGGGGCTTAGACCATGCCTGGGCAATGTTGTTTCTTACACCTGGGTGTGTGGCATTTTGTTGAGCTGGCTACCCCCACTTGGGATAGGTGTTCCACAGCAAGCACCTATTGTTCGTCGGAAGCCGTTTTTGCCCCAGGGGTCTCCGGGCTGTGTTCGTTGGGGTTGAACTCCTGCTAGCAAAACCGCCGGGTTGAGGGAAGGGTTCAGACTGTGCCTGGGCCCTGTGGTCTCTTCCAGGTCAGTGTATGGCATTTCCTTCCCCTTGCCACAGGCACCTGGGAGCATGTCTGCACGTGGAGAAAGACTTTCCCGTGGGAAGCCGGTTTTTGTCAAACGGTTCCCAGTGCTCTGCTCCTCTCTTTTCACTCCTGCTGCCAGAAGCCCAGGGAGGATGGGAGGGCTTAGAACATGGCTGGGCACTGTGGTTTCTTCCAGAGAAGTGGAAGGCATTTGCTTTACCTCGCCACAACCACTTGGGAGAGGGTCTGCACCTCAGGAAAACTGTTTCCGTGGGACGCCGGCTTTTTGCAAAGGGGTCTCAGGGCCGTGGGCCTCGGCTGTCCCTCCGGCTCCCGAAAGCACAGGGACGAGGTGAGGGGCTTAGACCATGCCTGGGCAATGTTGTTTCTTACACCTGGGTGTGTGGCATTTTGTTGAGCTGGCTACCCCCACTTGGGATAGGTGTTCCACAGCAAGCACCTATTGTTCGTCGGAAGCCGTTTTGCCCCAGGGGTCTCCGGGCTGTGTTCGTTGGGGTTCAACTCCTGCTAGCAAAACCGCCGGGTTGAGGGAAGGGTTCAGACTGTGCCTGGGCCCTGTGGTCTCTTCCAGGTCAGTGTATGGCATTTCCTTCCCCTTGCCCCAGGCACCTGGGAGCATGTCTGCACGTGGAGAAAGACTTTCCCGTGGGAAGCCGGGTTTTGTCAAACGGGTCCCAGTGCTCTGCTCCTCTCTTTTCACTCCTGCTGCCAGAAGCCCAGGGAGGATGGGAGGGCTTAGAACATGGCTGGGCACTGTGGTTTCTTCCAGAGAAGTGGAGGGCATTTGCTTTACCTTGCCACAACCACTTGGGAGAGGGTCTGCACCTCAGGAAAACTGTTTCCGTGGCAAGCCGGCTTTTTGCAAAGGGGTCTCAGGGCCGTGGGCCTCGGGTGTCCTCCGGCTCCCCAAAGCACAGGGACGAGGTGAGGGGCTTAGACCATGCCTGGGCAATGTTGTTTCTTACACCTGGGTGTGTGGCATTTTGTTGAGCTGGCTACCCCCACTTGGGATAGGTGTTCCACAGCAAGCACCTATTGTTCGTCGGAAGCCGTTTTTGCCCCAGGGGTCTCCGGGCTGTGTTCGTTGGGGTTGAACTCCTGCTAGCAAAACCGCCGGGTTGAGGGAAGGGTTCAGACTGTGCCTGGGCCCTGTGGTCTCTTCCAGGTCAGTGTATGGCATTTCCTTCCCCTTGCCCCAGGCACCTGGGAGCATGTCTGCACGTGGAGAAAGACTTTCCCCTGGGAAGCCGGTTTTTGTCAAACGGTTCCCAGTGCTCTGCTCCTCTCTTTTCACTCCTGCTGCCAGAAGCCCAGGGAGGATGGGAGGGCTTAGAACATGGCTGGGCACTGTGGTTTCTTCCAGAGAAGTGGAAGGCATTTGCTTTACCTCGCCACAACCACTTGGGAGAGGGTCTGCACCTCAGGAAAACTGTTTCCGTGGGACGCCGGCTTTTTGCAAAGGGGTCTCAGGGCCGTGGGCCTCGGCTGTCCCTCCGGCTCCCGAAAGCACAGGGACGAGGTGAGGGGCTTAGACCATGCCTGGGCAATGTTGTTTCTTACACCTGGGTGTGTGGCATTTTGTTGAGCTGGCTACCCCCACTTGGGATAGGTGTTCCACAGCAAGCACCTATTGTTCGTCGGAAGCCGTTTTGCCCCAGGGGTCTCCGGGCTGTGTTCGTTGGGGTTCAACTCCTGCTAGCAAAACCGCCGGGTTGAGGGAAGGGTTCAGACTGTGCCTGGGCCCTGTGGTCTCTTCCAGGTCAGTGTATGGCATTTCCTTCCCCTTGCCCCAGGCACCTGGGAGCATGTCTGCACGTGGAGAAAGACTTTCCCGTGGGAAGCCGGTTTTTGTCAAACGGGTCCCAGTGCTCTGCTCCTCTCTTTTCACTCCTGCTGCCAGAAGCCCAGGGAGGATGGGAGGGCTTAGAACATGGCTGGGCACTGTGGTTTCTTCCAGAGAAGTGGAGGGTATTTGCTTTACCTCGCCACAACCACTTGGGAGAGGGTCTGCACCTCAGGAAAACTGTTTCCGTGGGAAGCCGGCTTTTTGCAAAGGGGTCTCAGGGCCGTGGGCCTCGGGTGTCCCTCCGGCTCCCCAAAGCACAGGGACGAGGTGAGGGGCTTAGACCATGCCTGGGCAATGTTGTTTCTTACACCTGGGTGTGTGGCATTTTGTTGAGCTGGCTACCCCCACTTGGGATAGGTGTTCCACAGCAAGCACCTATTGTTCGTCGGAAGCCGTTTTTGCCCCAGGGGTCTCCGGGCTGTGTTCGTTGGGGTTGAACTCCTGCTAGCAAAACCGCCGGGTTGAGGGAAGGGTTCAGACTGTGCCTGGGCCCTGTGGTCTCTTCCAGGTCAGTGTATGGCATTTCCTTCCCCTTGCCACAGGCACCTGGGAGCATGTCTGCACGTGGAGAAAGACTTTCCCGTGGGAAGCCGGGTTTTGTCAAACGGGTCCCAGTGCTCTGCTCCTCTCTTTTCACTCCTGCTGCCAGAAGCCCAGGGAGATTGGGAGGGCTTAGAACATGGCTGGGCACTGTGGTTTCTTCCAGAGAAGTGGAGGGCATTTGCATTACCTTGCCACAACCACTTGTGAGAAGGTCTGCACCCCAGGAAAACTGTTTCCGTGGGAAGCCGGCTTTTTGCAAAGGGGTCTCAGGGCCGTGGGCCTCGGCTGTCCCTCCGGCTCCCCAAAGCACAGGGACGAGGTGAGGGGCTTAGACCATGCCTGGGCAATGTTGTTTCTTACACCTGGGTGTGTGGCATTTTGTTGAGCTGGCTACCCCCACTTGGGATAGGTGTTCCACAGCAAGCACCTATTGTTCGTCGGAAGCCGTTTTTGCCCCAGGGGTCTCCGGGCTGTGTTCGTTGGGGTTGAACTCCTGCTAGCAAAACCGCCGGGTTGAGGGAAGGGTTCAGACTGTGCCTGGGCCCTGTGGTCTCTTCCAGGTCAGTGTCTGGCATTTCCTTCCCCTTGCCACAGGCACCTGGGAGCATGTCTGCACGTGGAGAAAGACTTTCCCGTGGGAAGCCGGTTTTTGTCAAACGGGTCCCAGTGCTCTGCTCCTCTCTTTTCACTCCTGCTGCCAGAAGCCCAGGGAGCATGGGAGGGCTTAGAACATGGCTGGGCACTGTGGTTTCTTCCAGAGAAGTGGAGGGCATTTGCTTTACCTTGCCACAACCACTTGGGAGAGGGTCTGCACCTCAGGAAAACTGTTTCCGTGGGAAGCCGGCTTTTTGCAAAGGGGTCTCAGGGCCGTGGGCCTCGGCTGTCCCTCCGGCTCCCGAAAGCACAGGGACGAGGTGAGGGACTTAGACCATGCCTGGGCAATGTTGTTTCTTACACCTGGGTGTGTGGCATTTTGTTGAGCTGGCTACCCCCACTTGGGATAGGTGTTCCACAGCAAGCACCTATTGTTCGTCGGAAGCCGTTTTGCCCCAGGGGTCTCCGGGCTGTGTTCGTTGGGGTTCAACTCCTGCTAGCAAAACCGCCGGGTTGAGGGAAGGGTTCAGACTGTGCCTGGGCCCTGTGGTCTCTTCCAGGTCAGTGTATGGCATTTCCTTCCCCTTGCCCCAGGCACCTGGGAGCATGGCTGCACGTGGAGAAAGACTTTCCCGTGGGAAGCCGGGTTTTGTCAAACGGGTCCCAGTGCTCTGCTCCTCTCTTTTCACTCCTGCTGCCAGAAGCCCAGGGAGGATGGGAGGGCTTAGAACATGGCTGGGCACTGTGGTTTCTTCCAGAGAAGTGGAGGGCATTTGCTTTACCTTGCCACAACCACTTGGGAGAGGGTCTGCACCTCAGGAAAACTGTTTCCGTGGCAAGCCGGCTTTTTGCAAAGGGGTCTCAGGGCCGTGGGCCTCGGGTGTCCTCCGGCTCCCCAAAGCACAGGGACGAGGTGAGGGGCTTAGACCATGCCTGGGCAATGTTGTTTCTTACACCTGGGTGTGTGGCATTTTGTTGAGCTGGCTACCCCCACTTGGGATAGGTGTTCCACAGCAAGCACCTATTGTTCGTCGGAAGCCGTTTTTGCCCCAGGGGTCTCCGGGCTGTGTTCGTTGGGGTTCAACTCCTGCTAGCAAAACCGCCGGGTTGAGGGAAGGGTTCAGACTGTGCCTGGGCCCTGTGGTCTCTTCCAGGTCAGTGTATGGCATTTCCTTCCCCTTGCCACAGGCACCTGGGAGCATGTCTGCACGTGGAGAAAGACTTTCCCGTGGGAAGCCGGTTTTTGTCAAACGGGTCCCAGTGCTCTGCTCCTCTCTTTTCACTCCTGCTGCCAGAAGCCCAGGGAGGATGGGAGGGCTTAGAACATGGCTGGGCACTGTGGTTTCTTCCAGAGAAGTGGAGGGCATTTCCTTTACCTTGCCACAACCACTTGGGAGAGGGTCTGCACCTCAGGAAAACTCTTTCCGTGGGAAGCCGGCTTTTTGCAAAGGGTTCTCAGGGCCGTGGGCCTCGGGTGTCCCTCCGGCTCCCCAAAGCACAGGGACGAGGTGAGGGGCTTAGACCATGCCTGGGCAATGTTGTTTCTTACACCTGGGTGTGTGGCATTTTGTTGAGCTGGCTACCCCCACTTGGGATAGGTGTTCCACAGCAAGCACCTATTGTTCGTCGGAAGCCGTTTTTGCCCCAGGGGTCTCCGGGCTGTGTCGTTGGGGTTGAACTCCTGCTAGCAAAACCGCCGGGTTGAGGGAAGGGTTCAGACTGTGCCTGGGCCCTGTGGTCTCTTCCAGGTCAGTGTATGGCGTTTCCTTCCCCTTGCCCCAGGCACCTGGGAGCATGTCTGCACGTGGAGAAAGACTTTCCCGTGGGAAGCCGGTTTTTGTCAAACGGGTCCCAGTACTCTGCTCCTCTCTTTTCACTCCGGCTGCCAGAAGCCCAGGGAGGATGGGAGGGCTTAGAACATGGCTGGGCACTGTGGTTTCTTCCAGAGAAGTGGAGGGCATTTGCTTTACCTTGCCACAACCACTTGGGAGAGGGTCTGCACCTCAGGAAAACTGTTTCCGTGGGAAGCCGGCTTTTTGCAAAGGGGTCTCAGGGCCGTGAGCCTCGGGTGTCCCTCCGGCTCGCCAAAGCACAGGGACGAGGTGAGGGGCTTAGACCATGCCTGGGCAATGTTGTTTCTTACACCTGGGTGTGTGGCATTTTGTTGAGCTGGCTACCCCCACTTGGGATAGGTGTTCCACAGCAAGCACCTATTGTTCTTCGGAAGCCGTTTTTGCCCCAGGGGTCTCCGGGCTGTGTTCGTTGGGGTTGAACTCCTGCTAGCAAAACCGCCGGGTTGAGGGAAGGGTTCAGACTGTGCCTGGGCCCTGTGGTCTCTTCCAGGTCAGTGTATGGCATTTCCTTCCCCTTGCCACAGGCACCTGGGAGCATGTCTGCACGTGGAGAAAGACTTTCCCGTGGGAAGCCGGGTTTTGTCAAACGGGTCCCAGTGCTCTGCTCCTCTCTTTTCACTCCTGCTGCCAGAAGCCCAGGGAGATTGGGAGGGCTTAGAACATGGCTGGGCACTGTGGTTTCTTCCAGAGAAGTGGAGGGCATTTGCATTACCTTGCCACAACCACTTGTGAGAAGGTCTGCACCCCAGGAAAACTGTTTCCGTGGGAAGCCGGCTTTTTGCAAAGGGGTCTCAGGGCCGTGGGCCTCGGCTGTCCCTCCGGCTCCCCAAAGCACAGGGACGAGGTGAGGGGCTTAGACCATGCCTGGGCAATGTTGTTTCTTACACCTGGGTGTGTGGCATTTTGTTGAGCTGGCTACCCCCACTTGGGATAGGTGTTCCACAGCAAGCACCTATTGTTCGTCGGAAGCCGTTTTTGCCCCAGGGGTCTCCGGGCTGTGTTCGTTGGGGTTGAACTCCTGCTAGCAAAACCGCCGGGTTGAGGGAAGGGTTCAGACTGTGCCTGGGCCCTGTGGTCTCTTCCAGGTCAGTGTCTGGCATTTCCTTCCCCTTGCCCCAGGCACCTGGGAGCATGTCTGCACGTGGAGAAAGACTTTCCCGTGGGAAGCCGGTTTTTGTCAAACGGGTCCCAGTGCTCTGCTCCTCTCTTTTCACTCCTGCTGCCAGAAGCCCAGGGAGCATGGGAGGGCTTAGAACATGGCTGGGCACTGTGGTTTCTTCCAGAGAAGTGGAGGGCATTTGCTTTACCTTGCCACAACCACTTGGGAGAGGGTCTGCACCTCAGGAAAACTGTTTCCGTGGGAAGCCGGCTTTTTGCAAAGGGGTCTCAGGGCCGTGGGCCTCGGCTGTCCCTCCGGCTCCCCAAAGCACAGGGACGAGGTGAGGGGCTTAGACCATGCCTGGGCAATGTTGTTTCTTACACCTGGGTGTGTGGCATTTTGTTGAGCTGGCTACCCCCACTTGGGATAGGTGTTCCACAGCAAGCACCTATTGTTCGTCGGAAGCCGTTTTTGCCCCAGGGGTCTCCGGGCTGTGTTCGTTGGGGTTGAACTCCTGCTAGCAAAACCGCCGGGTTGAGGGAAGGGTTCAGACTGTGCCTGGGCCCTGTGGTCTCTTCCAGGTCAGTGGATGGCATTTCCTTCCCCTTGCCACAGGCACCTGGGAGCATGTCTGCACGTGGAGAAAGACTTTCCCGTGGGAAGCCGGTTTTTGTCAAACGGGTCCCAGTGCTCTGCTCCTCTCTTTTCACTCCTGCTGCCAGAAGCCCAGGGAGGATGGGAGGGCTTAGAACATGGCTGGGCACTGTGGTTTCTTCCAGAGAAGTGGAAGGCATTTGCTTTACCTTGCCACAACCACTTGGGAGAGGGTCTGCACCTCAGGAAAACTGTTTCCGTGGGACGCCGGCTTTTTGCAAAGGGGTCTCAGGGCCGTGGGCCTCGGCTGTCCCTCCGGCTCCCCAAAGCACAGGGACGAGGTGAGGGGCTTAGACCATGCATGGGCAATGTTGTTTCTTACACCTGGGTGTGTGGCATTTTGTTGAGCTGGCTACCCCCACTTGGGATAGGTGTTCCACAGCAAGCACCTATTGTTCGTCGGAAGCCGGTTTTGCCCCAGGGGTCTCCGGGCTGTGTTCGTTGGGGTTGAACTCCTGCTAGCAAAACCGCCGGGTTGAGGGAAGGGTTCAGACTGTGCCTGTGCCCTGTGGTCTCTTCCAGGTCAGTGTATGGCATTTCCTTCCCCTTGCCACAGGCACCTGGGAGCATGTCTGCACGTGGAGAAAGACTTTCCCGTGGGAAGCCGGTTTTTGTCAAACGGGTCCCAGTGCTCTGCTCCTCTCTTTTCACTCCTGCTGCCAGAAGCCCAGGGAGGATGGGAGGGCTTAGAACATGGCTGGGCACTGTGGTTTCTTCCAGAGAAGTGGAAGGCATTTGCTTTACCTTGCCACAACCACTTGGGAGAGGGTCTGCACCTCAGGAAAACTGTTTCCGTGGGACGCCGGCTTTTTGCAAAGGGGTCTCAGGGCCGTGGGCCTCGGCTGTCCCTCCTGCTCCCCAAAGCACAGGGACGAGGTGAGGGGCTTAGACCATGCCTGGGCAATGTTGTTTCTTACACCTGGGTGTGTGGCATTTTGTTGAGCTGGCTACCCCCACTTGGGATAGGTGTTCCACAGCAAGCACCTATTGTTCGTCGGAAGCCGTTTTTGCCCCAGGGGTCTCCGGGCTGTGTTCGTTGGGGTTCAACTCCTGCTAGCAAAACCGCCGGGTTGAGGGAAGGGTTCAGACTGTGCCTGGGCCCTGTGGTCTCTTCCAGGTCAGTGTATGGCATTTCCTTCCCCTTGCCACAGGCACCTGGGAGCATGTCTGCACGTGGAGAAAAACTTTCCCGTGGGAAGCCGGTTTTTGTCAAACGGGTCCCAGTGCTCTGCTCCTCTCTTATCACTCCTGCTGCCAGAAGCCCAGGGAGGATGGGAGGGCTTAGAACATGGCTGGGCACTGTGGTTTCTTCCAGAGAAGTGGAGGGCATTTGCTTTACCTCGCCACAACCACTTGGGAGAGGGTCTGCACCTCAGGAAAACTCTTTCCGTGGGAAGCCGGCTTTTTGCAAAGGGGTCTCAGGGCCGTGGGCCTCGGGTGTCCCTCCGGCTCCCCAAAGCACAGGGACGAGGTGAGGGGCTTAGACCATGCCTGGGCAATGTTGTTTCTTACACCTGGGTGTGTGGCATTTTGTTGAGCTGGCTACCCCCACTTGGGATAGGTGTTCCACAGCAAGCACCTATTGTTCGTCGGAAGCCGTTTTTGCCCCAGGGGTCTCCGGGCTGTGTCGTTGGGGTTGAACTCCTGCTAGCAAAACCGCCGGGTTGAGGGAAGGGTTCAGACTGTGCCTGGGCCCTGTGGTCTCTTCCAGGTCAGTGTATGGCGTTTCCTTCCCCTTGCCCCAGGCACCTGGGAGCATGTCTGCACGTGGAGAAAGACTTTCCCGTGGGAAGCCGGTTTTTGTCAAACGGGTCCCAGTACTCTGCTCCTCTCTTTTCACTCCGGCTGCCAGAAGCCCAGGGAGGATGGGAGGGCTTAGAACATGGCTGGGCACTGTGGTTTCTTCCAGAGAAGTGGAGGGCATTTGCTTTACCTTGCCACAACCACTTGGGAGAGGGTCTGCACCTCAGGAAAACTGTTTCCGTGGGAAGCCGGGTTTTTGCAAAGGGGTCTCAGGGCCGTGAGCCTCGGTTGTCCCTCCGGCTCGCCAAAGCACGGGGACGAGGTGAGGGGCTTAGACCATGCCTGGGCAATGTTGTTTCTTACACCTGGGTGTGTGGCATTTTGTTGAGCTGGCTACCCCCACTTGGGATAGGTGTTCCACAGCAAGCACCTATTGTTCGTCGGAAGCCGTTTTTGCCCCAGGGGTCTCCGGGCTGTGTTCGTTGGGGTTGAACTCCTGCTAGCAAAACCGCCGGGTTGAGGGAAGGGTTCAGACTGTGCCTGGGCCCTGTGGTCTCTTCCAGGTCAGTGTATGGCATTTCCTTCCCCTTGCCACAGGCACCTGGGAGCATGTCTGCACGTGGAGAAAGACTTTCCCGTGGGAAGCCGGTTTTTGTCAAACGGGTCCCAGTGCTCTGCTCCTCTCTTTTCACTCCTGCTGCCAGAAGCCCAGGGAGGATTGGAGGGCTTAGAACATGGCTGGGCACTGTGGTTTCTTCCAGAGAAGTGGAAGGCATTTGCTTTACCTCGCCACAACCACTTGGGAGAGGGTCTGCACCTCAGGAAAACTGTTTCCGTGGGACGCCGGCTTTTTGCAAAGGGGTCTCAGGGCCCTGGGCCTCGGCTGTCCCTCCGGCTCCCGAAAGCACAGGGACGAGGTGAGGGGCTTAGACCATGCCTGGGCAATGTTGTTTCTTACACCTGGGTGTGTGGCATTTTGTTGAGCTGGCTACCCCCACTTGGGATAGGTGTTCCACAGCAAGCACCTATTGTTCGTCGGAAGCCGTTTTTGCCCCAGGGGTCTCCGGGCTGTGTTCGTTGGGGTTCAACTCCTGCTAGCAAAACCGCCGGGTTGAGGGAAGGGTTCAGACTGTGCCTGGGCCCTGTGGTCTCTTCCAGGTCAGTGTATGGCATTTCCTTCCCCTTGCCCCAGGCACCTGGGAGCATGTCTGCACGTGGAGAAAGACTTTCCCGTGGGAAGCCGGTTTTTGTCAAACGGGTCCCAGTGCTCTGCTCCTCTCTTTTCACTCCTGCTGCCAGAAGCCCAGGGAGGATGGGAGGGCTTAGAACATGGATGGGCACTGTGGTTTCTTCCAGAGAAGTGGAGGGCATTTGCTTTACCTCGCCACAACCACTTGGGAGAGGGTCTGCACCTCAGGAAAACTCTTTCTGTGGGAAGCCGGCTTTTTGCAAAGGGGTCTCAGGGCCGTGGGCCTCGGCTGTCCCTCCGGCTCCCCAAAGCACAGGGACGAGGTGAGGGGCTTAGACCATGCCTGGGCAATGTTGTTTCTTACACCTGGGTGTGTGGCATTTTGTTGAGCTGGCTACCCCCACTTGGGATAGGTGTTCCACAGCAAGCACCTATTGTTCGTCGGAAGCCGTTTTTGCCCCAGGGGTCTCCGGGCTGTGTTCGTTGGGGTTGAACTCCTGCTAGCAAAACCGCCGGGTTGAGGGAAGGGTTCAGACTGTGCCTGGGCCCTGTGGTCTCTTCCAGGTCAGTGTATGGCATTTCCTTCCCCTTGCACAGGCACCTGGGAGCATGTCTGCTCGTGGAGAAAGACTTTCTCTTGGGAAACCGGTTTTTGTCAAACGGGTCCCAGTGCTCTGCTCCTCTCTTTTCACTCCTGCTGCCAGAAGCCCAGGGAGGATGGGAGGGCTTAGAACATGGCTGGGCACTGTGGTTTCTTCCAGAGAAGTGGAGGGCATTTGCTTTACCTCGCCACAACCACTTGGGAGAGGGTCTGCACCTCAGGAAAAGTGTTTCTGTGGGAAGCCGGCTTTTTGCAAAGGGGTCTCAGGGCCGTGGGCCTCGGCTGTCCCTCCGGCTCCCCAAAGCACAGGGACGAGGTGAGGGGCTTAGACCATGCCTGGGCAATGTTGTTTCTTACACCTGGGTGTGTGGCATTTTGTTGAGCTGACTACCCCCACTTGTTATAGGTCTTCCACAGCAAGCACCTATTGTTCGTCGGAAGCCGTTTTTGCCCCAGGGGTCTCCGGGCTGTGTTCGTTGGGGTTGAACTCCTGCTAGCAAAACCGCCGGGTTGAGGGAAGGGTTCAGACTGTGCCTGGGCCCTGTGGTCTCTTCCAGGTCAGTGTATGGCATTTCCTTCCCCTTGCCACAGGCACCTGGGAGCATGTCTGCACGTGGAGAAAGACTTTCCCGTGGGAAGCCGGTTTTTGTCAAACGGGTCCCAGTGCTCTGCTCCTCTCTTTTCACTCCTGCTGCCAGAAGCCCAGGGAGGATGGGAGGGCTTAGAACATGGCTGGGCACTGTGGTTTCTTCCAGAGAAGTGGAGGGCATTTGCTTTACCTTGCCACAACCACTTGGGAGAGGGTCTGCACCTCAGGAAAACTGTTTCTGTGGGAAGCCGGCTTTTTGCAAAGGGGTCTCAGGACCGTGGGCCTCGGCTGTCCCTCCGGCTCCCCAAAGCACAGGGACGAGGTGAGGGGCTTAGACCATGCCTGGGCAATGTTGTTTCTTACACCTGGGTGTGTGGCATTTTGTTGAGCTGGCTACCCCCACTTGGGATAGGTGTTCCACAGCAAGCACCTATTGTTCGTCGGAAGCCGTTTTTGCCCCAGGGGTCTCCGGGCTGTGTTCGTTGGGGTTGAACTCCTGCTAGCAAAACCGCCGGGTTGAGGGAAGGGTTCAGACTGTGCCTGGGCCCTGTGGTCTCTTCCAGGTCAGTGTATGGCATTTCCTTCCCCTTGCCACAGGCACCTGGGCGCATGTCTGCACGTGGAGAAAGACTTTCCCGTGGGAAGCCGGTTTTTGTCAAACGGTTCCCAGTGCTCTGCTCCTCTTTTTTCACTCCTGCTGCCAGAAGCCCAGGGAGGATGGGAGGGCTTAGAACATGGCTGGGCACTGTGGTTTCTTCCAGAGAAGTGGAAGGCATTTGCTTTACCTTGCCACAACCACTTGGGAGAGGGTCTGCACCTCAGGAAAACTGTTTCCGTGGGACGCCGGCTTTTTGCAAAGGGGTCTCAGGGCCGTGGGCCTCGGCTGTCCCTCCGGCTCCCGAAAGCACAGGGACGAGGTGAGGGGCTTAGACCATGCCTGGGCAATGTTGTTTCTTACACCTGGGTGTGTGGCATTTTGTTGAGCTGGCTACCCCCACTTGGGATAGGTGTTCCACAGCAAGCACCTATTGTTCGTCGGAAGCCGTTTTGCCCCAGGGGTCTCCGGGCTGTGTTCGTTGGGGTTCAACTCCTGCTAGCAAAACCGCCGGGTTGAGGGAAGGGTTCAGACTGTGCCTGGGCCCTGTGGTCTCTTCCAGGTCAGTGTATGGCATTTCCTTCCCCTTGCCCCAGGCACCTGGGAGCATGTCTGCACGTGGAGAAAGACTTTCCCGTGGGAAGCCGGTTTTTGTCAAACGGGTCCCAGTGCTCTGCTCCTCTCTTTTCACTCCTGCGGCCAGAAGCCCAGGGAGGATGGGAGGGCTTAGAACATGGCTGGGCACTGTGGTTTCTTCCAGAGAAGTGGAGGGCATTTGCTTTACCTCGCCACAACCACTTGGGAGAGGGTCTGCACCTCAGGAAAACTGTTTCTGTGGGAAGCCGGCTTTTTGCAAAGGGGTCTCAGGGCCGTGGGCCTCGGCTGTCCCTCCGGCTCCCCAAAGCACAGGGACGAGGTGAGGGGCTTAGACCATGCCTGGGCAATGTTGTTTCTTACACCTGGGTGTGTGGCATTTTGTTGAGCTGGCTACCCCCACTTGGGATAGGTGTTCCACAGCAAGCACCTATTGTTCTTCGGAAGCCGTTTTTGCCCCAGGGGTCTCCGGGCTGTGTTCGTTGGGGTTGAACTCCTGCTAGCAAAACCGCCGGGTTGAGGGAAGGGTTCAGACTGTGCCTGGGCCCTGTGGTCTCTTCCAGGTCAGTGTATGGCATTTCCTTCGCCTTGCCACAGGCACCTGGGAGCATGTCTGCTCGTGGAGAAAGACTTTCTCTTGGGAAACCGGTTTTTGTCAAACGGGTCCCAGTGCTCTGCTCCTCTCTTTTCACTCCTGCTGCCAGAAGCCCTGGGAGGATGGGAGGGCTTAGAACATGGCTGGGCACTGTGGTTTCTTCCAGAGAAGTGGAGGGCATTTCTTTTACCTTGCCACAACCACTTGGGAGAGGGTCTGCACCTCAGGAAAACTGTTTCCGTGGGAAGCCGGCTTTTTGCAAAGGGGTCTCAGGGCCGTGGGCCTCGGCTGTCCCTCCGGCTCCCCAAAGCACAGGGACGAGGTGAGGGGCTTAGACCATGCCTGGGCAATGTTGTTTCTTACACCTGGGTGTGTGGCATTTTGTTGAGCTGGCTACCCCCACTTGGGATAGGTGTTCCACAGCAAGCACCTATTGTTCGTCGGAAGCCGTTTTTGCCCCAGGGGTCTCCGGGCTGTGTTCGTTGGGGTTCAACTCCTGCTAGCAAAACCGCCGGGTTGAGGGAAGGGTTCAGACTGTGCCTGGGCCCTGTGGTCTCTTCCAGGTCAGTGTATGGCATTTCCTTCCCCTTGCCACAGGCACCTGGGAGCATGTCTGCACGTGGAGAAAGACTTTCCCGTGGGAAGCCGGTTTTTGTCAAACGGGTCCCAGTGCTCTGCTCCTCTCTTTTCACTCCTGCTGCCAGAAGCCCAGGGAGGATGGGAGGGCTTAGAACATGGCTGGGCACTGTGGTTTCTTCCAGAGAAGTGGAGGGCATTTGCTTTACCTTGCCACAACCACTTGGGAGAGGGTCTGCACCTCAGGAAAACTCTTTCTGTGGGAAGCCGGCTTTTTGCAAAGGGGTCTCAGGGCCGTGGGCCTCGGGTGTCCCTCCGGCTCCCCAAAGCACAGGGACGAGGTGAGGGGCTTAGACCATGCCTGGGCAATGTTGTTTCTTACACCTGGGTGTGTGGCATTTTGTTGAGCTGGCTACCCCCACTTGGGATAGGTGTTCCACAGCAAGCACCTATTGTTCGTCGGAAGCCGTTTTTGCCCCAGGGGTCTCCGGGCTGTGTTCGTTGGGGTTGAACTCCTGCTAGCAAAACCGCCGGGTTGAGGGAAGGGTTCAGACTGTGCCTGGGCCCTGTGGTCTCTTCCAGGTCAGTGTATGGCATTTCCTTCCCCTTGCCACAGGCACCTGGGTGTATGTCTTCTCGTGGAGAAAGACTTTCTCTTGGGAAACCGGTTTTTGTCAAACGGGTCCCAGTGCTCTGCTCCTCTCTTTTCACTCCTGCTGCCAGAAGCCCAGGGAGGATGGGAGGGCTTAGAACATGGCTGGGCACTGTGGTTTCTTCCAGAGAAGTGGAGGGCATTTGCTTTACCTTGCCACAACCACTTGGGAGAAGGTCTGCACCTCAGGAAAACTCTTTCCGTGGGAAGCCGGCTTTTTGCAAAGGGGTCTCAGGGCCGTGGGCCTCGGGTGTCCCTCCTGCTCCCCAAAGCACAGGGACGAGGTGAGGGGCTTAGACCATGGCTGGGCAATGTTGTTTCTTACACCTGGGTGTGTGGCATTTTGTTGAGCTGGCTACCCCCACTTGGGATAGGTGTTCCACAGCAAGCACCTATTGTTCGTCGGAAGCCGTTTTTGCCCCAGGGGTCTCCGGGCTGTGTTCGTTGGGGTTGAACTCCTGCTAGCAAAACCGACGGGTTGAGGGAAGGGTTCAGACTGTGCCTGGGCCCTGTGGTCTCTTCCAGGTCAGTGTATGGCATTTCCTTCCCCTTGCCACAGGCACCTGGGAGCATGTCTGCACGTGGAGAAAGACTTTCCCGTGGGAAGCCGGTTTTTGTCAAACGGGTCCCAGTGCTCTGCTCCTCTCTTTTCACTCCTGCTGCCAGAAGCCCAGGGAGGATGGGAGGGCTTAGAACATGGCTGGGCACTGTGGTTTCTTCCAGAGAAGTGGAGGGCATTTGCTTTACCTTGCCACAACCACTTGGGAGAGGGTCTGCACCTCAGGAAAACTGTTTCTGTGGGAAGCCGGCTTTTTGCAAAGGGGTCTCAGGGCCGTGGGCCTCGGCTGTCCCTCCGGCTCCCCAAAGCACAGGGACGAGGTGAGGGGCTTAGACCATGCCTGGGCAATGTTGTTTCTTACACCTGGGTGTGTGGCATTTTGTTGAGCTGGCTACCCCCACTTGGGATAGGTGTTCCACAGCAATCACCTATTGTTCGTCGGAAGCCGTTTTTGCCCCAGGGGTCTCCGGGCTGTGTTCGTTGGGGTTGAACTCCTGCTAGCAAAACCGCCGGGTTGAGGGAAGGGTTCAGACTGTGCCTGGGCGCTGTGGTCTCTTCCAGGTCAGTGTATGGCATTTCCTTCCCCTTGCCACAGGCACCTGGGAGCATGTCTGCACGTGGAGAAAGACTTTCCCGTGGGAAGCTGGTTTTTGTCAAACGGGTCCCAGTGCTCTGCTCCTCTCTTTTCACTCCTGCTGCCAGAAGCCCAGGGAGGATGGGAGGGCTTAGAACATGGCTGGGCACTGTGGTTTCTTCCAGAGAAGTGGAGGGCATTTGCTTTACCTTGCCACAACCAGTTGGGAGAGGGTCTGCACCTCAGGAAAACTCTTTCCGTGGGAAGCCGGCTTTTTGCAAAGGGGTCTCAGGGCCGTGGGCCTCGGGTGTCCCTCCGGCTCCCCAAAGCACAGGGACAAGGTGAGGGGCTTAGACCATGCCTGGGTAATGTTGTTTCTTACACCTGGGTGTGTGGCATTTTGTTGAGCTGGCTACCCCCACTTGGGATAGGTGTTCCACAGCAAGCACCTATTGTTCGTCGGAAGCCGTTTTGCCCCAGGGGTCTCCGGGCTGTGTTCGTTGGGGTTGAACTCCTGCTAGCAAAACCGCCGGGTTGAGGGAAGGGTTCAGACTGTGCCTGGGCCCTGTGGTCTCTTCCAGGTCAGTGTATGGCATTTCCTTCCCCTTGCCACAGGCACCTGGGAGCATGTCTGCACGTGGAGAAAGACTTTCCCGTGGGAAGCCGGTTTTTGTCAAACGGGTCCCAGTGCTCTGCTCCTCTCTTTTCACTCCTGCTGCCAGAAGCCCAGGGAGGATGGGAGGGCTTAGAACATGGCTGGGCACTGTGGTTTCTTCCAGAGAAGTGGAGGGCATTTGCTTTACCTTGCCACAACCACTTGGGAGAGTGTCTGCACCTCAGGAAAACTGTCTCTGTGGGAAGCCGGCTTTTTGCAAAGGGGTCTCAGGGCCGTGGGATTCGGCTGTCCCTCCGGCTCCCCAAAGCACAGGGACGAGGTGAGGGGCTTAGACCATGCCTGGGCAATGTTGTTTCTTACACCTGGGTGTGTGGCATTTTGTTGAGCTGGCTACCCCCACTTGGGATAGGTGTTCCACAGCAAGCACCTATTGTTCGTCGGAAGCCGTTTTTGCCCCAGGGGTCTCCGGGCTGTGTTCGTTGGGGTTGAACTCCTGCTAGCAAAACCGCCGGGTTGAGGGAAGGGTTCAGACTGTGCCTGGGCCCTGTGGTCTCTTCCAGGTCAGTGTATGGCATTTCCTTCCCCTTGCCACAGGCACCTGGGAGCATGTCTGCACGTGGAGAAAGACTTTCCCGTGGGAAGCCGGTTTTTGTCAAACGGGTCCCAGTGCTCTGCTCCTCTCTTTTCACTCCTGCGGCCAGAAGCCCAGGGAGGATGGGAGGGCTTAGAACATGGCTGGGCACTGTGGTTTCTTCCAGAGAAGTGGAGGGCATTTGCTTTACCTCGCCACAACCACTTGGGAGAGGGTCTGCACCTCAGGAAAACTGTTTCTGTGGGAAGCCGGCTTTTTGCAAAGGGGTCTCAGGGCCGTGGGCCTCGGCTGTCCCTCCGGCTCCCCAAAGCACAGGGACGAGGTGAGGGGCTTAGACCATGCCTGGGCAATGTTGTTTCTTACACCTGGGTGTGTGGCATTTTGTTGAGCTGGCTACCCCCACTTGGGATAGGTGTTCCACAGCAAGCACCTATTGTTCGTCGGAAGCCGTTTTTGCCCCAGGGGTCTCCGGGCTGTGTTCGTTGGGGTTGAACTCCTGCTAGCAAAACCGCCGGGTTGAGGGAAGGGTTCAGACTGTGCCTGGGCCCTGTGGTCTCTTCCAGGTCAGTGTATGGCATTTCCTTCGCCTTGCCACAGGCACCTGGGAGCATGTCTGCTCGTGGAGAAAGACTTTCTCCTGGGAAACCGGTTTTTGTCAAACGGGTCCCAGTGCTCTGCTCCTCTCTTTTCACTCCTGCTGCCAGAAGCCCTGGGAGGATGGGAGGGCTTAGAACATGGCTGGGCACTGTGGTTTCTTCCAGAGAAGTGGAGGGCATTTCTTTTACCTTGCCACAACCACTTGGGAGATGGTCTGCACCTCAGGAAAACTGTTTCCGTGGGAAGCCGGCTTTTTGCAAAGGGGTCTCAGGGCCGTGGGCCTCGGCTGTCCCTCCGGCTCCCCAAAGCACAGGGACGAGGTGAGGGGCTTAGACCATGCCTGGGCAATGTTGTTTCTTACACCTGGGTGTGTGGCATTTTGTTGAGCTGGCTACCCCCACTTGGGATAGGTGTTCCACAGCAAGCACCTATTGTTCGTCGGAAGCCGTTTTTGCCCCAGGGGTCTCCGGGCTGTGTTCGTTGGGGTTCAACTCCTGCTAGCAAAACCGCCGGGTTGAGGGAAGGGTTCAGACTGTGCCTGGGCCCTGTGGTCTCTTCCAGGTCAGTGTATGGCATTTCCTTCCCCTTGCCACAGGCACCTGGGAGCATGTCTGCACGTGGAGAAAGACTTTCCCGTGGGAAGCCGGTTTTTGTCAAACGGGTCCCAGTGCTCTGCTCCTCTCTTTTCACTCCTGCTGCCAGAAGCCCAGGGAGGATGGGAGGGCTTAGAACATGGCTGGGCACTGTGGTTTCTTCCAGAGAAGTGGAGGGCATTTGCTTTACCTTGCCACAACCACTTGGGAGAGGGTCTGCACCTCAGGAAAACTCTTTCTGTGGGAAGCCGGCTTTTTGCAAAGGGGTCTCAGGGCCGTGGGCCTCGGCTGTCCCTCCGGCTCCCCAAAGCACAGGGACGAGGTGAGGGGCTTAGACCATGCCTGGGCAATGTTGTTTCTTACACCTGGGTGTGTGGCATTTTGTTGAGCTGGCTACCCCCACTTGGGATAGGTGTTCCACAGCAAGCACCTATTGTTCGTCGGAAGCCGTTTTTGCCCCAGGGGTCTCCGGGCTGTGTTCGTTGGGGTTGAACTCCTGCTAGCAAAACCGCCGGGTTGAGGGAAGGGTTCAGACTGTGCCTGGGCCCTGTGGTCTCTTCCAGGTCAGTGTATGGCATTTCCTTCCCCTTGCCACAGGCACCTGGGTGTATGTCTTCTCGTGGAGAAAGACTTTCTCTTGGGAAACCGGTTTTTGTCAAACGGGTCCCAGTGCTCTGCTCCTCTCTTTTCACTCCTGCTGCCAGAAGCCCAGGGAGGATGGGAGGGCTTAGAACATGGCTGGGCACTGTGGTTTCTTCCAGAGAAGTGGAGGGCATTTGCTTTACCTTGCCACAACCACTTGGGAGAAGGTCTGCACCTCAGGAAAACTCTTTCCGTGGGAAGCCGGCTTTTTGCAAAGGGGTCTCAGGGCCGTGGGCCTCGGGTGTCCCTCCTGCTCCCCAAAGCACAGGGACGAGGTGAGGGGCTTAGACCATGCCTGGGCAATGTTGTTTCTTACACCTGGGTGTGTGGCATTTTGTTGAGCTGGCTACCCCCACTTGGGATAGGTGTTCCACAGCAAGCACCTATTGTTCGTCGGAAGCCGTTTTTGCCCCAGGGGTCTCCGGGCTGTGTTCGTTGGGGTTGAACTCCTGCTAGCAAAACCGACGGGTTGAGGGAAGGGTTCAGACTGTGCCTGGGCCCTGTGGTCTCTTCCAGGTCAGTGTATGGCATTTCCTTCCCCTTGCCACAGGCACCTGGGAGCATGTCTGCACGTGGAGAAAGACTTTCCCGTGGGAAGCCGGTTTTTGTCAAACGGGTCCCAGTGCTCTGCTCCTCTCTTTTCACTCCTGCTGCCAGAAGCCCAGGGAGGATGGGAGGGCTTAGAACATGGCTGGGCACTGTGGTTTCTTCCAGAGAAGTGGAGGGCATTTGCTTTACCTTGCCACAACCACTTGGGAGAGGGTCTGCACCTCAGGAAAACTGTTTCTGTGGGAAGCCGGCTTTTTGCAAAGGGGTCTCAGGGCCGTGGGCCTCGGCTGTCCCTCCGGCTCCCCAAAGCACAGGGACGAGGTGAGGGGCTTAGACCATGCCTGGGCAATGTTGTTTCTTACACCTGGGTGTGTGGCATTTTGTTGAGCTGGCTACCCCCACTTGGGATAGGTGTTCCACAGCAATCACCTATTGTTCGTCGGAAGCCGTTTTTGCCCCAGGGGTCTCCGGGCTGTGTTCGTTGGGGTTGAACTCCTGCTAGCAAAACCGCCGGGTTGAGGGAAGGGTTCAGACTGTGCCTGGGCGCTGTGGTCTCTTCCAGGTCAGTGTATGGCATTTCCTTCCCCTTGCCACAGGCACCTGGGAGCATGTCTGCACGTGGAGAAAGACTTTCCCGTGGGAAGCTGGTTTTTGTCAAACGGGTCCCAGTGCTCTGCTCCTCTCTTTTCACTCCTGCTGCCAGAAGCCCAGGGAGGATGGGAGGGCTTAGAACATGGCTGGGCACTGTGGTTTCTTCCAGAGAAGTGGAGGGCATTTGCTTTACCTTGCCACAACCAGTTGGGAGAGGGTCTGCACCTCAGGAAAACTCTTTCCGTGGGAAGCCGGCTTTTTGCAAAGGGGTCTCAGGGCCGTGGGCCTCGGGTGTCCCTCCGGCTCCCCAAAGCACAGGGACAAGGTGAGGGGCTTAGACCATGCCTGGGTAATGTTGTTTCTTACACCTGGGTGTGTGGCATTTTGTTGAGCTGGCTACCCCCACTTGGGATAGGTGTTCCACAGCAAGCACCTATTGTTCGTCGGAAGCCGTTTTGCCCCAGGGGTCTCCGGGCTGTGTTCGTTGGGGTTGAACTCCTGCTAGCAAAACCGCCGGGTTGAGGGAAGGGTTCAGACTGTGCCTGGGCCCTGTGGTCTCTTCCAGGTCAGTGTATGGCATTTCCTTCCCCTTGCCACAGGCACCTGGGAGCATGTCTGCACGTGGAGAAAGACTTTCCCGTGGGAAGCCGGTTTTTGTCAAACGGGTCCCAGTGCTCTGCTCCTCTCTTTTCACTCCTGCTGCCAGAAGCCCAGGGAGGATGGGAGGGCTTAGAACATGGCTGGGCACTGTGGTTTCTTCCAGAGAAGTGGAGGGCATTTGCTTTACCTTGCCACAACCACTTGGGAGAGTGTCTGCACCTCAGGAAAACTGTCTCTGTGGGAAGCCGGCTTTTTGCAAAGGGGTCTCAGGGCCGTGGGATTCGGCTGTCCCTCCGGCTCCCCAAAGCACAGGGACGAGGTGAGGGGCTTAGACCATGCCTGGGCAATGTTGTTTCTTACACCTGGGTGTGTGGCATTTTGTTGAGCTGGCTACCCCCACTTGGGATAGGTGTTCCACAGCAAGCACCTATTGTTCGTCGGAAGCCGTTTTTGCCCCAGGGGTCTCCGGGCTGTGTTCGTTGTGGTTGAACTCCTGCTAGCAAAACCGCCGGGTTGAGGGAAGGGTTCAGACTGTGCCTGGGCCCTGTGGTCTCTTCCAGGTCAGTGTATGGCATTTCCTTCCCCTTGCCACAGGCACCTGGGAGCATGTCTGCTCGTGGAGAAAGACTTTCTCTTGGGAAACCGGTTTTTGTCAAACGGGTCCCAGTGCTCTGCTCCTCTCTTTTCACTCCTGCTGCCAGAAGCCCAGGGAGGATGGGAGGGCTTAGAACATGGCTGGGCACTGTGGTTTCTTCCAGAGAAGTGGAGGGCATTTCCTTTACCTTGCCACAACCACTTGGGATAGGGTCTGCACCTCAGGAAAACTGTTTCCGTGGGAAGCCGGCTTTTTGCAAAGGGGTCTCAGGGCCGTGGGCCTCGGGTGTCCCTCCGGCTCCCCAAAGCACAGGGACGAGGTGAGGGGCTTAGACCATGCCTGGGCAATGTTGTTTCTTACACCTGGGTGTGTGGCATTTTGTTGAGCTGGCTACCCCCACTTGGGATAGGTGTTCCACAGCAAGCACCTATTGTTCGTCGGAAGCCGTTTTTGCCCCAGGGGTCTCCGGGCTGTGTTCGTTGGGCTTGAACTCCTGCTAGCAAAACCGCCGGGTTGAGGGAAGGGTTCAGACTGTGCCTGGGCCCTGTGGTCTCTTCCAGGTCAGTGTATGGCATTTCCTTCGCCTTGCCACAGGCACCTGGGAGCATGTCTGCTCGTGGAGAAAGACTTTCTCTTGGGAAACCGGTTTTTGTCAAACGGGTCCCAGTGCTCTGCTCCTCTCTTTTCACTCCTGCTGCCAGAAGCCCTGGGAGGATGGGAGGGCTTAGAACATGGCTGGGCACTGTGGTTTCTTCCAGAGAAGTGGAGGGCATTTCCTTTACCTTGCCACAACCACTTGGGAGAGGGTCTGCACCTCAGGAAAACTGTTTCCGTGGGAAGCCGGCTTTTTGCAAAGGGGTCTCAGGGCCGTGGGCCTCGGCTGTCCCTCCGGCTCCCCAAAGCACAGGGACGAGGTGAGGGGCTTAGACCATGCCTGGGCAATGTTGTTTCTTACACCTGGGTGTGTGGCATTTTGTTGAGCTGGCTACCCCCACTTGGGATAGGTGTTCCACAGCAAGCACCTATTGTTCGTCGGAAGCCGTTTTTGCCCCAGGGGTCTCCGGGCTGTGTTCGTTGGGGTTGAACTCCTGCTAGCAAAACCGCCGGGTTGAGGGAAGGGTTCAGACTGTGCCTGGGCCCTGTGGTCTCTTCCAGGTCAGTGTATGGCATTTCCTTCCCCTTGCCACAGGCACCTGGGAGCATGTCTGCACGTGGAGAAAGACTTTCCCGTGGGAAGCCGGTTTTTGTCAAACGGGT